>NW_016107499.1:1454876-1478626 GCF_001604975.1 Cebus imitator | reverse complement strand
AGAGCATAAACAGATGACCTACACAATGGAAACAAACTGCAAACTATGCATCTAACAAAGGACTAATATCTACAATTTACAAGGAACCCAAACAACAATAACCACAAAATAGCCCCATTAAAAAGCGAACAGGTAAGTGGCCAAGAAACATATGAAAAAATACTCAATATCACTAATCTCAGAAAAATGCTAATTACAATCATAGTGTGATACCAACTTACACCCATCAGGATGGCTATTATTAGAAAGTCAAAACACAACAGATGTTGGTAAGGATTCAGAGAAATGGGGACACCTATGCACTGTTGGTGAGAATATGAGTTAATACAACCTTATGGAAAACAGTACGGAGATTTCTCAGAGAACTAAAAATTGAACTATCCTTAGATTTACCAATACCACTACTGGATATATACCCAAAGAGAAGGAAATCATTATATAAAAAAAAATACCTGTACTTGTATGTTTATTATCATACTATCCATAATAGCAAATATATTGAATCAGTTTAAGCATACATCAGTGGAAGATTAGAAAATGTGATATATATATCTGTGTGTGTATATATGTATATCACGTAGTATAATATATATATCACAACCATATATGTATATGTGTGTGTGTGTGTGTGTGTGTGTGTGAGTGAATACAATGTGGAGCTACACTTGTTTGTGTATTGGTCCAGAATAAGCACAAGTTAATTATCATAGAAGATAATTTATACAAATGCTTAGCAATAAACATGAGTAGTGCTAAAATTGTATTTTAGCACTAAAATACAATTGTAAATTATATTTCATATATATATATATACACACCACAAACACATACCATGGAATACTACTCAGCCATAGAAAAGAATGAAATTATGTCTTTTGCAGCAACATGGGTAGAGCTGGAGGCCATTATCCTAAATGAAATACCTCAGCAACAGAGTCAAATACTTAACGTTCTCACTTATAAGTGGGAGCTAAACAGTGAGTACACAGAGACGTACAGAGCGCAAAAACAGACATTGGAGACTGCCACAGGTGGGAGCTTTGAAGAGGGGTGAGGGTTGAAAAGTTTCCTATTAGGTATAAGTTTCATTATTCAGGTGATGGGTACACTAAAAACTCAGATTTCACTATTATGCAATTGCATGTAAGAAATCTGCACTTGTATCCCCTAAATACATATTTAATTTTTTTTAATTTAAAATTCAAATAAAAGCAACACAACTTTGTGGACTAATCCATTAGAAATCATAGTAGTTGGGCATAACTTTAGGCATCCAGGCAGATTTTGGCATGCTGGCTATGTTCCATTTTCTCAATTGTGTAATGATGCCTGACCCTAAAATTTGCAAAGCTCTCTGCATGTGATTATGTTTTAATTACAGAGAAAGAGAGAGAGAGAGAGAGAGAATTGTGCAAATAATGATGTGTTGTATTAAAATTTGGGCCTATAAACCAAGTTTTCACTCAAAAATTTGTTTCCTTCCTCCACCTTCCATCTCCTGCAATTGGATCAACAATATTCATTGCTTTCAAGAACATGAAGACCAAAATGTATTCAAACAGAACAATTGGTTTTGTGTTCCAAATTAGATTTTTACGCTGAAAGCAGGGACAATAACCTTGAAATGAAAGGCTTTTCCTTTTCAAGAGTCTGCTGTTTTAAAAAGCCAAAGAGTAGGCTTTGAAGGAAGCCACACTTAATATGTTTGCCATAATAAGGAGACAGGAACAGGGACAGAGAAGAACTGCACTACCTGCCCCAAGAGCTTAGACAAAGACACTCCAGTGTGTGTGACTTTGATGGGGTTAAGCTCATTGAAACACATAAATCAATCCACCACTTGAGAATGGCAAAGCAGCTTTAGCGTAGAAATATTGGTACGAATAGGCCTCAGCTTAAAGACTAAGAAGCTTCTCTCACTAAGTCTCTTAGGATAAGCATAAGAAAGAAATTTCGAGAAAATTTTAGTTTTAATTATCCCTTAGCTCCATCTATATGTAAAGAATTGTCTGATAAAATGCAAATAGGTCAGAAAAATACACACTACCAGAGTACTAGAAATAATCTAAATTAACTAGAAGATTGGTAAATCTAAGGACTTCTCATCAGATGCAAGAAATGTAGAAACTTGCCATGAATAGCAATATAGGATTAAGTATGTTTTTGAAAATGTTTACAGATGAATAGAGAAAAATAATTTCCCACTTTCTATTACCTACCGAAATCTGATGCTACATAAGACACTATGTTACCCAGAACTGAGAAGCCATATGGAGGATAATATATGAAAGCAATATAGAACCTTGCATGTATTTGAATATAACAGTGTATGATTGAACAATCAGTCAATGCATGAATATTTTCTGGAGTGATTATGTTACTGGGTTCTGTAGACTAAGGGCATGAGATGTTTCAAGTTTATTTTTTGGAAAAATAAATTATATTTGCATTCACTTCAGTATTAACTAGAAAATTTTACCTGAGAGCTAAATAATAAGTTTTTGTTAAATTAATCATATGTAGTCTGTGTATTCTATAGGTTGAAAAGCCAAAAAACTAGTGTTTAATATTGTCGAAAGATTTTAAAAATGAACTAAGGCTAGAATCTTATCCTACCATGATCTATACTTTTCATAAATTTAATATCAAATGTACTCTCCAATTTCCAATTTTTAGTGTCACTTCAGTCATTTGACTAATCAACAACGCAACATGTGTTTTTGTTCCACTGAGTTTTAGGCAACCACTCATAGAATGAAATGGATATTAACTTTTAAATTTTATACATATTTCAATGGTTGACATTTAACTTACCTGAGCA
Source organism: Cebus imitator (assembly GCF_001604975.1). Lineage (NCBI taxonomy): Eukaryota > Metazoa > Chordata > Mammalia > Primates > Cebidae > Cebus > Cebus imitator. The sequence goes on along the minus strand of NW_016107499.1, from coordinate 1,475,805 downwards.
TTTAATTTTAGAAAAGTACTGCATATTTGAACCCATTTAAGCCATCTGAGATAGGTCCCTACAGATTCACTATCTCTTAAATACAGCCTGAGAAAGGAGAAAGCGGGGAGCTTATACATGACGTTGCCTACTACCTGAACCAAACTACCAAGTTATCTTCAGATAATGCCGTACTTCATGGTTTATTGTTATCTGCAAATAATGTAGAGGGAAAAAGGATAAGCATTATGCTTTGGCACATATAACACAAATTTGTGGCCACTTGATATTTTGATACCTTTATGATTGGTCTTAGAAAGTCATAATATTTTGAATTATGTACCTAAAGACTTTGCTGAGAGCTATCATACCTTTTTGTCCCTCCACTGCTTGCCTGGACTCTAGTTCTTTTGTCCCGAAACTCAAATTTGTCTTTAAATAAAATCCTCATGGGAGAATGTTTTACGGAGTCAAATGCATCCTTTACCCAAACTGAGTAAATCTCTGCAGCATATAAAAACAAATAATGAACTAACAAAAAGTTTGAAGATAAAACAACAAAATAACTTAATCGTGTCAAAGAAAGCAATATAGAAAATGTAAAATAGAATGGGGAAAAAGAGCATCAGAGAATGCAACTAGTCAGAAACCAGAAATTTCTCCAAATACATGAGTAATTATTGTAAATGTGAAGGTAAATATGTGGAAACACAACAAGAACTAAGAAAATTTTATATTCTTGTTTAGCATGTCTTTTTTAAAATATTACTAAAAAAGTTTTGTCAATGCTTAAATTTCCTCTGAAATAGTTTTTTTTATAATAAAAATATATTATTTAAAAATGAAAAAAAATTCACATTATAGTTTTCTAATAGTTACTGCCAGAACACTGGCCGAGTAAGGATGATTCTGCAACCTGTTTTCTCAGCTCACAGCTTCATCCTCTATGACTATAGATGCTGAAAAAGATAAATCTGACATTTCAGTTAGTATTCTGACTCATGGAAAAGGGAAACTAATCTGAAGAAACTGGGCCAGCTGTAACTAAGAAAGGAAAAGATGACAAAGACTATCTTTCTCTCAGCTTTATGTGATGTTAACAATTTGCCTCATTGTGTCTTATACCACAGAACATTTTTGAATGGTATTATGTGTCAGTTAAAATGTGGCATCTTTTTGAAATCACTCACTGAAAGTTTAAAGAAAAAAAAAGATTTAGATATTTTAAAGGTAAACATGATGAGTTCTTTTAAAGTTGAAAGTCTTTTCTGACATCTTTTCAAAGTAAAAGTGAAAAAATCATGGAATCTCATACAGTGTAAATTATATTTCATTGGTTGGATAACTGTACATGATAGCTGAGAAACTTATAAAGCCTTGAACCTTTGCCATTGGTGGAGTGTCTGCCAAATGAAAAGTTAATAAAAGAAATCATGTCAATGTGGTTTCAATGATATGTAAATCTTCAAATTAATGATCCAACTGAAAACACAGAAGCTGAATTAGCATCCTGCCTTCAGGATTGTAATTGATGTATAATGTTGTTTTCAATACATGAAAACAACAAGTGTAGTTCCATGTTGTATTCATCCATTTGTAAATCCTTAATGGCTGAATACAACATGGAGCTACACTTGTTGTTTTCATGTATTGGGTGCAGAATAAGTATAAATTAATTATCATAGAAGAAAATTTATACAAATACTTAGCAATAAACGTGAGTAGTGCTAAAATATGCCAGGTGCCAAATAACCCTTCTGCATGATATTGTTTACCCTGGAATAATTTTACTGATGTTTGCACTGTTGGTGCAAAACAATAGTGATTAAATCTCCTGGTGCCTTATCACAAACTAAGATGGAGAAACCAAACTATACGGATAGTAACATTCTCTTCACCATTATGCAATGACTGTTAAAAAAAAAAGTCACTCTCAAGCAAGAATTAGAATTCGAGAAACTTGTATCCATCTCCGCGTGCTTTAACATCATTCCAATACTTAAAGCTTTTATGATATGTGGCAATATTAACAAATGCAATTTATTTTTATTATTTCAATATTAGATAATAAAATATGTCATGAACAAATGTTTTCCAAAAAATCAATGTGTGGTGTTATAATCATACATGAGTAAAATATCCATTCAAAATACATGATAACCTAGTGAGTTTTACTATACCAACATATGAAAAATTCATTGATATGATTTCAGATTCCACATTGAAATTAATCTCGAAGAAACTACCACTTGTCAAGTTTGAATATAGTATTAAAGGTAGCCACAATTATTTAAAAAGTGTTATCGAACACTGCAAATTTTCTAATGTCACTTCTATGTGAGGCCAGCCTTTCTTTATATGCTTCAAGCAAAACAACGTTATCGCAACAGATTGAATACAAAAAGCTACTCAGGAGCGGGAGGCAGGAGAATTGCTTGAATCTGGGAGGCAGAGGTTGCAGTGAGCCAAGATCCCACCACTGCACACCAACCTGGGTGACAAAAGCGGAACTCCGTCTCAAAAAAAATAATAATGAAAAAAAGAAATGTGAACCTAGCTCTTTTCTATTGAGATGTAAAATAATGGCACTCTTCTCACTAATTGTTTTGGATGATATTGTTATTTTCAATAAAACATATCAACATAATGGGTCTAATTTTGTCATTATTATTATAAAATAAATTCTTCAGTAATGTTTTAATTTTAGTTTCTAATATGGTAAATATAAAAAATGTAAGCCATACAAACAAAATTTCTGCCATTCTTCATAATTTTTAAGACTGTAAAAATGCCCATCAAAAAGTTTGGTAACTGCTACCCTAGAGAAATCCTTGCACTTACTCACTGGAATAAATATACAAGAATGTTCATATTTTCATTATTATAAAATCATGGGAACAACTTATTATATTTTATATGAATGAACAAAATTATGTTATATTAATCTGTGGTATTGATTTTACCCTATGACTATTCATAGCAAAATTTTTAATTAAAAATTGTGATAATTATCATAATGCAAATCTTCTAACAATTTATTTTTGCATGGAAAGGCCTACTTATTTCTCTGTCATGTTGATTCTAAATTATTTTCTATCTCATTCACATTAGAATTAAATTTTCAATCTTTTTGAAATCGACAAAATTTTAAGATTTATTTACACCACTATCTATGGCCTCAGTTATTGTTGTCAAAACTTGATGTTGCTTTGCTGTAGCAAACCTAGGTATTAAAGATTTTTACACTCTGCTGCTGAGATTTGGGCAAGGTGCTCCCTGCAAGCACTAAATAACTGAAAGAGGCTTTTCTTTCTTTTCATTACACTGCAAGAGTAGGAGGAACTATAACAATTTCTAGGAATTTTGAAGGAAAAAATATATATTTCATATATATGTGTATCAAATAAATGTGTTTGTATTTGTCTATATATATCACTTTGTGTTATTGACTACAGAGGGTGTTAAAGACAACAGATCACATGCTTTTGCATTCTGGTGACCCCATTACCAAAGAAGAAAACTTCAAGTGATATAATAAATATATTTCCCAATTTTTTCACTTTTTACATCAGTGGGGCAGTTTTCATATTTTCACATGTGGATGAATTCTGTATTTTCCTTGACAATCACATTAAAATTAAAATTATTTATTAAGCTCTGATTCTGTGACCTGACATTTATGTACATATGCCAGTAGGTACCTTTGGATGGGGAGAGGAGAAAACACAAAGGGTGAGGGAAACCATGACTTGAAATATAGACCACAAGGTGAGAGCTCACAAAGCAACAGCAGCCCCCCTTATGTTCCCTCCCACCTTGGCATAATACCCTGTGATACTCTGCCACTGTCAACAACCTGGATCCAATAATATTCCTAACACTGTTAGCTGACTGGGGATTTTCTCTCTGTTTATTGGTTTTGTGAAATATCTTATACCTGAAACATCTCCGTATTACACTTGTTTTTTTCTTTTCATTTACTATTTATTTAAGAAAGCATTTCTCCATGCCCTACAAACCAAAAATTCTCATCAGATTGAGTTTCATTTAACCTCATATATCGTGACTGGCTTTCCAATCTGACTCTGGCATAACATTATGAGACAAGGAAAAAGTCAAAATATTTAACCCCAAAACTTGTTTCTCTGTCATATCTTGAAATGGCCCTGCAAAGCCATCCTTTGTGGCAGAAAATCTGCATCTGTAAATAATCTCTATTAGCATAGCTAGATCTTTTTCTTCCAGGACCCCCCAACACTGAAGAGATTAACTAAAAGTCTAGTACCTTTTAAAGATCTGAATAGGAAACATTTGTCATCTATTGTCTCTAAGGGCAGTCACTATAAAACTTCAAAAGAACCTTGGTCTCCACAGTCTTTTGACTTAACCTGAAAGATTCCTTTCTATAGATGCTACGTTTTTAAACAAACTCAAGCAGAAAATATTTAAATGTACCTATAATCTGGAAGTCCTTGCTTTGAGTTGTCCCACCTTTCTGAATCAAACCAATGTAATTCTTATATGTATTTAATTGATGTCTCCTGCCTCCCTAAAATATATAAAACCAAGATGTACCCCGACCACCTTGAACATATGTTCACAGGGCTTTCTGAGGGCTGTGTCATGGGCATGCTCACTCATATTTGGCTCAGAATAAATCTCTTAAAATATATTTTTTTAAAAAGAAGGCATTTCTCAAAAAGTCCTCTGAAAATATTGCCTTTCCATTTGTGTTATAACAATACATGCTCAATATAAAAAATAAATATTACCATAATTTGGGACACAAGATGGAAAATAAATAAAATGCTTATAATTATAGGCACAGAGTAGGTTTAAGATGAATGGCTCTGGAGCTTAATTCCTTGAAGTCAAACCCTCTCCCTGCCACTCTTTAAATGTGTGTTCTACAGCAAGGTAATTAACCTTTCCGTGATTTGGTTTCCTGGTGATTGAACTAGTACTGACCTCCTAGGACTGATGTGAGACTTAAAATAATTAATTAACATTTCATTGGTAATAGTGACCTCATAAGCCTGAAGATAAATCTAAAGATCAAATCAGTTATGAGAATGGAATTAACCTCATAATAGTATTTAACACCCAATAGGTATTCACTTTATTAGATGTATAAAGTAGCATGCTTTTACAGCTTTAATTTCATTTGCAGTGTAATATTTGGCAACTGCTGTTTCACTTAGCATAAACATTTTTCTCTATTAGTATCACTATTTGTAATCTCCAACATTACATTTTCTGAAAACAATGTAATTTAATCAAGCAGTCATATTTTGGAATATGCATGTCATTTCCATTTATAGTTTTACAGATACAAGGCTAAATTTAGCATTATTTTACATACATTTATATGCAAATAGTTTTTATTATGTAGGATACTTTTTCAGTATTGGAATTATAACAATTAGGTGTATTCACTCATTCACTCCAAGAACATTTAGTGCATGTCTGTTCTGAGGCTGGCATTTATCTTCAGCTCACTGTCTGATTGCCATCTAAGGAATAACCTAGGTTTCTGTTCCCATAGAGATTAAATCTCATGAGGTATAATGTATGCTTTTGTACACACTGTCAAATGACCTAATTGACAAAGTTTGTACTTTGTCAGTCATCTTCTCATCAACAATATATGAAATACTATTCCTTAAACTTTAGCCAATGGGGAACATTTTAAACCAACAAGCACAATATAACTAAAGAAGCAAACAACACAATGACAACAACAACAAAACTGTGCCAATTAGAGAAAAACAGTATGACATTAATTTGTTTTGCTTTGTTTTCATTCTTTTAAATGTATAATTTAATTAAGTATTCATACTTCATAGCTATTGACTTTATCTAGTACCCCTGCTCATTTTTCTTTCAGACACAGAGCAGAGACTACTTGATGTCAATATGCCCACACGAAAAATATACATTTTCTATTATATTTTTGCAGATATAAGAGGAGAAATGATTCAGTTCTGAACAATGAGATGTGAGCTCATTAGATTTTAATGAAAATCTTTTTTTGTATTTTACATTATAAAACAGTTTAGTAAAAGAGGATGGATATATATATATATATGTACATGTATATATGCTTTTTATATTCTATATTGTTTCTATTTTTAGATTCCATTTTGTCAGTTGTTTTAGTCTACATAGAATTTATTCATGTACCAAACAAGTACTTTTCATGTGTAAAAATATACCAAGTGAGTCCATATTTTGTAGCAATGCTGGCTAAATACACAATAGTAAGAAAAACTAATCTGAATACCAAAAACATTTATTTGCTATGTTATTTGGACAAGTTACTTAATACACCTGACTTTCAAATGTTTCGTCTGTAAAACAGGAATAGTATTATCCATTTTACATGTTTAATGTCATGATGAAAACAAAAAGTGTATGTTGAATCCTAAGAATACTATGTTAGTAATCAATTTTATCATTGCTATAATTACTATAATTACTATTGTAACTTGAATATCCTAAGATTGTGACTAAAACACAAGGCTATATTCTCAAATTATGGTAGATGGAGGCCTCAGAAACTTTACTGTTTGTAATTAAATCAAGGTGACTTGAGGCCTTTTAATTCTCAAACCATGGTGGATTACAGCCTCAGAAACGTTGTTGTTGATAATTAAATATCTCTCTGTGGATTCTCTCCATTTTTATGGAAGATTAAAATGGAGTATCTCATGTATGCCCCAAAACTCAGTCTGCCACTTCTCTTTACCTTGATGCTTGTTTTCTTTCTGCTTTCTAGTTTTTACCCTATTGTGTCTGCTGCTCACATAGTTATTTGAGTGCTTATTGTTGGTACTGCCCATAATTGGCAAACTAGCTTCCAGGCACTCTGTCCTTTCTACTGATGTTGCAAAAAAATGGAAACTCTGTCTCAAAAAAAAAAAAAAAAAAGAAAAAAAAATGTACATTCTAAATATAACATTTAAAGTGTTTATCATGTGTTGATGTTAGAAAATGCCCATTTTTCTTATTTTCCTGCCTTATTTTTATGATTAGTACTTTGTAAATAATGTCTTACCAAAGGAATATTTTGAATGAATCTTAATTGGAGCACAAGACAGACAACAGAATTTACGCAAGGCTGTTAAAGCATTTTTAAAAAGTTACATAACAACAAATGAATACTAACTACATAATATGAGATCTTGCATTTTTATGTCCATTCCTAGAATGGAAAGTGGGGTGGGGAGAAGGCCAGGGTTCTGAGGGCATTTTTCCAGCCTTGGCCATGTGGCCAGCCATTACCTTCTTTAAGATTGTTGTGTTTAGATGCCCCTCCCAAGGAGTTTATCCTCCTAGGGCAGTTTGATGGTCAGGCCTATACTAATTGAACTCTTGCTAGGCAATACTGGCATCCATCGCCCAAGACTCACTGGCCTAGTTCTTTAAGGAAATGCCAGTATAGGGCCACAAAGCCCAGCAGTCCTCATGTCCTTAAGCTGGCCAAAAAGGACATTAGACAGTGAGGGTGTGCCCATGATGCCAGTAAGTGTGATTACTGGCACATGGGGGACCCAGAAGATGATTATGCACCTAGGGCGTGAGGAAAACTGCAACGTCCTATAACTGGGGAATGCTCCAGGGCTAGGAGTCTCAAGGAATAACCAGGGATGCGGGCATCCCTGTGTTCCATTTCAGATGGGTGCTACTGTTCCCAAGGCAAAATCACCCTGAAAGTATATCCTGGATAACCGGGACCAATTTGACCCACAATCTTTGAAGAAGAAAGGGCTCATTTTTTTTTCCTGCCAAACAGCATGGCTGCAATATCCTTTGCAGGGTGGAGAAACCTGGCCTCCTAAGGGAAGTGTAAATTATAACACCCCTCTAACATCCTTCTACAATTAGACCTGTTCTGTAAGACAGAAGGTAAATGGATTGAGGTCCCCTATGTACAAGTTTTCTTATTTCTAAGGGATAATCCTTAGCTATGTAAGGCCTGTAACCTATACACTACTGGCCCCTCCTCAGCACTACCCCCATATCGAGGAGTCAGGGAAAGCCGAGGTGGTCAAGGCACCAAGGCTACTAGGATGGCCCAGCTCTGCCCCCTACAGGCAGTAGGAGGAGAATTTGGCCCAACCAAAGTACATACTCCCTTTTCTCTTTCTGACTTAAAGCAAATCAAGGCTGACTTAGGAAAATTTTCAGATGACCCAGACAAGTACATGGATGTTCTGCAGGGCCCGGGTCAGTCCTTCTATTAAATTGGGAAGATATTATGTTACTGCTTAGTCAGACCCTAACCAGTAATGAGAGACAGGCTGATCTGGCAATGGCTCAAGAGTTCGGGGACACGTGGTACCTTAGTCAAGTACATGATCAAATGACATCAGAGGAGAAGGATAGATTCCCTAAAGGTAGACAGGCAGTCCCTAGCATGGATCCTTGCTGGGATCCTGATTCAGAACATGGGGATTAGAGTCATAGGCACTTATTGACCTGCATACTTGAGGGAGTAAGACAAACTAGGAAAAAGCCCATAAACTATGAAGAGTTATTCACCATAACTCAGGGAAAGGAAGGAAACCCAACAGACTTCCTTGAGCAGTTTTGGGAAGCCTTAAGAAAGTATACTCCCCTGTCACCAGACTCCAAGAGTCACCTAATACTAAAAGTCAAATTTATTATGCAATCAGCAGCAGACATTAGGAGGAAGCTCCAGAAGCCGGCCCTGGGGCCAGAACAGAGTCTAGAATCATTACTAAATCTAGCAACCTCAGTGTTCTAACAGAGACCAGGAGGAACAGGCTGAAAGAAAAATGCCACAGCCCTAGTCATGGCCTTCAGGCAAGCAGACCTAAGGAGGCTGGAAAAGGGAAAGGCTTGGGCTAGCTGCCAGTCTGGCACAGCTTGCTACCACTGCAGCCTACCAGGACACTTTAAGAAAGATTGTCCCCAGAGGAATGGACCATCTCCTCATCCTTGCCCACTGTGCCAAGGGGATCACTGGAAGGCGCACTGTCCCCGGGGATGAGGGTTCCCAGGGTCTGAGGTGGCTAACCAGATGACCCAACAGCAGGACTGGGGGTACACAGGGCAAGCACCAGCACAAGCCATCACCCTCACCAAGCCCCAGGTAAAGCTGACCATAGAGGCCCAGGAGGTCCACTTTCTCCTGGACACTGGCACAACCTTCTCAGTTTTCCTTTACTGGCCTGGAAGGTTGTCCTCCAAGTCTATAACTATCTGAGGAGTCCTAGGACAAGCAGTGTCCTGATATTTATCCCAGCCCCTAAGCTGTAACTGGGGAGATATGCTCTTCTCTCATGACTTCCTCATCATGTCAGAACGTCCCACTCCCTTACTAGGGGAGGACCTGTTAGAGTAGGAACCATTATCTATATAAACGTCAGGGAAGAAATCCCTCTCTGCTGCCCATTATTTGAAGAAGGGATTAATCCCAATGTTTGGGCAATGCAGGGACAATTTGGTCAGGCAAAGAATGCCTGCCCAATTCGAATAAGGCTAAAAGATCCCACCTCTTTTCCTTACCAAAGATAGTACCCTCTAAGACCAGAAGCCACAAAGGGGCTACAGGATACTGTAAGGAACCTATAAACTCAGGGTCTATTGAGGTCCTGTAACAGCCCTTGTAATACTCCAATTTTAGTACAAAAACCTAATGGACGATGGAGGCTAGTGCAGGATCTCAGGCTCATTAATGAAGCTGTGGTCCCTTTATACCCAGCCGTACCCAACCCATACACCTTGCTCTCTCAAATACCAGGAGAGGCACAATGGTTCACATCCTGAACCTTAAGAATGGTTTTTTCTGTGTTCCGTTACATCCTGACTCCCAGTTTCTGCCCACCTTTGAAGACCCTTTAGACCAGAATTCTCAGCTCACCTGAACAATGTTATCCCAGGGCTTTTAAGATTGCCCCAATCTGTTTGGCCAGGCTCTAGCTCAGGACCTTAGTCATTTTTCATATCCAAATACCCTGGTTCTTCAATATATGGATGACTTACTTTCAACTGCTAACTCATAAACCCAGTGTCAGCAGGCCACCCAGGACCTCCTAAACTTCCTAGTCACCTGTGGATATAAGGTTTCCAAATCAACAGTCTAACTTTGTAGGCAACGGGTAAAATACCTAGGGCTTGTCTTGTCTAAGGGCACTCAGGCCCTTGATTGAGATTGTCTCCAACCCATACTGGCCTTCCTGTGTTCAAAAACCTTAAGACAGTTGTGGGGATTCTTAGGAATAACTGGTTTCTGCCGATTGTGCATTCCCAGATATGGTGAAATAGCTAAACTCCTTTACACTCTAATTAAGGAAATCAAAAAAGCTAACACCCATCTAATACAATGGGACCCTGTAGCTGAGGTGGCCTTTCAGACCCTGAAGCAGGCACCACTACAGGATCCAGCTCTAAACCTTCCTATAGGGAACGACTTCTCCCTGTAGGTTATGGAATAGTCAGGAGTGGCACTGGGGTTTCTCACCCTGACTTGGGGGACCATACCACAACTCGTGGCATACCTAAGTAAGGAAACTGGTGCAGTAGCAAAAGCCTGGCCACACTGCTTGCGGGTCATAGCCATGATGGCTTCATTGGTCACAGAAGCTGTTAAAATTGTGCAGGGGAAAGATCTAACTGTATGAACTTCATATGATGTAGCTGGAATTCTGGCCTCTAAAGGAGGCTTATGACTGTCTGACAACCACTTACTCAAATATCAGGCCTTAATGCTCAAAGGGCCTATACTTCAGCTGCACACATGTGCAGCCCTCAATCAGCGACTTTTCCTCCTGAGGAAGGGGCAGACAACATAACTGACAGCAGGCTATAGCCCAGAACTATGTGGCTCGAGAGGATCTCTTGGAAACTCCTCTAGACAATCCTGACCTTAACCTATATATTGATGAGGTTCCTTTATTGAAAATGGAGTTTGAAAAGCAGGATATGCAGTAATCAGTGATCAAACAGCACTTGAGAGTAATTCCCTTCCTCCTGGGACTAGTGCCCAGCTGGCAGAGCCAGCAGCCCTCATTCGAGCTCTAAAATTAGGAAAAGAAAAGAGAATAAACGTATACACAGATTCCAAATATGCTTACCTGCTTCTCCACGCTCATGCAGCTATATGGAAGGAAAGAGAGCTCCTAACCTCAGCAGGAACTCCCACTAAATATCATAAGGAAATTTTAGATTTATTATAAGCTGTCCAAGAACCCAAAGAGGTAGCAGTCTTACACTGCTGAGGTCACCAGAAAGGAGATGAGAAGGAAGCAGAAGGCAATTGTGCAGCTGACCTAGAGGCAATAAGGGCAGCTAGACAAGAATTTATAGAAGGACCTTTAATATGGGAAAACCCTCTCCAGGGAACTAAACCTCAATACTCATCAGCAGAGGTAGAGCGGGCAAGCTCCCAGGGACATAATCTTCTTCCTTCAGGGTGGCTAGCTACTGAGGAGGGAAAAGCACTCCTACCTGCTGCCAGCCAGTGGAAGGTACTTAAAATCCTACATCAAAGCTTCCATATGGGTATAGATAATATGTATGGAAGAGCCAAATCTATATTTACAGAAAAAGGCCTGTTCAAGACTGTCCAACAAATAGTCAAAAGATGTGAAATATGCCAGAAAAATATTCTTTTGGCACACTGCAAAATTCCTCCTGGGGAACAGGGAACCAGTCATTATCCAGGTGAGGACTGGCAAATGGACTTTACCCATATGCCTAAGTCTCAGGGACATCAACATCTGTTAGCATGTGTAGATACCTACACAAACCGGGTTGAGGCTTTCCCCTGTAGAACAGAAAAAGCCCAAGAGATAGTAAGAGTCCTGATTAATGAAATAATCCCTAGATTTGGGCTCCCTGTCTTCAAAGCAATAATGGCCCTGCCTTCAAAGCTGCAGTGACCCAAGGAATTTCCAAAGCGTTAGGAATACAGTATCATCTCCACTGTGCTTGGAGGCCTCAGTCCTCAGGGAAAGTTGAGATGAACAAAATTCTCAAGAGACACCTAAAGAAACAGGCACAGGAAACCCACCTCCCGTAGCCTTCCCTATTACCAATAGCACTCTTAAGGGCTCAAAACTCTGCTCAGAAAATAGGACTCAGCCCCCATGAGATAGATGCTTTATGGAAGATCCTTTTTTACTAATGATCTTGGATTAGACAAGGAAACAGCAGATCTACCAAAAGATAGAACCTCCTTGGCTAAGTACCAACAGCCTCTTAGGACGTTACCTGAAGGACACCCTAGGGAAAAAGGGAAAGAGTTGTTCTGCCCTGGACACTTGGTGCTTGGTAAGTCTCTCCCCTCAGACTCTCCCTCTCCAGGCCCATCTTGGGAAGGACGATTTTCGGTTATTCTATCTACCCCAATGGCAGTTAAGGTGCTGGGAATTGACTCGTGGATTCATCACACTTCGCTGAAGCCTTGGACACCTCCTGAATAAAATCATAGGCCCTCCACTCCACAGCCTGAAGTTCCAGGAGACGGCCCTTTGTACACCTGCCAGCGTTTAAAGGATCTATGTTTGCTCTTCCAACAAGATCCCCAGGAAGGTAACTACTCATGAGTCTAACTTACATCCTGGCATTAACAGGACTATCACTCTTAACTTTACTATTTGCAACCAGACTCTATGTGGTCCCTACGGATGGACCTACATCTCATAAACTGTCCTTATCCATGGCTTACTGCCTAATTATATTTCTAATAGCTCTCCTCTTCTCCCTCTGATATGATCACTCCCTCGCTATGACCTCTCTTAAGGTTCTCATTATCTTCTCTTTAGCCCCACTCATCCTGTCAACTCGTGCACACCCTACATGTAAACTCATAGTACTAGCTATAATCTTCCTGGAAGAAGCACTCATGATTTGTCACTCCAAGACTGGTTCCAGAGGTACAACCACCTCCTATTTTCATATCATACATGTATATGCACAAAAATTGCTATACCTCTGCTTCCCTGTGCACATACAACTCACACACCTACTGGACTGAACAATAATTAGGCCTAATTGTCCAGCTGCTAAGGAACCACCACCTGTTGGGCATACTTTACCCATGTTGGAATGTCAGATGGGGGTGGAGTTCAAGATCAGGCTCAGGAACAGCATCGTTAGGAACTAGTCTCTAAGCAAACTGCAAAGTAAAACCAGTCCCTACAAGGGCCTGGACCTTTCCAAGTTACACGAGACCCTTTGTACACACTCTCGTANAGGTAAATAGATTGAGGTCCCCTATGTACAAGTTTTCTTTTCTCTAAGGAACAATCCTCAGCTATGTAAAGCCTGTAACCTATACCCTACTGGCCACTCCTCAGGACTACCCCCACATTTAGGTCTCCCCGTTGGTCCTCCCTCCACCACTACTGGCCCCTCCTCAGCACTACCCCCATATCGAGGAGTCAGGGAAAGCCGAGGTGGTCAAGGCACCAAGGCTACTAGGATGGCCCAGCTCTGCCCCCTACAGGCAGTAGGAGGAGAATTTGGCCCAACCAAAGTACATACTCCCTTTTCTCTTTCTGACTTAAAGCAAATCAAGGCTGACTTAGGAAAATTTTCAGATGACCCAGACAAGTACATGGATGTTCTGCAGGGCCCGGGTCAGTCCTTCTATTAAATTGGGAAGATATTATGTTACTGCTTAGTCAGACCCTAACCAGTAATGAGAGACAGGCTGATCTGGCAATGGCTCAAGAGTTCGGGGACACGTGGTACCTTAGTCAAGTACATGATCAAATGACATTAGAGGAGAAGGATAGATTCCCTAAAGGTAGACAGGCAGTCCCTAGCATGGATCCTTGCTGGGATCCTGATTCAGAACATGGGGATTAGAGTCATAGGCACTTATTGACCTGCATACTTGAGGGAGTAAGACAAACTAGGAAAAAGCCCATAAACTATGAAGAGTTATTCACCATAACTCAGGGAAAGGAAGGAAACCCAACAGACTTCCTTGAGCAGTTTTGGGAAGCCTTAAGAAAGTATACTCCCCTGTCACCAGACTCCAAGAGTCACCTAATACTAAAAGTCAAATTTATTATGCAATCAGCAGCAGACATTAGGAGGAAGCTCCAGAAGCCGGCCCTGGGGCCAGAACAGAGTCTAGAATCATTACTAAATCTAGCAACCTCAGTGTTCTAACAGAGACCAGGAGGAACAGGCTGAAAGAAAAATGCCACAGCCCTAGTCATGGCCTTCAGGCAAGCAGACCTAAGGAGGCTGGAAAAGGGAAAGGCTTGGGCTAGCTGCCAGTCTGGCACAGCTTGCTACCACTGCAGCCTACCAGGACACTTTAAGAAAGATTGTCCCCAGAGGAATGGACCATCTCCTCATCCTTGCCCACTGTGCCAAGGGGATCACTGGAAGGCGCACTGTCCCCGGGGATGAGGGTTCCCAGGGTCTGAGGTGGCTAACCAGATGACCCAACAGCAGGACTGGGGGTACACAGGGCAAGCACCAGCACAAGCCATCACCCTCACCAAGCCCCAGGTAAAGCTGACCATAGAGGCCCAGGAGGTCCACTTTCTCCTGGACACTGGCACAACCTTCTCAGTTTTCCTTTACTGGCCTGGAAGGTTGTCCTCCAAGTCTATAACTATCTGAGGAGTCCTAGGACAAGCAGTGTCCTGATATTTATCCCAGCCCCTAAGCTGTAACTGGGGAGATATGCTCTTCTCTCATGACTTCCTCATCATGTCAGAACGTCCCACTCCCTTACTAGGGGAGGACCTGTTAGAGTAGGAACCATTATCTATATAAACGTCAGGGAAGAAATCCCTCTCTGCTGCCCATTATTTGAAGAAGGGATTAATCCCAATGTTTGGGCAATGCAGGGACAATTTGGTCAGGCAAAGAATGCCTGCCCAATTCGAATAAGGCTAAAAGATCCCACCTCTTTTCCTTACCAAAGATAGTACCCTCTAAGACCAGAAGCCACAAAGGGGCTACAGGATACTGTAAGGAACCTATAAACTCAGGGTCTATTGAGGTCCTGTAACAGCCCTTGTAATACTCCAATTTTAGTACAAAAACCTAATGGACGATGGAGGCTAGTGCAGGATCTCAGGCTCATTAATGAAGCTGTGGTCCCTTTATACCCAGCCGTACCCAACCCATACACCTTGCTCTCTCAAATACCAGGAGAGGCACAATGGTTCACATCCTGAACCTTAAGAATGGTTTTTTCTGTGTTCCGTTACATCCTGACTCCCAGTTTCTGCCCACCTTTGAAGACCCTTTAGACCAGAATTCTCAGCTCACCTGAACAATGTTATCCCAGGGCTTTTAAGATTGCCCCAATCTGTTTGGCCAGGCTCTAGCTCAGGACCTTAGTCATTTTTCATATCCAAATACCCTGGTTCTTCAATATATGGATGACTTACTTTCAACTGCTAACTCATAAACCCAGTGTCAGCAGGCCACCCAGGACCTCCTAAACTTCCTAGTCACCTGTGGATATAAGGTTTCCAAATCAACAGTCTAACTTTGTAGGCAACGGGTAAAATACCTAGGGCTTGTCTTGTCTAAGGGCACTCAGGCCCTTGATTGAGATTGTCTCCAACCCATACTGGCCTTCCTGTGTTCAAAAACCTTAAGACAGTTGTGGGGATTCTTAGGAATAACTGGTTTCTGCCGATTGTGCATTCCCAGATATGGTGAAATAGCTAAACTCCTTTACACTCTAATTAAGGAAATCAAAAAAGCTAACACCCATCTAATACAATGGGACCCTGTAGCTGAGGTGGCCTTTCAGACCCTGAAGCAGGCACCACTACAGGATCCAGCTCTAAACCTTCCTATAGGGAACGACTTCTCCCTGTAGGTTATGGAATAGTCAGGAGTGGCACTGGGGTTTCTCACCCTGACTTGGGGGACCATACCACAACTCGTGGCATACCTAAGTAAGGAAACTGGTGCAGTAGCAAAAGCCTGGCCACACTGCTTGCGGGTCATAGCCATGATGGCTTCATTGGTCACAGAAGCTGTTAAAATTGTGCAGGGGAAAGATCTAACTGTATGAACTTCATATGATGTAGCTGGAATTCTGGCCTCTAAAGGAGGCTTATGACTGTCTGACAACCACTTACTCAAATATCAGGCCTTAATGCTCAAAGGGCCTATACTTCAGCTGCACACATGTGCAGCCCTCAATCAGCGACTTTTCCTCCTGAGGAAGGGGCAGACAACATAACTGACAGCAGGCTATAGCCCAGAACTATGTGGCTCGAGAGGATCTCTTGGAAACTCCTCTAGCCAATCCTGACCTTAACCTATATATTGATGAGGTTCCTTTATTGAAAATGGAGTTTGAAAAGCAGGATATGCAGTAATCAGTGATCAAACAGCACTGACTGTTGGATTTGCCTTCCACTATGCTTCAAACCGTATATCCCAGTTCCTGTTCCATACTCATGGAACCTAACTAACTCTCCCTCAAATCATACAGGGCTTATAGGTCCCTTGGTCACCAATCTACACATACCATCTACTGTAAACTTCACTTGTGTGAATTCTCCTAACAACTCCAATGCTTCCCTATGCCAAAGCTGGGTTGCCTTATCCCCAGTCCTCAACTGCCTAGCACCAGGCTTATTATTTGTTTGTGGCACCTCAGCTTACTGCTGCCTGAACCATGCCCCTGGGGAAATATGCCTCCTCTCCTTCGTAGTGCCCCGTCATGACGATTTACACCGACTCTCAGGTGCAGAGTCTTCTCTTGCCAAGGCCATACCATACTTGAACCCCAATTATTCCTTTCATAGTGGGGGCCGGAATAATAGGAGGACTTGGTCCTGACATTGAAGGAATTACAACCTCTACTCAGTTTTACTATAAGCTATCTCAGGATGGAAAAGTTGCTAATTCTCTCGTAACTCTGCAGAAGCAGCTTAACTCTTTAGCTGCTGTGGCTCTTCAAAATAGAAGGGCACTGGATCTGCTAACAGCAGAGAGGAGGATCCTGTCTCTTTTTAGGAGAAGAATGCTACTACTTTGTAAACCAATCAGGTATTGTCTTAAAGTTAAAGAACTCAGGGACCAAATCAAATGCAGGGCTAAAGACCTCCAAGAAACAGGATCCTGGAGCTTGTGTAGCAACTGGCTGTCCTGGCTCTACCGTCTTCCAGGCCTGTTTGTCACCATTCTGTTGTTGCTGGCCTTCAGGCCTCTCATCTTTAACCTTCTTTTCAAATTTGCTTCTTCTAGAATTGAGGCCATGAGGCTACAAATGGTCCTGCAAATGAAACCCGGAATGCCTTGGCTCATGAGCTCTATAACAGACCTCTGGATCTACCTAAACCCCTGGAAGCCTCCCCTCTGGAGGAAACCTCAACTGCAGGGCCCCTTCTATGCCCCAATTCAGCAGGAAGTAGTTAGAGAGCAATCGATGCCCATGTCCCAACAGCAGCTGGACTTTCCTGTTCAGAGGGGGTACTGAGGGACAGTGTTAAAGAAACTTCTCTTCCTGGGTCCACATGGGGCATGGTTTCAAATGCAGGAATTTCCTTTGAGCACCTCCTCTACACCTCCATCTGGAGACCAGAGGGGATTCAAATGCAGGAATTTCCTGGCTCCCCACCTCACTGAGCACCTCCTGCACGTGGGCCAGGTAAAATTCTATCTGATCTTCCTGTGCACGGGAAAGCCAGGTGGGGGACTCTTTTGTCCCAAATTCCCACTGAAAGCTCTGGGAGGAAGAGGCTGTGTAATTCAGGGTTGTAGAAGAAGTAGCCAATCCAGTATCAGAGTCAAAGATCAATCACCCCAGAGGAAGTCTGAAGGAACTCCCCTCATTGGACGAGAACATGAATAGGGAGGGAATAACTCAAGGATTAAAACTTCAGGGGCTCCTACCTGAAGGGATTCCTTTTCTGAGTCCCCTCCCATGACAGCGTGGGAGCTGTCTTCTTTCTCTCTCTCTGTCTAATAAATTACTCTTCTGCAAAACTCTTTGGGTCCACGATATTTATTGGAATGGTAAACTCATCACGCCTCCAGGGCCCCTTTCTCCATTGTTCAGGGTTAGAGAGACCAAGAATCTACAAGCCCTGGGTACTGTCCTGGAAACAGCAATATGAAAGATACATGCCACAGAAGAAGAATACCAGAGTCCAAGTAAGAAACTCTTGCTTTTAAATGCATTGATGTGACCTGTGAAAATATATTTTATCTTTTAGGCCTAGTTTTTTCATTAATGAAAGACAAATAATAAGCAATTACCGTGGGTCTACTGTGAGGCTTTAAGGGGGAAAAAGCAAAACTATGTAAAATTCCATTCAAGAGCTTACGCCTGATATAAAATTTCAATCAATAGTGATTTTTCTCTACAGTTTTGTTCATGTTAACCACAACTGCATTTATATTTTAATCACCTCTTCCAAACACCAGAAACCACCCTCTTTTCAAAGTATATCAGTTCTTTGAAATATTACATAATTAAATAATTGAAGGCTCAGAATGTCATCTTTGTTTGTGAATAACTTTCTCGTTATTTCTTAAATAATGTTTCCACACTATAACACCAAACTTAAACCC
Organism: Cebus imitator; assembly: GCF_001604975.1. Classification (NCBI taxonomy): domain Eukaryota; kingdom Metazoa; phylum Chordata; class Mammalia; order Primates; family Cebidae; genus Cebus; species Cebus imitator. Next base: position 1,457,283 of record NW_016107499.1, on the reverse strand, counting down.
ATGATGTTTTAGAACTAAATGGTTTATATAATATTTAAAGACTAAATAAATATGTTTTTCTTCTATCCTAATGAATACTTAGCAAAAAAGAGATGTATTTTAAATACCATAGAATGCTGCCTCTTTGATCCAGGTTTAAAAAGAAAATTTTATACGGCATTAGAGTAGCCTACAGTCTTTAAATTTTTCTTACTGGCTTCCACCTGAGAAAGGAATGGCACTTTCTTTGTTACCTTATAAGATGGAAGAGGTAAGCGAAAGGACTGCTGAGGGATTGTTGATAGTGATTTACCTAACTTCTTCACAAGTAGCAACTTCATGTTGCTTTTACTTTATTTCTGACACCTACTAAATGTGTTAAAAGCACTAGTTCAGAATTTATCTTAAGTAGGTTTTCGTGAATTTAATATTGTGTGGGCACTCAATCTTTGCAAATGTGGAAGGATTTTTTTTTTTTTCCTGAAAAGACTATAAAGTAGAACAGCTTCCTTGGGTAGTAAATAGCAAGTGTACAGGTTTCTAAGATCAAGGAGTGGTTAAAGTCAATTTTGTCCTGTAAATGGCTCTGCGTATAAAGCGAAGTGCCTGGGCAGGACAACGTGATAGAAGATGGTGCACTTAGTGCCCAGGATCTATTTTTCTTTGGATAAACAGAGTGCTTCACTCTCTTTCCTTTCTGCCAATCTTCCTTTCACAAGGACTAAATTACCTAAATGGAGAGTGGGTTGTTAAATGTCTGAACTTCAAGATTCTAAAAGTACTGGCAGTTTGCCATATTGAAGATCTGACAACGACTGGTCTTGTTTTTACTTAAACACTCCTCCCCATTTAGATATTGACAATATAGATAATGGGAATGTCCTGTAATTTCCTGCCACACTTTATGTTCAGTGGGAGAGCTCAGTATCTTTACAGAACTTCTATTTTTTTATTTTTTTTCATCCCTACTTCCACTGAAGTATTCATTGGAATGGTAACTTTCACAGTTGTACTTACTATTTTAACCTGTACAAGGAAGATGCTGTCCCTGCACTGTTTTATAATGCTATTCTTCTTAGAGTGAATTAGAAATATAGAATGAAAACAGGAATCAGGAAGTGGAAAATCTATGGTGTTGAGGTAGTCACACAAATACAAAGATGCTAGGACCATTTTCAACCTAAGATTATTTTTATATCTAGCACCATATTCCCATTGAATGGCAACCACTGTAGTATATATACATCGTTGACCGGATTTGATTCAAATTACCAACATTTCTTAAGTTTGTTTCCTTTATTTGAAGAAGTTATTATTTGGCATTTCCTGTCTTTCTCAAATAAAGCTAAAAGGAGTTAAATTCAGAGAGTGTGTGGGTAGCTAGCTAGAACATAGTAAACACTCAATAAATTTGCTAATGTTGTTAAGGCTGAACTTTTTTGATAAGTTTTCCTTGACAGATATATTCAGGTCTAAGCCAAATTATTTGTCAAGTTTCCCTTATGTAGTTCCAGAGTGATTATATCATGTCCCAAATCTGACTATAGCAAGTTATCAAAGGGTAGTATTCTTTTTTCTCCTCTTACAACTTTTACTAAAATTCAGAAATGTGTATCCAGAGATGTTTAAGAAGCACTGGTACAATTTCTATGCATACTTTTCTATAGGAAAAAATACTATTTCAAGTGACTGTTGCTAATTTCCATTTTTTTTCTTTTCTTTTTTGAGATAGAATTTCACTCCTGTTGCCCAAGCTGGAGTGCAATGGCGTGATCTTGGCTCACTGCAACCTCTGCCTCCCGGGTTCAAGTGATTCTCCTGCCTCAGCCTCCCAAGTAGCTGGGATTACAGGTGCCTTCCTCCATGCCTGGCTAATTTTTTGTATTTTTAGTAGAGACTAAAAAATACATGTTTCATCATGTTGGCCAGGCTAGTCATGAACTCCTGACCTCAGGTGATCCACCCACTTGGCCTCCCAAGTTAAAGTGCAATCTTTAATATGAGCTCCAAATACAGTCAAAGCACAGAAGATAATCCAGGCAAAAAGAGAGAAATCTATAGTACAAGATAAATTTACAAAAGAGCAAAGCATTTTTAATTTGAAGTAAACAAATCAGGCATATAGCCTTTATCACTGTAAATAAAGTACCTAGTTGAAATGATTCAAAATAATGCATTTAGCTAAAAAGCAACACTATATTAATTGCTCATTTATAAACAGCTGTGTAGGGACACAGACATCACAATTAAATGATCATTAAACCAGTATAAAGAACTCAACTGATGATTTTACAATATATCATGGTAGTAAATTTATTCTAAAAAGTTAGAAAATAGCCGGGCGTGGTGGCTCAAGCCTGTAATCCCAGCACTTTGGGAGGCCGAGGTGGGTGGATCACGAGGTCAAGAGATCGAGACCATCCTGGTC
>NW_016107499.1:1433415-1454376 GCF_001604975.1 Cebus imitator | reverse complement strand
GCATCCAGGAATTTGAGAAATAAGGGGACAATAAAGGAATTGCAGGCCCTGCCACTGCCTCGTATCAATGAAGGAAGCAAGCTGGTAGGTGGCAACAGCTTTTGCTTCACTTCCACTTTGGAAATCTCCAACAAGACTTCTTTTGTGAAATTGCTAAGAAATCAGGATTTATGTGTTAAAACAGGTGGCAGTTTCTTAATCAAATTAAATGTTGATAGAGCAAAGAAGAGGTCTTAAGACTGAGCTCTGGGACTTTTAGAGGATTGCCTTATGGTTTGTCTTCTGGATTTTTCTGTTTTTAATTTTTTAAAATTAAGATAAAAATTCAGAGAGAGGAGTAGTTAATTAAGAGTCAGACGGAGACAAAGAAAGAGAAAGACAGAAAGAATGCTGAGCCATTTTGCTTACCAGAAATTATTTCAAAAATGCTTTCAATTAGAATACATTCAGTGCCTATCTCCACCATCTTTAAACTGCCTAAAGTCACTTTCACACTTTTATTTGGAGCATTGAGTAATGGCCTTTATTTTTCTTTAATAGCGAGAGAAAATTCAAAATAAATTGATAATACATATGAAGATAAGGGGAATCATGGTTATATAGGGCAGTATTTTCTCAAAATTTAAATGAAATTCAAATGCACAAGCAAGACTCTGGGCAAGAAATCTGATGTTATCGTAAGAAGGACTGTGAGAACCTGAAGGATTTATAGCTTGATAGGGACTGAATTTTACCTATGAAATTGTAATTATTTTAAGTATGGAAGAAAATAGATCCCAAAGTAAGAAACTGACCTGCTGTGGGATCTTGTCCCCTACATCTATGAGTCTATTTCAGGATGCCTGTGCTTTTGGTAATTTTGCTACTCACCTCCTTACAGACATTGCTCCAAATAAAGAGCCCCATTTCTATTACATAATCACCCCCCCATTTGATATGAGTATATCCATTTCTGAAATAAAAATAAAACAAAACAAAATAAAATAAAACAAATTCCTTATTTACAATACCAACTCCCGACTGTTTTTTCTTTTCTCAATCAAAATTACTGAAAATTTATCATACATTTTTCTGAGTCCAGTTCTCTGCATCTAATGACATTTTAAAATTTAACAGTCTAGTTTCTTTCTCCATGCCTGAATTCAAAATATTCTTTGCAAGGAAATTAAAAGCCTTTGGGTACTAAATTTAATAAAATGCATTTCCATCCTTTTGTGACTGTATCACACTATATTCCAGTCAACACTGCTGAGCTTTTGTTCCTTGTAAGGTTTTCCTCCATTTGTTTGCCCTGATTATCTTGGTGCCTCTTGGACTATTTCTTTTTATTTTCTTCTCTACTTTTGTTTTGTTTGCACTTTAAACTCATAATCCCTATTTCTTGCCCTCACCTCTCCTATGGCTTCACATGAATATATTCACCTGCACTCTCAACATCTTCCTCTGGACATCCCATGGATAGTTATAAATTACCTTCTGCCAACATGAACCAATCTTCTCCTTCAATTTTTATCCTCAGTCTATTTTTCTTCTAATTCTGCTATCATTAATTGGAGAGCCATAATTCATTTTTGACTATATCTTTATTCTTATAATCACACATAATGAATCAATTCAATAAACATCTGCTGTTCTTATTGTATAGAAATTAATAACCAGAAGGACTGTGATATAATAAAGTGAATTATCAACTCAAATAAATTAGTATGAAACTAAGCCTAGCACTTAAAAATTGTAGACAAATAGTAGACAAATTAGTAGACAAATTCCTAAGCATCTCCAAGCCACATTTTATTCTTTTATATTGGAAAATAATAGTAATTCATCTTATAGATTAGATTTAATAACTCCATACATTATTTTACTATGTTCCCTGGTTCAAAAATATTTTTTCTTAATTATAATTTTGTCATTTTTATATAAAATCTCATTAGTTCTAACTTAGATTATTATGTAATTCTGCTAACTAGTTTCTCTGAATAAAATCTATTCCCCATGAAAAAACAGTTTTCAGGCAATTATAAGATCTCCAACATTTACTTTTGTCTATAACTTGCTACAAAGTAAAGTGCTTCGTTTATTTTCATCACGCACATCTCGTAGTCAAATAACTTTATTATTAGATACTAAGTACTCTGGCTTCTCCTTTCATGCCTAGAGTCATCTCTTGCCCTCTCTAAATTGTAACTGTAATTACAATTCTATTTGCCTAAGGCAATTTACATGAGCAATAACATCTAACATATGCCAGGTTCTCTAATTATTTTACCTGAATTAACTCAATAGTATTATCTTAATTTTCATGTTAACATCTACAATTGAAGAAGTAACTAACTTGGCCAAGTCTCGCAGCTAGAAAAGGGCAGACCTGTAATCTGAACCCAGGATTACTGGCCCCTGAACCTGCATTTCTAATTGCCCCGCTCCATGTCCTCTCAACTGCACCTTGATTTTTAAATCAAACTCATCTGACTCCCTGTTTATGCCAAATAGAATAACTGAAAAAATCAAGTAAATTGCAAAATTATTTATTTAATTTGGAGATTTATCTAGCTCTTGCACAGTTTATGGACTGTAGGATTCAGTGTCAAAGACTTGGAAACAGCACCCTCAAAGGAAGAGATTTCAGCATTTTACCCATAAAGTGGTCTAGAAAAGTGTCAGGCCCCTTAAAGACATTCAAAATAATGTGTTAAATAAACTAATACATGAGTGAAGAATGAATCATCAAATGATTGAAAATAGAGCTCATCTAACAGTAAGGAAAGTTTCTTCAAATTTATCATGGAGGAATTTAAAAGTTTCAAAACATATCATGGGCACATTTAAAAGTTTTATGGACTTAACATTTTTCTTATTTTATGCATGATATTCTTGGATGACTAGAGCTTGAGCTGGTTTCTTTATTTACTTTCCTTTATGATACAATGAGTCAGCAATTTGCATTAGTAGTTTCCATTCTAGGAATGAAAAGAGAAAGGAAGACCTGTTTTAATCTAGTCCTCTAAATTAAAGACAAGTATGTTTCAATAGAATAAAAATATTGAACGACTAATGTCACTCTTCTCAAATGAATTTTAGTTTCCAACCTCATTCTAGCCTCTTCATACGCTAAATGGAGAAGCATTTTTGTATTAGATGATTCAGTGCCAGAAGGAGCTGCTAACAAAGCCTCTAATATGTTTGGGATCAAAAATCAAACAGCATGCTTTTGGAACATGAAGGTGGGAGAAGGCCTTATCCCTTAAAATGATCTGGGTGGGGATTTTAGAAATGGGCTTTTATTATATTCTTTCTGGGTTTTCTAGATATAAGGGACAACATATTTAAGAAAAAAGGAAACTGGACTTGGAAGACAAATTGATTTTGGTTTGAATCACTTTCACTCTATGACCTTGGCAATAAAAATACAGGCTTGGGTGATGTAATGTTTAAGGTTCCTTCTAGCACCAATATTCTATAAATTAAATAATATTCTAGTTTTTAGACAGCAGAAAATCATTAGATAGCTTAAATGTATGACTTATTTGTGTGTCTATGTATATGCATATGCATAAATTAAGAGGACATGTGGATTAGTGTTTGCCTGCAGTTTTTTTCTTTATTCTGCAATTTACTTTTACTGCCAAAAATAAACAAAAAAAGAGTTAATGTATTCCACTGAATTTCAAGTAAGATATTGATTTTTCCAAACTTCTAAATAACACTTATATTCAGTATAAACAATAGCCAATATTGCTAATATATTTTACAGACTATCTTGATGTTATAATTTGTATTAATTTGTAAACCAAATAAATTGTCCCATGTCACATGAGACAGTTATTATATCAATATGACTCATATCAAACTATGTCTCTGATACTATTTTACAGGATATTAGGAAAATAATTTCACAAATAAGTTGAATTTGTTCAAAGAATGAGACAGCAAGACAGAATTTCCTGTCTAGAAAAAATAATTCACCTGACTTTTAACCTTGTTTATTTTTAGAGAATTTGGGGCAAAGAGCAAAAGTGAGCCTAATATTTAATATTATAAAGAAAGATGTAAGAGACTTTTGGATGTGGATTTAGAATCAGTAAACATTTAATCAACAGTGGCAAATCTGTAGGCATGATTAGTCAGCATTTATGTCAATATCGGAAATGGGAAACCCATGTAATATGTTCTATTTTGCTATTATTCTGTGCTCAATATTAGTATTAATCAATAAAAATTTATAATGTTTCTCATAATATGTGCCACATCATAGAACAAATCTTAGTTCTGTTTTAGACATTTCGAATATTGGCGGCATTTAGTAAACAGTGGTGTCAACAATAACTGGCAGATGATCCCTGCTTTGTTTTTACTTTTAGGCCCCCACAAGTCCTAAATATTAAGTCTCAATGTTTGAAACATTAATTTTTCAGACACTTGTAATGTATCTCAGGTGATTTGTTGTTGTTTGTAAACATTCTTCCTAAAATTCTTCACATTGCAAAAGTCATTTTCGAAAATGAAAACATATAAAAAAGCAAGTAGTCAAACAAATCCAAATGAAATAAGAACTCACCAAAAATAACAAGCAGAAAAATAAATGAAATTCTTCCACTATGTGAAAAAAAAAAAAACACATTTATGTTTATCAGGTTTCTAAGTTGTACAATAATTAGCCTGAACTTTGACTTCCATGTGTATAAAAATATATAGATCCACACAAAAATATATATGGATATATGTACATATATTTGGAAATATGTATATGAGAAAGAGAGGGAAATAAGTCACATGTTAGATAATTTTTCTATTAAATATACTCTTCTCAAAGAGAAGTTTTTGTGGAAAAGTTTAACAAAGTCCTAAAATGTTCCACAATGTAGAAACAGGCAGGCAGAATATTGGAACATGGAAACATTATTATTCATTATAAATGTGCAGCAACCTCCTTTAGAATATTTCTTTTTAAGCCTCTTTGCCAGAGTAACCCTGATGTTGAGGACGGGATGTTATGCTATCAAGATGAAAATATTTTTCCTGCATCAGCATTCTGCTGACCACAGCAGTGTGTTTGGTTTTCTATTAATGCTGCAACTTTTTATCACCTGCTCACAATTTTAAACTCATAAAATGTCTGCAAGTGTGTTTGTTTCTAAACATAGCTATTAAATTTATTTTACTTTCTGAGATTCTACTTACCTCCCAAACTCTATCAAATATCTAGGCTTAACCCATTTAGACATTTTAGCATTGCTCTTTCCATTTTGGAGTAAATTTCAGTAGATAAAAAGGCCCATTTATTCTGGAAAACAAGGAAACTAAAGGCATAATTGTTTTCGTGGCCAAAAATGGAGTCACCAGTTAAGAAGGGGCTTTAAATGTTTTTCTTAAAAAAAAAAAAAAAAAGGAATTATAAAAAACTAGAAAATGTGCTTTTGCTCAAGCATTATTAAAACCAGCCCGTTGCAGAAAATACACACCACTAAGGGAATATTAGGGGAAAAAGTGGAAGATTCTTTGTTTTCCTTGTACACTTTAAAATACTAATTCTGAAATATGTGAAATCTAAATGAAATACATATAAATCCTGACCTGGGTTCTATAAATGTTAATATGTCTATTGTTTAAATTATTCTAAAGAAAATAGAAAACCACAGGTCCATCTGTGCATTTTGTCTCTCCTTTGAATTCTTGATCTATTAATGTATCTGATTATCTGGAGGGTATCTTCTTAAAGATAGCTTAAAAATATCAAAATCAATATAATTCAAACAAAATGTATTTTTTTACCCATGGTCTCTTTAATTTTGAAAAATGCTATCCCCTATCTCCACAAAGATTTTATAAAACAATAAAGGCTCTTATAACAAACAAAAAATAACCATTGAATATTTTCATTCCCATAAAATCATTCTCATTTTCCATTCTCAATCTTATTAGTAAGCCACAATATAGAACATTATTATGTCTTCCTGATAGCTAAGCCTTGAGCTAGTTCACTCTGTCTAAATATTTTCCATCTCATTAGCCAATTTATCTCTGAAGAATACAAAAAAACCATATTATTCAATGTCCGAAGACCATAGATAGAAGTCTAGTCAAAGCAGATTTAGTTTAAACTACTTAGCATGAATACAAAATAGTTCACATTCTATATAGCTTCAACTTCTATATCACAGAAATAGCTTATTCATCTGTCAAGAAACAGATGGAATGCTTTCTGTTAATTCTATGGTTGACAGACTAGCCCTCTAAATAGGCCCATGCCTTAATCTCTCCTACCTGAGAATATGCTATGCTACGTGGCAAAAATGACTTTGCAAATGTAAATAAGGTGACTGACATTTAAGTAGTCAGATTATTTTGGATTATCAAAGTGAGTCCATTGTAATTACATGACCCCTTAAAAACCAATCACTTCTCCAGCTAAAGGTAGAGAGATATTACACAAGGATTACTCAGAGAAATTCAAAGTGTGACAATAACTCAATTAGTCACTGCTGGAGGGATTGATATAGAGAGCATAAGAAAGCTGGAGTGTAGCCTCTAGGAGAAAAAACTGATTCCCAACCAACAGCCACAAAGGAAACAGTGATGTGAGTCCTACAACTATAAAAAACTGATTTTTGCCCACAACCTAAATAAGTTTGGAAACAGAACTTTCCTCAGAACCTCCAGTAGGAAATGCAGACCTATCCCTATCTTAGTTTTAACCTTGCAAGACCTGAAGCATGGAAACCAGCTAACCACCTAGTCTTCTGACCTGGGAAACTCTTAAGTTAAAATGTAGGAGTTCTTGCAGGCTGCCAAGTTTATGGAAATTTGTTACATTAGGAATGAAAATCTAATAGAAAGATTTCCTTAGAAATAAACATCATCCCTTAGAAATAAGCATGATGCTTTAGAAATAAACATTCCATCTTACACAATATATGTATATGTTTTATTGTTATTTCATTACACAATATACGTGTATGTTTTATTATAGTTATTTGTATTCCTTCTTACATAATATATGTTTTATGACAGTTATTTGTGTGTACATTTTTAAATGTTAGGACCTATAAATAACTTGTGGCAGGTGTTCTTTAAGCTTGTTAGTATTCCAGGCATTCTAAACTCGCCAACATGAAATATATGGCAGATTTGTTTCCCACAGAAAACCACAATAACATCTCCCACCCCTTATGTGCTTCTACAATGTGATTTGCAGCTTAACCATCACGAGTGAAGTTGAATCTTTCACCAACTTAAAACCAGGTGGCCTCTTTAGGTTGGCTTTGAACAACAGCAACAGAGGCAGAAATGACTGGGTATAGTTCTTAATGGACGTCTTAGCTTCTATTTCCTGCCTCTTGGAAGGCAGACACCATGAAAAATTTAACTATCCTAAGACCATTAATTTGTGAGAAACTTTAGTTGCATGGAAAGGTCCAGAAGTTAAGACAACATAAAACCTTTGTGTTGGGGGAATGGGGTGCGTGACGGGATAGGGAAGGGGGTGAGAGAGAAAAAAAAGAGAGAGAGAGAGAGAATAAAGAATATCGATTCACCAGATATGTGAAAGGGGAAGCCGCATGGGAACAGTATCGTCCAGTCACAGCTGACTCAGCTGACACCAAAAGAATCACAGACAAACTGCTCAGCCTAGTTCTTTCCAAATCTTTTACCCTCAAATTATGAGCAAATCAAAATGGTCAGTAAGTTTGGGAGCAATCTGTTACATGATCATAGACAGCTGAATAGACTCATTTGAAAAGGACTCTAGCTATTAAAAAAAAAAATTATCACCGGGCGTGGTGGCTCAAGCCTGTAATCCCAGCACTTTGGGAGGCCGAGGCGGATGGATCACGAGGTCAAGAGATCGAGACCATCCTGGTCAACATGGTGAAACCCTGTCTCTACTAAAAATACAAAACATTAGCTGGGCATGGTGGCGCGTGCCTGTAGTCCCAGCTACTCAGGAGGCTGAGGCAGGAGAATTGCCTGAACCCAGGAGGCGGAGGTTGCGGTGAGCCGAGATCGCGCCATTGCACTCCAGCCTGGGTAACATGAGTGAAACTCTGTCTCAAAAAAAAAAAAAAAAATTATCAATTCTCTGCCTCTGGAGGTAGAGCAAATATATTCTTGGTCTTGCAATTATATGTCAAGGAGTGTTAAAAAACAAAAACATAAACTTTAGACAAATTAAATTTAGCAGAGTTTATTTGAACAAAGTACAATTCATGAATCAGGCAGAATTCATACCTAGGAAAGGTTTAAGAAACTTCACCCAGGTGTGTGAACAGCTGGCTTTTACAGCTCAGACACAGGCAAAGTACAGAGGTCACCTGGTTGTTCACAGCTAGGTGTCTGCATTATTTGGGCGTGGTCTCATGAGTTAGCTGGCCTGTGATTGGCTGAATCTTGGCTGTTTGTTATATTTCTAATTTAGGTTTCAGACTGTTATCTAGGAATTCAAAGTATAAAGAGAGCCTTAAGCTAATGGTGTCTTACTAATTTATCAGGAGTCTGTCTTCTGGCCAAAAACTTTTGTGTGATATTTTAGGCCTGATCACAGTCCTGGCAAACCTCATGGGGGCAGAGTTACCTCCTCTATACCAGGCTTGGCAGCCAGCCAGTGTACTTTGGTCTGTGATGGGAGTTTCAGTCAAGGACTCAGCCTTCCATGGCTGGCCATGCTCTTAGGCATATCTATATTACTAACTACATTAGTCCATTTTCACACTGCTATAAAGACATGCCTGAGACTGGGTAATTTATAAAGAAAATAGGTTTCATTGACTTACAGTTTCACATGGTTGGGAAGGCCTCAGGAAACTTACACTCATGGCAGAAGGGGAAGAGGCACTTCTTCCATGGTGGCAGGTGGAGAGAGAGCCTGAAGGGAGGAAGAGCCCTATACTTATCAAGCAACCAAATCTCGTGAGAACTCACTCACTATCATGAGAAGTGCATGGTGGAAACCACTGCTATGATCCAATCACCTCCCTCCCTCCACACGTGTGGATTATAATTACAGATAAGATTTGGTTGAGGACACAGAGCCAAACCATATCACTAATCAGTTGCCTTCCTTCTAAGACTTCTTTCTCTGGGACCTTTTGCTGAGGCTTTCCTCTGGCACCTCTGCTGAGACTTCCTAATTAGAGCAGGAAGAGAAAAAGTTGAAACTCTTGTCTACTCTTCATATCCAGTAGTTTTCCACTCCCTGTCCTTCCCACACAATTTCCTATAACTCCAGGGCCCATAAAACTGAAAGAACCTCTTACTGGGGTTCTCAACAGTGAGACAATCTTCTAGTCTCTGCCTGTGCTGATCTCTCTCACCCTCTATCAGTGCACCATTCCATGTAGGAAAATGAAATAGGTGGAGTTGGAGCTTTCTCTGCTTAAGCCTCTTGCTTGTAACATCACAGTAACTGATTGAAGGATTGACCATTGCTTTCATAGTTTGTTTCTTAATTGACAGCTGACATCTGAGAGCTTTCTCCCCAACACAGCTAAGCCTGTGAAATGTTAATGGTAACTATAGCTGGTTGAATTAGGGTATTTTATGTTATGCTACTATAATTTGTATTGAAACGTCAATCCCCAAATTTCAGCAGTCAAAAGAAAAGCTTACTTCTCACCCAGGTTACAATTCCTTTACTGAGTGTCAGTAACGACTGTTCGATATAATTCCTGAGGGATCAATGAAGACAAAATAGCTATTGTTCCAGCTTTGGTGGTTACTATGTGAGAGGCAAAGAATGTTCTAGAGGGTCTTACACTGTCACTTAAATACTGTGGCCTAGAAATGGCACTGATCTATTTTGCTCACCCACCATGTTTTAATTACAGGTATCAGTCAACTGGAAAGGGGCCATGGAATACAATCATGTCATGTTTCTGGAATGTGGGAATCAGAAATATTTGGCAGCCCATTCTTAATACTATGCCTCTGAAAGTGGCTTTCATATATATACCCATTCGTTTCCCTTAGAACTTGTTTCATCTACTTCCTGTACACTTCACAGATTATTTAGTGTGAGGTTCCATGGGTTCTAGGGAGTCATCTTCTGATTAAAGGTAAAGTTTAATACATCATTCCCAAGTCTGGATCCTCATAGTTCTCCCTAAGCCTGGTTCCTGTTCAGCAAAAGCATCTCCTTCTGCTCAACTGGTCCACTTTCCACAGGTCTATCAGACAAGAAATTTTAACTTACATGGAGTCTCATTGATTAATTTATTTTTCATACCTACTCACAAAAAGGGGAGAGGGTCATTTGGAGACTTAAGTTCATTTTATTTTGCCTAAAAAATGAATTTTCCTATTTGTCAGGCATGAGTTAATCATTAGCAGAATGAATTATAAATACCAGTATATCCATTACAGATCTTAGTTTTTAAAAGGAAATGGAGGCTGGGCATGGTGGCTCACACCTATAATCCCAGCACTTTGGGAGGCTGAGGTGGGCAGATCACCTGTGGTCGGGAGATGGAGACCAGCCTGACCAACATGGAGAAACCCATCTCTACTAAAAATACAAAATTAGCCATGCGTGGTGGTTCATGCCTATAATCCCAGCTACTTAGAAGGCTGAGGCAGGAGAATCGCTTGAACCCAGGTGGTGAAGGTTGCAGTTAGCCTAGATGATGCCATTGCACTCCAGCCTGGGCAGAAAGAAGGAAACTCCATCTCAAAAACAAAACAAATCAAAAGAAATGCAGACCTTAGACAATTCAGTCAAAGGCAACTGTAATCAGTAGATGGAGTAAACTTTTTGAACATGGGCTGTAAACATGTTAACACTAATGATTAGCAAGAAGGATTCACGATAATGCTTTTGAGACAGAAAGCTCGGTTGAGGTTTATTTTCTAAGACCTGTAAACTTAAAAAAAAAATCATACAAACAAAATCTGTAAGTCTAGAAAATGAGAAGGATATTTTATTTCTTACAAAGAGACCATCTGCAGGCTGGAAAGTAAAGCATCTGTCTGGCCAAAGTCCAGAGATAGGCACCTCAAATGAGGAGGGAGTGAGGTAGGAGATTTATGTCAAACAGGCTGGTCAAACATACATATTCAACTAGTTACAGGAAGAGCTATGAATATTCGTGAAGGTGGTTCTGACACATGCATATTGAACAAATGTGTATGTAACATACAATTCATGTTCATCTTGGGGTGAGGACATAACATTAAAATGTACTATGATTAGGTCCTTGTTAGTCAGTTTTGCCTTGCTGTAAAGGAATACCTGAGGCTGGGCAATTTACAAAGAAAAGAGGTTTATTTGGCTCATGGTTCTGCAGGCAGTACAAGCATGGCACCAACATCTGCTTGCTTCTTGTGAGGCCTCAGGAAGCTTACAATCATGGTGAGAGGCAGATGGGGAGCTAACATGTCACATAGCAAGAGGGAGCGAGAGACAGAAGGAGGTGCCAGCCTCTTGAAAACAACCAGATCTTGCATGAACTCATAGAGGGAGAATTTACTCATTCCCCAATGAAGACACCAAGTCATTCATGAGGAATCCACTCCCACAATCCAAACACCTCCCACTAGGCCCACTTCCAACACTGGATATTAAAAGATCTTTTCAGGACATGAAGTTACGCAAGTGTGCAATCTCTGTAAACTGGCCAGGACCAGGCGTGGTTAGTGGTCTTCTTACCAGGAGAAAGTTATTGAATTTAGACACCTGCCCAGTTAAAAGTTACTGAATGTAGTCAGCTTCTGTGAGCTGGATGAGTTGCAAGTATTTTAATATTGCTTATCTTGAGGACACTACTTACTTAGTTGCTAGAGAGAAAGTAAAACTTTGTGGCCATTAGAACATAGCTTATGTTTTGTAGTTTAAGTATAGGGATGTGCAACTGAATTGCCTGATGTGGCCTTAAATCTTGTTTAAAATTTGATATCTTATGCCACAAAGAGCCCATTCCATCAGTCTTATGATCTCTATCTTTTCATTAATGCTGGTCAGATGTGTTGAAACCACGAAAGAGAGGGGCTTATAACAATGTGTGTCTGACCTCCTGTCCTGGCATGCTGGGCACTAAGTTTTTAAGTCATTTCTGGGGTTTCCCTGGCTGAGGGGACAACCATGCAGTCAGTGGGGATAGGGGGTTAAGATTTTATTTTCAGTTTACAAAAGCATTTACTCAAAGCCATTTCCTTTCTTTTTTCTTGGTTATGCTGCAAAAGTTTAAGATTTTTACCCATTCCACAATTTATCTATATATCAAAAATCAATTTGTGGCCAGGCGCTGTGGCTCACTCCTACAATCCTAGCACTTTGGGAGACCAAGGCGGGTGGATCACAAGGTCAGATCGTGACCATCCTGACCAAAATGGTGAAACCCTGTCTCTACTAAAAATATATAAATTAGCCAGGCATGGTGGCGTGTGCCTGTAATCCTAGCTATTCAGGAGGCTGAGACAGGAGAATCGCTTGAACCCAGTAGGTGGAGGCTGCAGTCAGCCAAGAACGCGCCACTGAACTCCAGCAGGGTGACAGAGTGAGACTCTGCCTCAAAAAATATATATCAATTTGTACACCATATATATAGAATACAAAATGGAATATATATATGTACATATATATGGAATTGCTATGTATGTATGTTCATATATTTAAACATATATGTACATACATATATACATGCACAGTAATTCCAATAAGCTAGTTGGAGATTTAAAAATTTATATATTTTTACATATTTATATGTGTATATAAATATATATAAATATAATTATATGTTATATATAATATAATTATATATGATATCTATATATACCTATATATAGATATATAGATATATATAGATATATATAAATTTAAAAATCTCCAGCTAGGTCATCTGAATTACTATGTATTAATAATGGTCTAGGAGCAGATGAAAGGGTTGGAAAAATTAACATAACAGAGGGATACTCTAGGGACACCCTTAGGATTCTACCCTGTGAGAATAGGCACCTAGATTTACAACTCTATCAAGTTTACACAAATTGAGAAGCAGTGACTCTCTGGATTAAAAAATCTTGAGTTGGAAATGGTGACTGAAAAGCAACAAATATCAACTACTGCTAGGGAATACAATTTGCTCAAGGCCAACTTTTACTGACAAGTACAAAGTTTTCCCTAATTCATTTACTGAAAGTACTGCATTCTAAGACAAAACATATTTAGCATGACCTTCAGTTTTCCTTTTCTCAAGGTGGTATGAACAAAGTAATATGCTACAGAAAATTCTCCATACCCTTGCCGGGAGAGACTTCCATGCTCATTTGGGTATGTCCCCTGTGACTCGCTCACTGACTAAACGCCTGAGCCAAAGTCACTTCCTATGATGACAGCAGGTTATTGGCAAATCGCCACAGAAATATCATCACAGTGAGGCTGATACTAAATTAGGACAAGGCTATTTGGCTTGATCGAAGCTGAAGCTATTTTTCTGTCATATAATAGATCTTTTATCAGTACCCTTCAAGAAATTGCCCAAAAGCATCAACTATATTATTCTTTCAGAAACTTGGTCAGACAAAGGAAGTATTTCAAAATAAAAAGTGAAGTATATTCTTTCATTTGGAAATAAAGTAAATCCCATGTTATTTTCTAAAACAAATAGTGTATTGATTATGAAAAATGCCTTCTTGCATTGGACGTAGTCCATAAATACACATAATTGGAAAGCTCTAAAATCTGTGAATATGGTGGAGTAGTGATTTCAGATGCAGTGATTGTAACATGTAGAATTAAAGTAATACAGGGTTACAGAGACCTATGAAATCCTCTGAAGGCTGCATCTTTCTCCCCATAATAACTTAAATAATTTTAAAGGAAATACACTAATTACTGGAAGATTCTGTCGCTTAAAGATGAATCAGTCTTGACTTTCCCATACAATTCAGATGCTTTTAAAATTTTTCCTGTTTAGTTCATTGATTTTGATCAATAGCAAAAAAGTTGATTTGGTTCTCCCTAACAAATATCAGAATGAAACAATAGGAGGTTATTTAGATCAGAGAAAATGGGCTTAACTACTAATTTAATATAGTCAACTAGATCTGAAGTTGGTTGAAAGCAGTCATCTTTATTATTTTTTCCCAAATGATTTAGTAATTTGTCAAAAAATCATAAAAAGTAAATAATGAAATTAGATGTAGAATGCAGACCTTGTGAACCCAAATCTAGAGCTCAGAATCAATAAATTTTGCAAAATATTGGTACACTTTGTAAAAACATTTATGTTATAAATTTTGAGAATGAGTGCTTTTTAATGCTTAAATGCAAATAATGCAATTAAATAGAAAAATAAAATTTTGAAACATAGAAGTTTATATGACCTGACCAACTCTCAGTTGCCCTCCTATTAAAATGAGCTTTATGATATGGACATAAATGGAGTAATATGTGTTATAACATCTGGAAGAAATGCAGATCAACAGTAAGGTTGTCTTTTCCTTCCTGACTTTTCCTGTTCTTTCTTCCTTGATCTTTCTTTTGTTTTTGTGCCCTGCTTTCTTCCTTTTTGTTTTGTCATCCTTTTTTAAAAATTTTCCTTTCTTCCCTTTTAATAAATTATATTTAATTTTTAATATTTAATGTATATTTTAAGCCTAGAGAAATCATTTAATCATTCACAAGTGAGCTTTGAGCACTTTACAAAGCTGACAAATTCTATAAAAAGGGGAGTTTTGTTTTTAATACTCTTGTTACTATTTTATATTTACATTTTGAAACACTTTTGAAACATTTATGCTTTACTGATTATCTAATTTAATCCATCAACCAGTATTAGTTGGGTAGCTAGTGAACACCAAGAAGGCCCTGAATATGGTCAGTTGTGTTAATGAACCTTGAGTACTTTAATGCAAACATCCAGGTGTTTAATTGATTCCTAATCTACATGCAAACAATTTCATTGTTACTAATGTTAGACATGTTGCATAAGTTTTAAATCTTTTTCAAGTTAGACAAGCCTTTTCAAGTTAATGATATAAATACAATTCACTAAATCATCATGTTAATTGTCTACTAAATTTATATTGATTGTTCTGTCCTTTTTCCATGTTAACAAAATATTTACATTGAAGTTAACATTATAGAAACATGAATACTTCTTCAATTTGAAATAAATGAATTTAATTCATCACTAGATGGCACTCTAAATTTAGACTGTGATATGTTTCTTCAAATAGAAGCTACATGTGTTTTATAAGGAATAATTCATTTTATAAACAAAAAATTTACCCCCTTGTTCATACATAAAGTTTAGAATTACCTTTCTATCTATCAAGAGTAACAAAGAAAATCTACAACATGTCATAAAAAGTAGAAAAGCAGCTACCAATACAATAGCATATACAGACTGGATTATAAAGAGAATATGATGGTTACGTGAAAACATTTCTCATATATGTTTGAATCTTTGTAATTTATCATTTTAGGACTTAATTTTTCTATATACAATAATCCAGAAAGTTTTAAAGTGTCCTTATTTTTGTAAATCTAAAATTTATGACTTACCCACCATTTAAAAAACTGCTTTCCTTCTTAAAAGTTAGTCAAAATTCAGTATCCACAGGTTCCATCTTCAGGTTCAACCAATTGCAGATCAAAAATATTAGCAAAAATTAAAAAAAACAACTAAAATAGACAAATAAAAACACAGTATAACAACTATTTACAAAGCATTTACAGTATATTAGTTATTATAAGTAATCCAGAAGTGATTTAAAGATATCCATAGATTATGTGCAAATACTATTCAATTTTATGTAAGGGATTTGCGCATGCTCACATTTGGTCCCAGAGCCAATCCCTGGCAGATATAGAATAAATGTATTTTTATTTGTAAAAAATATATAACCATGATGGATACAATAAAAATGAATGTATGTCTGCTAAAACATGCCTTTTGTGTCAGATGTAAATTGTATGTAGACTGCCTCAAATACAACTTGTATAGTTCCTTTTCTCCTAGATGTTAGAAGCTGTACATATTTTTCATTTTGCTAGAGAAGATTTTTAGCTTCCTAAGAAGACTAAACACTTTCTTGTGTTACTTTCATTTGTAAGTGATGACATCCCACATAAAATCATAAGAATGAACATTTAGAAATGTAATTCTGACCATTTGAAAAGTATCAGGCGAATGATCCTATGACCCCTGTATAATTGAAGCAATCAACTCTTCTCTGTTCAGGGACCACGGCCTGGATGGTGAGCATATGGGGTGCTGAGGTGGCTCGGCCTCATATTCAGACTGTCAATTACACTGCATTAAGGAACACTTCTAGCAGGGCGAAAGCCACTGCTAGAGTAAAGCAGGCGTTTAAAGATAGGTGACATTTAAAAATATCCTATATTAGAAGTCCAAATTTCCATGGATGAAAGTCAATATATTTTGCTCTTATTCTATGCTAAGGTCATGACTCCAATCATTATGTAAAAATGGGTTTCTCAGAATAATTTTGGCTTTGCTGATGACTATGTTTTTTTTTTTTTTCTCTTATCCTGACTACACAGTAAAGATTGACTCTAATTCTCTGGGTCAGATATGGGGAGAAATGACTATTATATTCTTCTTTTCCACATCAGAGAATGAAATCTTTGAATACTATTTCTTCTGGATAAATGAAAAAACAAGTATATTAATGTCGAATTTCTGCATAGTTTCTTTTTCACTGCATAAGTCTCTTTGTAATGTAAACTGAGGAGAGGAATCCATCATTAACATTGATACATAGGTAAAATTTTAATCTTTATATTTCTGATTCAGTTATAAATATGATCTAAAATGAGAAACTTTATTATGTTACTTTGAAATATGTATTTCATAAATACACATTGTATAAAAATGTATTATATAAAAATTTATTTTAGAAAATATTTTCTTTAAAAACTTCAAAAATGTTCTAATGTATTATAAAGGATAAAGACAATAGATTTACTTTGAATTTAACAGTTTTCTCTGTCACTTTTTGTCTATTATAGATAGTAATGCAAGACCAACATTTTAGGAACATATATATTATTATCCATTGCTTGTGAGAACAAACTTTGAAACAATATTTACTTAGTAATATCAAATTAACAAAGATTTTATGTAAGATATAATTAAAAAGTGCTATAGCATTAAAAGACATTGGCAAAGATTAAAATATGGTATCCAAGTGTTCCAAAATTTAGAGAAGTAAAGAGTTGTGTCAGGGGACAGAACTTTAGGAAATATACTTAAAACAAACACAAACCTTAATGCCAAATTCCTCGCAGAAATCAGACTGGCTGCTACAAATGTCTAATTGAATGCATCAGTGCATCAGGAGAAGTCTTTCAAATAATCTCAAAAGGTGAGAGACTGGCAGGACTTATTTTCTAGTCACAACCCTGCTGACTAAAACCGGATCTGGTCCAGACTGGATAAAGTAAAGAAACAGAACCAGCAGATGGCAACAAAAGAGATTCCTATTTTCCCTCCTTGCTCATTAGCATAAGATACTCCCATTAGCACTATGGCTATTTACAAATGCCATGGCAATAACCCAAAAATTAACACCCTTTTCCTAGAAAGGTCTAAATAACACACCCCTCAATTTGCATCTATTGACCCCTCAATTTGCATGAAACAGAAAGTGAGTTTATATAACTACAACACAGTTGCCAACCCATACCTTGCCTACTCTGGGCACAGTGCTTATAAGTTAGCCCTGTTCTTCAAGGAACAGTACTATACAATGAAAGATTGTAACACCACTGGCTCACTCTTGAATTCTTTCCTGGGTGTTGTCAAGAACCCTCCTGGGCTAAGCTCCAATTCAGGGGTTCAGCTGTTCCTCAACAAGATGTATTCATTAAAAGAATAGGCAATTAGAATCACCCAACTTGAATTTGAATCCTGACTTTTTTTCTTGCTGTATTTGGAAACTTGGACAAATGATTGATCTCTTTAAATAAGCCTAGACTTTCTCATTCTAAAATAAGAAAAATCATGCCTAAACAATCCCATTGGCAATTTTCTATCTGTAGAATTCCTAGAACTGAAATGCCTGGAGACTACGTCCAAGCATTCATTATATAGATTAACTCGAGATTCTTTGGGAACATGCTGCTTATTTTCATAGTCCATCCACCAATTCCAGCTCAGCTATATCACTGAGTCTTCTAAACTATGTCAATTAGTAGGACATGAAACACACCACAGATTTTTTTTTTAAATGTTGTGGAAACATGTATCTGAATTACTTAAAAAATGCAGCAAGTAACTTTGTCATGTTAATGTTCTGCTCATTACAAAAAATATCTTGGGCAATTACATGTATCTTTAAATTCAAAATACACTTGCCTAAGGTACTTGGTGATTAGCCAGGTTCATATATTATGACCTTGAGCAACAATTTTCTAGGATGTCAAAAAATGTAGGCCACGTTTTATATCTGTTTCAAATCAAGAAATACAAAAACTAAAATGATGTATAGATGATTTCTAAAAGGAATGGGAATAAAATGAAATATGTTTATGCTAAGGATTTGAATTAAACAAGAGTACTGAGTCCATGTTAATCGGATTCCACATCTTGATGGTGTGTCCTAAGACTTTGCTAATCAAAATATTGATTCACAAACCTGCAGGATCCATACCACCTGGGAACTTGTGAAAGATGTGGAATTTCACGTTACAGAACAGACTTATTGCATTTAGCAACTCTACACTAGTTTCATAAATACAAAGGTTGGAGAAGCATTTCTGTCTTTGCTACTGTACATAGGTTCATAACCTGAACATTACTAAACCCCTTAGTCTTCATTTTATCATGTTGTAGAACCCACACAGAGCAGTGATCTGTCAGTCAATTGTGTTGACTTTGACTGACAATGCCATTGGATGATGCCAGAGTAACTCTAAATAGCTTTTCATCATAAAGTAGAGCTTATGTAGCTCTATTTTCAAGACAATAATCAAATGAATAAGTTGAAAAACTCTTTTTCATACAAAAAGAAAAAAAAAGCCTCAACAAATGATTTTCCTGAAAAGTCAGACTGTATTATTCATAGAAAAAATGACTGATCTCTTTAAGCTATTTATTTATCATTGAGGTTTTCCTTCCCAAACCAGTGTGATCTCTGGATGTATATTTTTAAAAATTATTTTTTCTCTGATACATTTCAACATTTTTTTTCTTTATCCTCTGTCACACAAATGCATAGAGTAGGATCAAGGAACTACAATGGATAAAAATAATTATCATGCAAAAATGTTTCATTTTCTTTCTAGATTAATATCCATTAGTGATTTCACTCCTAAGGCCAAGTAATCATTATCACTATCTCTGCAAATATTTGTGTTGAATGTAAAATGTTATTTCTAAGGAACTTTTCAGCTGGCTTTGTCTTAATAAACAGCAAAATCTTCAACATTTGATGGCCTTCTTTGTATCTTATGGAAAAAATGACTCTATGATGTTAAACTTAATTGCTTTGGATTAAACATTGTTCCAGTGTTGCTAACAAAAAATAGTATAATACAGAACATTGTTTAAACAATTGTTAAATACTAGGCATTGTGCTAATCATTTTACTTCTCATAACACTGTGAAATAGTCATGGTTATTATCCTTACTTTATAGATGAGAAAACAAAACTTCAGATAGTCCAGGTTACTTTTCCAGGGTTTAAATCTTCCTTGGTCTAACTCTAAAATCCTTGCTAATAATTGCTACAGTATGCCTTACCTAAACTGGAGAATTTATAACTTAAAAGGAAAAAAATCATGTATCTTTTTATATTTCTCTCAGGGATTAAAATAGACAATATGAAATATTTGTGATTGTACAATAAACTTTGCCTAAAAAAATTGGTTCAGAATTTTTATAAATAAAATTCCATGGATAGACATATTTGATAAATGTATATTGTACATAAATTTTAAAGTCCCTGTATACATTTGTTTATCATTTGTCCAAATATGCATTTATCTTAACGGTTCAAGTTTTCAAATATTAGCTTATCCTTTTGCAAGGAGTGTACTAACCTTTTTATTTAGTTAATTTTCTATAACCCAATAAAGAGAACCAAGATGAATACATGTGCAATTTTGGTTAATATAATGTAATTACCAGAATAGATCTTGACTAACTTATCTAAAATTATAGAAGTTCCATATATTTAATGTGTCACGGTAGAATTGTACTTGGCATTTTGTTCCAACAGCAGAACTAGAAGAAAATTTATCTGATTTTTATTATACTTTTCAACTATGGTCTGTAAGGGAAGCATTGATAAGTAAGTTTTCTCATGGATTTAATAGGTTCAGAATAATCCTTTTAAATGTCATCTCTTTTATTTGTTTTATTATAGATATAGATATACAGATTTATACTATATACAGTCAGTTTCACACAGAAAAAAAAACATATAAATGTAGTCAATAGCTAAATGAGAGAAAATAATCCAAATATATTCATAAACAATCATTTCTATTATGCTCATGGGAAATTATATTTATGAGTGCTCGCCATACTTTGTTACTTGCCGATTTTTTAGTAAAAGCCATTCTGACTGGTGTTGACAATATTTCATTACGATTTGAATTTGCATTTCTCTAATGATGAGTGATGTTGAGGATTTTTTCATATTTGTTGGGCATGTGTGTGTTTTCTTTGAAAAGTGTCTGTTCATGTTCTTTCCCACATTTTAATGGGGTTGTTTGTAAATTTAAGTTTCTTATAGATTTTAGATATTAGACTTTTGTTGGTTATCTGTTTACTCTGTTGATAGTTTCTTTGGTTGTGCAGAAGCTCTAGTTTAATTAGGTCCCATTTGTTAATTTTTATTTTGTTGCAGTTATCTGGCCATCTTCCTCATAAAATGTTTGCCAGGGCCTATATCCAGAATGGTATTTCCTAGGTTTTATTCAAGGGTGTTGACAATGTTAGGCTTACACTTAAGTCTTTAATCCATCTCGACTTGATGTTTATATGTGGTAAAAGA
>NW_016107499.1:1321721-1433393 GCF_001604975.1 Cebus imitator | reverse complement strand
GTGTGAGACTGTTAGGATTTCAATCTTTTGCATTTGCTAGCCAGTTATCTCAGCACCATTTATTGAATAGGGAGTTCCTTGCCCATCGTTTGTTGATATGGTTTGACTTTGTGTCCCCACCCAAATTTCATGTTGAATTGTAATTCCCAGTGTTGGAGGAGGGGCCTGGTGGGAAGTGATTGAATCATGGGGGCAGACGTCCCCCTTGATGTTTTCATGACAGAGTTCTCACAAAATCCAGTTGTTGAAAGTGTGTAGCAATTCCCCTTCTCTGTGTCTCTTCCTCCTGCTCTTGCCATGTGAAGATGTGTTTTGTTCCTCTTTGCTTTCCGCCATGATTATAAGTTTCTTCAGGCTTCCCCAGCCATGTTTCCTGTATAGCCTGCAGAATCACGAGCCAATTAACCCTCTTTTCTTTATGAATTACTCAATCCCAGGTATATCTTTATAGCAGTGTGAGAATGGACTTGTTATTGTCAATTTTGTCAGCTACAAAATGGTAATAGGTGTGCAGCTTTATTTCTGGGCACTATATTCTATTCTGTTGGCCTATGTGTCTGTTTTTGTACAAGTGCCATGTGGTTTTAGTTACTGTAGCCTTGTATTATAGTTTGAAGTTGTGTAATGTGATACCTCCAGCTTTGTTCTTTTTGCTTAGAATTACTTTGGCTATTGAGGCTCTTTTTTTGGTTACACATGAATTTTTAAAACCTTTTTTTCTAATTCTGCAAAAAATGTTATTGGTAGTTTCATAAGAATAGCAACTTTACATTGCTTTTGCCAGTATGGCCATTTAATAATATTGACTCTTCCTATTCATGAGCATGGCATGTTTTTCCATTTGTTTGTGTCATCTCTGATTTCTTTCAGCAATGCTATGTAATTCTCAATGTAGAGATCTTTCACCTCCTTGGTTAGCTGTATTCCTAGGGGTATGTGTGTGTGTGTGTGTGTGTGTGTGCCTATTGTAAATGAGATTGTGTTTTTGAATTGGCTCTCAGATTGGACACTGTTAGTGTGTAGAAATGCTACTGATATTTGAACCTTGATTTTTGTATCCTGAAACCTTGCTGAAGTCGTTTATCATATCTAGGAGCTTTGAGGCAATGACTACAGGGGTATTCTAAGTATAAAATCATATCGTCTTTTTTTTTAAAAGAAACACCTAACGTAGATGACGGTGCAATGGATGCAGCAAACCACCACTAGGGCACATGCATACCTATGTAACAAACCTGCACGAACAGCACATGTACCTCAGAACTTAAAGTATAATTTAAAATTTCCAGAGTTCTTGCTTTAGTTCTTATCTGTATGGGCTGATCTTACTTTCATCTTTGAAGCTGATGCCCTTTGGATGGTGTCTTTTCTTTAATATTCTTTGATGCCCTTGAGGGTTTGATTATAGTATAAAGTGGGTTCAGTTGACTTGCTTTATTTCTGGAAGATTTTAAAGAGCTAAGAACTCCTGGGCTGTGTACTCTACTCTGGGAAGCCGGTACTGGGTCCCCAGTTTTGTACTATGGCCCCTCAAGGATAGGAGCCGGCTGTGCCAGAGGGGCCCAGGTGTTCCCAATCCACTAGCAACAACACTCTGATGAGGGTTTGTCAGGTTAGTGGCAGCAGGATCCGTACTCACTTCATGTGCCAATAGCAGTGGTGACTCAGCAAGGTATGTATGTGTCATCTGGGCACAGTACCAAAGGGGATGGTGTGACGACATCTGTTTGCATGCTTGCCATGGTGGTGGCAACACAGCAAGGTGTCCACATATTGGTGGGAGTGGGGCACCCAGTGGGGGTAAGGCACCAGCATCCATGCACACATTCTTGCACTTGTGGCGGTGGTGTTGCAGGTTGTGTGCACAAGTGCACACCACTGGTGGAGGGTAGGTGGGGTCCACCCATGTGCACTTGCTGGTAATGTGGTAGGGTAGGGCCACGGGCAAATGCATACTAGGAAAGTGGCAGGTGGAAGCTGTAGTAGGGGACAGCTCTGGGTAGGTGGGTGTGCATTAGTAGGGGCTAGTCTGCTGGAGCTCTCTGATGGTTACTTGCAATATGCCCGCAAAGGAGCTATGATGATGTCTCCCAGGAAGCACCCTGGTTGGGCATCCGAGACTACACTGTAAGTGACTGCAGCCAGGCTGGGCCTTCAAAAGAGCCCAGCAGACAGGGAGGCTCTCAAACTGGACTGGCCGTATTCCACAGTCAAGACTACTCTATATCTGTCTAGGTCTGACTGTAGCCGAAGACTAAAACCACTTAGAGAAGCATGGTAAGCTTTAGGGAATAGGTGTCCCTGGCCATGCTCCACTGCTGCCATTCCCACACCAAATCCTCTGGACTCCACACAGGCTGGAGTCCTACTCCTGCCACCTCTCCAAGGAGCCCTCCCTGCCAGCTCAGGTGTCCACGGGGTTTGTGGGGGTCTCTTTCAGCAAGGTCTCTGGACATTCATGGTATGAGTCTATCATTTCTCACGTGTTTAATTCACCCATTCCGTGTGAGCTGCTGGGGACCAGGAATAAGTCACAGTGATTGATCCCTCATGCAGTATTCTCAGCTCCTACTCCCTTAAGCCCAGGGTCTGCATCCTCCCTCTGTCCACTCTCATTGCTTTTTCTACATTGATATGCTTGGCATGTGCCATTCTTCCTGATGTCCTAGTCTCTCAGTGGGAGTTGTTTCCCCTGGCTGCTTCTAGTCAGCTAACTTGCCTTCAAACTCTAAGCATACTTTAAGAATTTTATTATATGTTTGCTCCTACAAGAACATAATATTCATAAGGGTAAAATCTCTATTATCTTTCCCAAATCATAGTGCTCCTATGCTCATTATGTGTGTGTCTGTGTTTGTGTGTGTGTGTGTGTGTGTGTGTGTGTGTATATATATACACACACACATATATATACATGTCATTATTTAAAATGTTCTGTCTACTCTCATTAAGATGTACTCTCACTACAAATATCACATATGTATATAATGAATGTCTGGCATATAATATGCAGTATATAAGGACTTACTGAAAGAAAGAAAGGGAGGAAGAAAGTATTATATATTATTTGTATTTACAGCATGTAGCCCAGACTTTATATCAAAACAGGTGCTCAACTTTATATATATATATATATATATATATATATAAAAATGTATAAAATATAAATAGCAAAATATATATTTATATAAACAGATATATAAATATATATATTTAGATATATAAATATAAAAATATAAAAAGCAAAAAATACATATATTTATATAAATATATATACATATATTTTTGCTATTAACTAGCTATGCAACATTTAGCAACTACTTTGGTCTAGTAGTTAATTATCTCTAAATTTAGGAAATTGGTTAGATAAAAACTCAGGTCTGTTTGATATCAATAATTATGTGTTTTTATACATAATTTAGTCAAAGTTGTCAAAAAGTACATAAGTTGGTTTTAATGAAACAATCTGTAGAGGAATATGGATGAGAGTAAATATGGAAAAATCTTGAAAAATTAGAGGCTGGATTAATTAAATTTCATGTAACATTATGATTTGGGGAGTTAGAATTGATTGATATAATGTTTCAAATAATCATATTTAACTTTCAGTTATTTAGTAGCTATAATTTAACTGACAAAGATACAGAAGTTTTTAAAGTCATTGGCCTACAGTCATGGGTACATCACAGTGAGCAGAGAAAGCAAATGTACTATGTCCCATGAGCTAATAACAAACAACAACAACAACAAAGATTAAAAAAAGAAACACTCTTGGACATCCTTGCTCAGTTACAACTTACCTCTGTGGTCCCATTTAGTAGGAAGATAGCTGTAATAGATTGTATTTTCTACAAATGACTGTATTCTCCAACTCATATATATTTTGAGAATCTTTCTACCATCTCATCAAGCAGAATCTTTCATGAATCTAAGTGGTCCATTGTGACTACCTCCACTAAAAGGGCAAGACACTGTGTGACTTCTGAGGCTAGATCATAATAAAATATGCTACAGAAGTTGGGTCCTTTTGGACTAATGGTGAATAATAACTGTTGTAAATTTATGATGTCAGCTAAAGTACAGGTCTAATAAAATCACTAAGTAGAAATTTCAGAGAATTGGTTATGAATATGGAGACCAAAATATTTGATAAATAAGCTAGTGCAAATGCTGATATTTACCAAATTATATTGTGAACACACACACACACACACATATATACATATGTTTAAAGGGTCAATTTAAATATTATTACTAGAAAATAAGAAATGAATATACTCTTCTGCTCTGGAATTTAGACAGCATAAAAGATAAAACATATTAATAGGCATTTCATACCCATAGAAACAAATAGAAATACTAACACAAAATATTTTAAATAAATAGGATCAAAAACCATGGTAATATTTTTAAAGTTTTCTAACTCTTAATTTTAATTACTGTTTTTATATTGTACATATGTTAACTAATAAAACAGTTCAAAGTGTTTCTCACTTTTATGACTTTCTGTACAAATATGAACATAGTCATTCATCATTGAGAAACAATTTATGTTAAAAACAGACTCAAAACAATATCATATCTGATCTTCATTTTTTCTATATTTTTACATGAGATTATTTACTACATAAAAGAAACAACTATGTTTTTAAGTAGGATCTTAATTTCTCAATGTTTGAACTGTGAAAATTGTATTGAAAATGGGAGGAAAATAGTAACCTTGATACTACTCAAAAGTTGAGTAATGCTGAAGTATTTATAAAGATGTATGGGGCTTCCTAAGAGGTACATAACACAAACTTAGATGCAAAACTTACTACACTCATATTTTGTGTTTATCAATTTTAAAGAAACATATTCTTGGGGTTCCAATACGGCCTAATGAAAACAGCTCCAGAATGCAGTTCCCGGTAAGAGAGATGCGGAAGCTGAGTGATCTCCACAGTTCTAAACGAGGTACTAGTTTAATTTTATGGGTCTAGTTGGACAGTGGGTATAACCCAAAGAGGGCAAATTGAAGCAGGGTGGGGCACTGCCCCACCTGTGAAGTGTGTGCAGCTGACTGGATGATCAGGGGCTCTCTCCCTCCGGAACTCCAGTTCAGATACTGTACTTTACCCAAGCCCTCTACAACCCACAGAACAGGAGATCTTTGCCAGGCTGAAAAGCGACCATGAGTTTCCTGAACAGGGCTGAGCAGCAATTCTAGCTAGTGCCGGGGTTGTTGGTACAGATCCAAGTGGAAGTATTGGATAACACTGAGAAAGCCAGCAGGAAGAGACCCGCCCCTCAGAAAGAAGGAGAACTGAAAGCAGGGAATCAGGCCATAGGACTAGGCAGGTCCCCTCCCCACAAAGCCAAGCAAACCGAAGCCCTCTTGCTTGAGTTTTGCAGCCAGCCTATCAGTTCGAGCTTGACCAGGAATGATGGAGCTTGGCTGAGAGGAAGGGCAGCTGCTATTGCAGAGGCAGGCCTAATCTTCCTGAGTAAATAAAAGATGCAGGAAATACCCACAGCAGCTCTACTGAATCTGTGGCAGCCCAGCAGCATCTCTGCAGGCAGAGAAAGGAAAGGCCAACTCCCCAAGCAGCTACCTGAGATCAAAGCTAGATAAATCCAAGAAGATGGGAAGAAACTAGCACAAAAAGGATGAGACCATCAAAGACCAGAATGCCACTCCCCCACCAAGGGATCACAACTCCTCAACAGCAAGGGAACAAAACAGGATGGAGAATGAATTTGATGAATTGACAGAAGCAGGCTTCAGAAGGTGGGTAATGACAAACTTCTCTGAGCTAAAGAAACATGGTCTAATCCAATGCAAAGAAACTAAAAACCTTGAAAAAAGGTTAGATGAAATGATAACTAGAATAACCAGCTCAGAGAAGAACATAAACGACTTGATGGAGCTAAAAACAGCACAAGAACTTCGTGAAGCAAGTTTCGATAGCTGAATCTATATCAGAGATTGATGCAACTCAATGAAATAAAAGAAGAAGACAAGAAAAGAGAAAAAAGAATGAAAAGAAATGAACAAAGCCTCCAAGAAATATGGGAATATGTGATAAGACCTAATCTACACTTGATCAGGGTACCAGAAGGTGATGGGGAGAATGAATTTAAGCTGGAAAACACTTTTCAGGATGTTATCCAGGAGAACTTCCCCAATCTAGCAAGGCAGGCCAACATTCAAATACAAGAACTACAGAGAACACCACAAAGATACTCCTCAAGAAGAGCAACACCAAGGCACATAATTGTCAGATTTACCATGGTCAAAATGAAGAAAAAATGTTAAGGGCAGCCAGAGAGAAGGATCGGGTTACCCACAAAGGGAAGTGCATCAGACTCATAGCGGATCTCTTGGCAGAAACCCTACAAGTCAGAAGAGAGTGGGGGCCAATATTCAACATCCTTAAAGGAAAGAACTTTTAACCCAGAATTTCATATCCAGCCAAACCAAGCTTCATAAGTGAAGGAGAAATAAAATCTTTTATGGACAAGCAATTGTTGAGAGATTTCATCACCACCAGACCTCCCTTACAAGAGCTCCTGAAGGAAGCACTAAACATGGAAAGGAACAACCAGTACCAGCCACTGAAAAAGAACCAAATAGTAAAGACCAACGATGCAATGAATAAACTGCACCAACCAAAGGGCAAAACCATCAACCAGTAACAAAATGGCAGGATCAAATTCACAGATAACAATATTAACATTAAATGTAAATAGACTAAATGCCCCAATCAAAAGACATGGACTGGCACACTGGATAAAATATCAAGACCCATTGGTGTGCTATATTCAGGAGACCCATCTCACATGCAAAGACACACATAGACTCAAAATAAAGGGATGGAAGAAGATTTACCAAGCAAATCAAGAGAGAGAGAAAAAAAAGCAGGGTTTGCAATCCTAGTCTCTGATAAAACAGACTTTAAACCAACAAAGATCTAAAGAGACAAAGAAGGCATTACATAATGGTAAAAGGATCGATACAACCAGAAGAGCTAACTATTCTAAACATAAATGATGCACCCAATACAGAAGCACCCAGATACATAAAGCAAGTTCTTAATGACCTACAAAGAGACTTAGACTCTCGCACAATAATAGTGGGAGACTTCAACAGTAGACTATCAATATTAGACAGATCAACAAGACAGAAAATTAACAAGGATATCCAGGATGTGAACTCAGATCTGGACCAAGCAAACCTAATAGATATCTAGAGAACTCTCCACCCCAAATCCACAGAAGATACATTCTTCTCAGCATCATATCACACTTACTCTAAAATCAGCCAAATAATTGGAAGTAAATAACTCCTCTGCAAATGCAAAAGAATAGAAATCATAACAGTCTCTCAGACCATAGCAGGATCAAATTAGAACTCAGGATTAAGAAACTAATTCAAAAACAATTTAATGGAAACAACAACTGGCTCCTGAATGTCAACTGGATAAACAATGAAATGAAGGCAGAAATAAAGATGTTCTTTGAAACCAATAAGAACGAAGACAACATATCAGATTCTCTGGGACACATTTAAAGCAGTGTTTGGGGGAAATTTATAGCAATGAATTCCCACATGAGAAGCAAGGAAAGATCTAAAATCGATACCCTATCATCAAAATTAGAAGAGCTAGAGGAGCAAGATCCAAAAAAAACCTCAAAAGGTAGCAGAAGACAAGAAATAACTATGATCAGAGCAGAACTGAAGGAGATAGAGACACAAAAAAACCTTCAAAAATCATTAAATCCAGAAGCTGTTTTTTTGAAAACATCAACAAGATAGACCACTAGCCAGATTAATAAAAAAGAAAAGAGAGAAGAATCCAATAGATGCAATAAAAAATGATAAAGGGGATATCACCACCGATTCCACAGAAATACAAGCTGCCATCAGAGATTACTACAGACAACTCTATGCACACAAACCACTAAATATGGAAGAAATGGATAAATTCCTGGAAACTTGCACTCTCCCAAGACTAAACCAGGAAGAAGTTGAAACCCTGAATAGACCAATAATAAGGGCTGAAGTTGAGGCAGCAATTAATAGCCTACCAACCAAAAAAATTCCAGGTCCAGATGGGTTCACAGCTGAATTCTACCAGATGTACAAAGAGGAGCTGGTACCATTCCTTCTGAAACTGTTGCAAACAATACAAAAATAGGAAATCCTACCTAACTCATCTTATGAGATCAATATCATCCTGATACCAAAACCTGGCAGAAACTCACCTAAAAAAGAAAACTTAAGGCCAATATCCATAATGAACATTGATGCAAAAATCTTCAATAAAATGCTGGCAAACCGAATGCAACAGCACATCAAAAAGCTTAACCATCATGATCAAGTAGGCTTCATCCCAGAATGCAAGGCTGGTTCAACATAAGCAAGTCTATAACGTAATCTACCACATAAACAGAACCAAAGACAAAAACCACATGAATATCTCAATAGAATCAGAGAAGGCCTTCAACAAAATTCAACAGCCTTTATCCTAAAAACCCTCAATAAACTAGATATTGATGGAACATATCACAAAATAATAAAAGCTATTTACAACAAACCCACAGCCAATATCACACTGAATGGGCAAAAACTGGAAACACTCCCTTTGAAATCGGGCACTAGACAAGGATGCCCTCTATCACCACTCCTATTCAATATAGTATTGGAAGTTCTAGCCAGAGCAATCAGGCAAGAAAAATAAACAAAGGATATTCAATTGGAAAGGAGGAAGTCAAATTGTCTCTATTTGCAGATGACATGATTGTGTATTTAGAAGACTTTATCATATCAGCCCAAAATCTCCTTAAACTGATAAGCAACTTCAGCAAAGTCTCAGGATACAAAATCAATGTGCAGAAATCAGAAGCATTCCTATACACCAATAACAGAGAACCAAATCAAGTGTGAACTCCCATTCACAATTGCTACAAAGAGAATAAAATACCTAGGAATACAACTAACAAAGGATATAAAGGACCTCTTCAAGGAGAACTACAAACCACTGCTCAAGGAAATAAGAGAGGACACAAACAGATGAAAAATCATTCCATGCTTATGGTTAGGAAGAATCAATATCATGAAAATGGCCATACTACCCAAAGTAATTTATAGATTCAACACTATCCCCATCAAGCTACCAATGACCTTCCTCACAGAACTGGAAAAAAACTACCTTTAACTTCATATGGAACCAAAAGAGAGTCTGCATAGCCAAGACAATCCTAGAAAGAGAAATTCCATTTGACCCAGCAATCCCATTACTGGGTATATACCCAAAGGATTATACATCTTTCTATTATAAAGACACATGCATACACGTATACTCTTTGCGGCACTGTTTACAATAGCAAAAACCTGGAACCAACCCAAATGCCTATCGATGATAGACTGGGCAAGGAAAATGTGGCACATATACACCATGGAATACTGTACAGCCATAAAAAATGATAATTTCGTGTCCTTGTAGGGACATGGATGAATCTGGAAACCATCATTCTCAGCAAACTGACACAAGAACAGAAAATCAAACACCGCATGTTCTCAATCACAGGCAGGTGTTGAACAATAACACATGGACACAAGGAGGGGAGCATCACACACTGGGGTCTGTTGGGGGGTGCTAAGGGAGGGACAGTGGTGCGTGGGAAGGGTGGGGAGGGATAACATGGGGAGAAATGCCAGATATCAGTGATGGGGGGATGGAGGCAGCAAACCACATTGCCATTTGTGTACCTATGCAACAATCCTGCATGATCTGCACATGTACCCCAGAACCTAAAGTACAATTTTAAAAAAAGTCATATTCTTTAATATTTCATGGAGATCACATTTTAAAATTATATAATAGTGACTACTTTGGAAAAAGCAGAGTGAGAAAAGTTCAATTGTTTTTCAGGCACAATGTCATCTGTTTGGTCATATGCTATTTTCCTTCTTTTTTTACTGAGTGGTATTTTTTCTTTCTAGACTTATTGTTACAATTGGTAGACTGTACTTGTTTGGGGGTAAAAGAATGAATGTTCTCAAAGTTCTAGTTTGGATGAGTATATTTTAACCCAGATTTGCCCACTCTGATATTTTAGGAAAATACCAACTCTAGTCAATTCTCATCATTCAATGTAGCTGCATTCTATAAATTTGCCACAAAACCTCAGTTGGTATATATTGAACCATTGTTTCTGGAGGAAATGAAGAGTTAGTTCCACAGTAATTTCTTGTCACAGCATTTTTGTGAAGCATGCAATACATAATATTGTTTCATGTTTATCTCTTTTAATATATAGTTGATTTATTAGCATTAAACTCATCATTGTGTTATCACCAAGATACCAAAATAGGAGGTCCCAAGATTCACACTGCCACCCCAAAAAGACATCAACTAGCAATCTGGCATAAACAGAGACATGTCAACTGATGGAAGGAAATAGGGAACCCAGATATGAACCCTAAATCTATGATCAATTGATTTTGGGCAAAGGTTCCAGGAATATAGAATGGAAAACAGTCTCTTTAATAAACCATGTTGGGAAAACTAGATACTTGTATTTAAAAGCATGAAATTCATCCCTTATCTCACACATAAAGAAATCAACTCAAAATAGTTTAGAATCTTAGACATAAGACTGGAAACTATAAAACCGTTAGGAGAAAATATAGGGAAAAAACCATACAATATTGGTCTGGCCAGAGTTTCTAAGTTTGATCACAAAGGTGCAAGAAACAAAAGTAAAAATAGAAAGCTTCTGCACAGGAAAGAACATAATTAACAGAATGAAGAGACTATGCATTTGGAAAAAAATTTTGTAAGCCATACATCTGATTAATATTCAAAATATGTAAGAAACTCAACTATATAGGAAAAAAATCAAATAATCTGATTAATAGGTAAGAAACCTGAATAAACATTTTTCATAAAAAAGATATCTGAATGAATAGCAGATATATAAAAAAAATGTTCAACTTTACTGATCGTTAGGGAGATGCAAATTGAAGCCACAATGAGATATCACCTCACACCTGTTAAAACAACTATTATCTAAACTACATAAGATAACAAGTGTTGGTGAAGATGTGGAGAAAAGTGAGTGCTTGTATACTGTTGGTGGGAATGCAAATTAGTACACCATTATGAAAAACATTATGGAGGTTCTTCAGAAAAACTAAAAACAAAATCACCATATAATTCAGAAATCCCACTCCTGGGCGTTTATTCAAAATATTTGAAAATTTCTATGTCAAAGAGATGTCTGCTTTCCTATGTTAATTGCAGCACTATTTACAATAGTGAAATTATTGAATCAATATTAGTGGCACTCAACAGGCAGATGGATTTAAAAAAATGGGTAAAAAATGAGAAAGAATTTCTTTCTTATTTAAGGCTAAATAGTATTTCATTGTGTTATATACACACAACGAAAAACATTTAAGGCTAAGTAGGATTTCATTATGTATATGTAACACAATAGTATTTCATTGTATTATATATACACAATAAAATACTATTTAACCTTAAGAAAGAAATTCTTTCATTTGTAACATGAATAGAATTGGAGAATGTTACACTAAGTGAAACAAGCTAAACACAGAAAGACAAATATTACATGTTCTCATTTATATATGAAACCTAAATTAACTGAAGTCATAGAAGCAGAGAGCAGAATGGTGGTTACTGGGAGGCTGGGGTTTGGGAGCAATGGGGAAATGATAGACAAAAAGCACAAAGCCTCAGATAGAAAGAACAGTTTGTTTCTTTTTTTAAACAAAATATATTGCACAGCATGATAGATATAGATAATAATTGAGTATTATACATTCCAAAATCACTGAGATTAACTTTCAAATCTTCTCATCACAAAAATGTTAAATATTTGAGGTAATGGATAAACCATAATATTACTTTGTAACCCATAAATATATGCCTCTATAATTTGTCAATATATAATTTAAAATTTGAACTCATAGTCAATAGCACTATAATTAATTCATGCCTCAACAAATCTTACTGAAAAACTTTTTTTTCTCCATAAGGCATTTCACGGCCTTCTTGTGCTGAGGGATGCTAGACAGTACTTCAACTCTTTGCTTGGAGGCCATTTTAAACAATGATGTCACTAACAAAAAGCACAAAAAAGCAAAAGCATGGTACGAAGTACATAAAAAAGGACACATTTTAGTATGAGATCTGGAACAAGAAGACAGAGAACTGCCTTGTGTGAAATTAGCCTGCAACACGCATGTCAGGTGATCTAAAATGTTGCCACTTTGTTCATATCCTAAAATGGCCACAAAAGCACCATGAGTATAATTTGGGCACCCCACAGAAATTTTAGTAAGCATGAGAATTTGTAATTATAGACTCTGAAAAATGTGGATCCACTATACTGATTTTACTTATCTTCCCTGGGGGAAAAAAAAATTGAAAATATTTACTTTATTGAATTGCTCTCTTTTCTGTCCCAACTTGATTTTTATGTGGTTGTGTGCTTTGTGGTGATTTGGCCTAGGAAGAAAGTGTTTAAATGAGACTGTAATGAGAAGTCTGTTTCTTACTTTTAAATAGGCTGAGAAAGGGTACCTCATGAGAAAGCACAAAATAATTTCTCAAAATCACCACCAAATATCTGTCTCCCATAGAGCATTGAAGTGCAAGAAATTTTCCTATGTAGTTATTGCAATGTCAGTATTACATAGGTATTACCACATCAATAATGATATAAAGTCAAGAAAAGAACATTTTGGGCAATTACGTAAATGAAATAAAAATGACATTTACTAAATCTGTCTTTGGACAATTGGCTTACATGTTTGATACCTCTGATTCTAATTATTAAAAAAGCTTCATATATTGAAGTGATCTCCCTAGGATTTAATGAGATGATGCACTTTAAATCATATCGAATGCCTGCCACAGAGTAGTCAGTAAATTAATGTCATACATTCTCATATACAATAAATAAGTCTTATACCTATGAAAAGGTATAATACAGAAAAAACTCTCTTGCCACAAAATAAAGTACATATTTCTAAATGTTAAAATCTTTAACAAAATGATTTACATCTCTTGAGTAAAATTTAAAGGAAAGAAAGAAAGAAAACTCTTACCGTTTATCACTTGTTTTTCCAAACGCAGTGGTTTTAGGAGTGAACTCCGTGGTTGTGAGGGAAGAACAGAATATCTGCTGAACACTATCTGAAATACATCAAGAAATAGACCAGCTTCTTAACATAAAATGAAATCAAGATAAAGGGTTATTGCTTTAAAACATGTAAAACTTTTAGCAAACTTCAACTCAACTTGGCACAACATTCTGTTAAATCACTATAAAGAGAATTTTGTCGAAGGACTCAGTTGACAGATGTGGCAAAACAACTTTTTGAAAGTGAGAAAGTATGGCCTTGGGCAAACCAACTTGACATGGAAAATTTCGAAAACATCAAACACAACATGAACATTTTTCACTTTCTTGAGTCACTTTAGTCGAACTACCTGAGCTCTCATCAAGGAGTGCTTTTCGGAATTAACAAGGGTCACCATGCCTAAAGCCATGTAATAGCAAGCCAGAAAGACAAAAACAAAATCAACAATAGCAACAACAAGAAAGGAAAAGCCCAAGGGAAAATGCAGCATTTTTCCTTTTATCTATTAATAACTAAACAACTATGAGATATAGTAAGATTTTTTTTTTCCATTGGAGTTCTTATGGAAAGTCCTTCTGAGAACTTTTTTCTCTTTTAAGAACTCCAATGGAAAAAAATGAGATTTTTTTCTGATAATAATTAATATTTGAAATGAGAATTTTATAAGACTTCATTGTAATGTCTTATAATGTAGAAACATATTAACAGAGAATAATTAACAATGGATTGATTACAATAAAATGAATTTTCTTGCCTAATCTTTCAAAAGGATATGAAACTGGCATTTACCATAATTCTAGTCTAACATAATTCACTCATTTGGAAGAAACACCAGGAAAGTTTAAGAGATTTTGAGATGTAACGTATGGTATGTTAACAACAATGAAAAAAACACTGCATCTGTTTTACTAAGAAGTAACAATTTTATGGGCAGTATTCAAATATATTTAATTAAATGAAATGGCAATGAATTATAACAGAAACATTTGTTGTTGTATTTTTGGGAAAAAGGGTTATTAAATTAGAAGCATGAGGTTTATTTTAACTGATTCTTTATCATTGCAAGCATCCATCTTCCCTGAAAAAAAAAAAAGAAAATTGAAAGTAAATGGTTTGATTAGTTAAGTCAATGAAAGCACCATCTTTATTTGGTATGGTTCAGATCAGAGAAATGATGGGGAAAGTAGGGGTATTTTGGGGCAACCATAATAATTCCATATATGACAAATGAAAAAAATGTGATGGAAATAGAACAATGCCAGTATAACAGAGTCTGTGATACTCTTTTATTTTTTTTTTAATCCAAGGTAGTAAATTTCAGGAATAATCAAATATTAACTAATTTAAAGATTTATATTCTAGAAGACATTAAACAACAAAGACAGCACTGGCTCTGTTTCAGTCTCAAACTGGAATGTTTCCTCTTAGCCTGCTTTAGCTTTTCAATGCAGCATGGAAAGATTACTTCCAACTCCTGTTCACCTTTTTAAAGTGCACCTGAAAAATGAAGTTTCATAAAGATTTTCTTGGTTCTTTCAAGTTTTACCTTTTCAAGAATCTGTGTTGGACATCACTGCCTTTATGTCAGGTGGCTTGTGGCTAGAGCAAAATAGAAGCTGCTGATGGAATTGCTGACCTGAGTTAAATTTTTCTTCACTGAGCCTCAGAGAGCTACATTGGCACACATACTGGGTTTTCATATCAGCCTGATATGCTTTACTGAGCCTTTTTGTTTATTTGCTGTCCTTTCTCTGACTTACTCTGAACTATGTTTCACTCAGATGATAGAAAGTAGTTTGGAGCTAAGCAGTGATTTCGGTAAAATTGAAACGGTTTCTGTCCTTGGTGCACTTTTTGAAGCTGGGCTAATAATTCATATTGCAAAATTCCTCCATTTGGTGCCACTTTAGTCCCTTGGATCTAGTCAAGAAAGTCAGGCTAAGTGCTTGTGTTAAAATAAATGCTCTGTCGTTTCCCCAATTCCCTTCCGAACCATAGCTATTTGAAGGGACTTCTCAATAGGAGAAATCCACAAATATTAGAATCCAAGCAGAGGCATCTTCTTTATGATCCTTTAAAGAGGCAGTTCCCACATTAGAAAATGTGACTGACCCAAGGCTGCCTCCTCTGCTTAACCCTAAGGGTGTCTCTGCTACCAAAAATATTATGTAGGAATTGAAATAAACTTATTAGACTAGTAGAAATGGTTTTAATGTTTACTTTTAAGGTGCCCTAAAATGGCAAACAATGTGGGATTTTCTGAGGAAGAAAGTAAATGACATTTTAAAAATCACTAGATTGAAGTGCTACTTTCTTAAAATAAAAATATTTCATATTTGAAAATTCTTGATGTGTTGGCTATGAAAGCTGATGTAAATGTAAAAAATGATAAGCATGTAAATGTGGATATTTAGGGACCTGGAGGAATAGGCAAGATTGTTAAATTATATCTTTTCCTGTGTTTTCTAATTTAAGGATTATAGGATGCCAATATCAAAATGTATAATAAACAGTGTTCACATGGTAATACAAAAATCTTGGACTAATACCTTTTTAAAAAATTTGAATCAAATATAGTTTTAATCATGTTTTCTTAATATATTAGGCTAATAATTTGTTTTCAGGAACTTCAGTTTATCTTTCTGTGAAAAAGGACAATATATTTTAATATTCTGCCAATTAAAGTCTTGTAGAGACAAAATTAAAGTGATTTCATGTCAATATACTTTTAAATTATAGATATATACCGATTAATATAAAAGATGAAATTGGAGTTTTCTCTCTGTTCTCTCTGTCTCTGTTTCTCTCTGTTCTCTGTCTCTTTCTTTCTCTCACTCTGTCTTTCCCTCTTTGGTTTCTTTCTTCATAATGATGCAAATGATGCAGAAGTCCCCATAGAGTAAGCTGGACTATTGTATTAACGCATTTTGGCACTTAAGTGATTTGCAAGTAAAAGAACATATTTTTTTTTATTAATGATGCCACTGAAAAGCAAGTTTTGTTGCTATGTAATAATATTCAAATTTTGGTTAGAATAAGAACCCTTACACAGTTACCTAAGGACATGTTGTTTTCAAAATGTAAAGTAAATAATTTGCCGACTTGGATTTAACAGAGTCAGAACATTTGGTATCAAATTAAAATCTTGAATTCTGCCTAGTCATGAATGCATTAACAGGATTGATTGCCAAAATTAAAGCTAATCTATAAAAAGACAGATAATTAAGGTAATTAATTCTATAACAAAGTGCTCTACAAAGTAGGCTTTAATTTCATTCTCTCAGGAGAAAGCAAGAAAATCACTTGAGAATTCATTTTGAAGGCCCATGTTTGCTATTTGGGAAATAATTTAAAAATATGTTCCAGGATTCTTGTTTAAACTATTAGCTTTCATTTTTTTAAATTTTTTATTCTTAACATTGATATTTGTGACTGTTTTATCTTGGCTAAAGAGAGTGTAAAACATGTATAAAGTTACCATAATGTCTGGAAAAGAGGACAAGGTCATCCGTTTAAGCACGAAAAATATGTACCAACATATAAAGCTAACATCTTTAAATTCAAATTGTAAAATATAACTTTCAACTAACCTGTCATGGACTGGATGTTTGTGCCACTCCATAATTCAAATGTTAAATCCCTAATCCCAAATGTGATAAGTGGAAGCGGGGCCATTGTGAGGTAGTTAGGTTTAGAGGAGATCATGAGAGTGGAGCCCATGATGAAGTCAGTGGCTTTAAGAGAAGAGCAAGAGGGGTGTGTGTGTGTGTGTGTGTGTGTGTGTGTGTTTGTCTTTGTCACTCTCTCTCTCTGCCATGTGAAGACACAGCAAGAAGACAGCCATCTGCAAGCCAGGAAGAGACCTCTCATCAGGAACCAAATCAGCTGGTACCTTAAACCTGGACTCCAGAAACATCAGAAATACATTTCCGTTGTTTAAGACAACCACTGTACAGTATTTGGTTATAGCAGCCCAAGGTAACTAAGATACAACCTAATACTCTTTTTTTTAATGATAACTTCGTTTTAGAATTCAGGGCAGGAAATATTTATATCTTTTCCTGCTAATAAGTAAAAAAAAAAAAAAAAAAAAAAAAAAAAAAAAAAACTGTCACTTAAAATTGCAGATACATATTCGGTTTCAAACTGATCTTTCCTAAAATTCCAATAATGTAAGATAAAGGAGGTATTAAAACAGTAGGTTGAGGAGAGGGGGCAAAATTTACAAAGGCAAAGAGACAAGAAAAATAAGTATCATAAACAAAATCCTGGTATCTGGTGATAAATGCACAAATGGTAATTCATTTAAGCTGGCAGGGAAAAAGTCCGCATTGCAGTATCCCAGAAATTCACAGGAATTTCTGCCACCAATAATCTTGAAAATGTGGACATATGTGAATTAAAACTTCCTTGCTTGGCACATTTAGGTTGGAGGTTTATTCTCTGGAGAATTTGAACAGCAGGTATCCTGTTGCAGACACTAAATACTGCTGATCGCAGTAACCCAGGCTGAAAACAGGGAAATTAGAAAATAGTTACACAATGAAAGTTGAGGGGCCAAGCATTTTTGTGCTCAGCTTTGTCTAGTACTAGACACCCAAATATTCACCCACAGGGAGGTCAATGGAGGAATTCTCTTCAGGAAATTAATCAGAGATAATGAATCACAGCTAGTTTTAGTCAGGGTCCAGTTCAGGAAGATTAGTCTATACTCACACAGAGTCTCTGGAAAAGTTTAGAGTTCTTCATTTGCAACTATGGGCAGAGAACAAGGAATCACTGGCCAATTGAAAAAAGCCTCTAAAATGGAAAAACAATTAACACAAGGAAAGAACACTGAGGAAACAGATGATGTATGAAGCAGAAAAAAAGGGTAAAAAATACTTAATACCCTCAAAAGGGAGGGATATTAAAGGCTCTATAGAGTAAAACATTCAGAGAACATTTAAAGATGTCTTTGAAAGTGAAACATGATCAGAGTAATGAAAAAAAAGTGAAGATAGTGGTTAGCACATAAAGTTGGGAATATACGCCACACTAGAGAATAAAACTACAAAGAAATTTAAAAGAGGATTGAGGAGACAAGAAAATTAGGGAACAGGTGAGGGAGTTATATCATATCATTAATAAGAAATCCAGAAAGACAGAGCAAAGAACATGATAGAGAAGGCATTTTCAAGAAATTTTGTTTTATTACTGCAATTAAAAGACATTTGTTTTTGAATAAAATTGCCCACCACTAAGTGTCAAGCAAATGAATAAGCAAAGAAAAACCTACACTAATGGAAAACGTGACAACATTAAAACAAAACTCGAAACTCATACAAGTTTTGAGAGAAATCCGAGTCCATCAGAGTAGGGGTAGAAGCAGCACACTGTACTACTTCCTACCAACACTAAAAGTAAAGAAATAGTGAAACATATTCTTCAAAATTTCTATGGGCAATTATTTTCAGTCTATAATGCTATAGAGAGGCAATCTATCAATCTAATTTACTGACTCATTTATTCAATTAGCCAAGTATTCTTGAAAATCATTTATGCCTCAGGCATTCTTCTAGGTACCAAAGAGGCGATAGATTCTAAAATAGAGGAAAAGAAAACCCCGCTTTAAGTAGCTTATATTCTAGTAATGGAGACAAAGTAAAAGGAAAACATTAAGTGAAAATATCAAATTTTAGATCTTAATAAGTGCCAAGGTGAACAAATAAAGTAGACCAAAGAGACCAGGTGCTAACATTTTAACTTCAAATATTTGATCTGCAATGTGTATGTAAGCAGTTCCTCTCTGCACAATTATCAAAATTTTTCCCTATTAGGAACCAGCAACTTATGTTTTATGTTTATTTTTCTCTTGAAGTAAGAACTGGGCAACATATTGAGACCTCATCTCAAAAAAAAAAAAAAAAAAGTCGGCCAAAGAAATATAAATTATGTAGGTGGTAGAGGGGGCTTGAGGGTTTAGATAGGGTGTCTGAGAAAGGCTTCCCAGAGAGTGGGTTTCTGAGTTAAAAAATGAAGAAGATAATCTAATAATAGAGTGTTTGGAATAAGAGCATTTCAAGGAGACTTTTTTGTAGGTCTCAACAACCTTGAAGTTGTAACACATTTAGCATATTCAAGGTAGAGTCAGAAGCCAGTATGCTTGAAGCAATTGAATGAATGAGAGAGGATAAAGAAGAAATCAAGAAACTAAGAAGAGGAGGGTGGGTAATGCTCCACATTGAAGTTCACAGAAAAAACTTCAAGTAAACTTTAAGTGAAATGGACAGCCAGAAGAAATGTTTTAAGAATTTTTAGACAGGATTTGACATAATTACTATGGCGAGGACAAAATCAAGAAGATCGTGTAAGAGGCTATGGCAACGATTCAGCCAAGAATAAGGTGTCATGACTAAGTGGTGGAAATGTGGGCGAAGAGGAATCGATGAATCCTCGCTATTGTAAAGCTAAGGTTTTCAGAATTTGCTTATAAACTGAATGTAGACTCTGAAAACAAGAAACTTGTCAAGAATAATGCCAAGATTTTTAACCTGAATAACTGAAATAACAGAATGGAGATATTTTTGATAGATCTTTAATGTATTTTCTTTAGCTATAACCATTAACCATAAAAATTGTAGCATCTTATTTAAATGCAAAATGGTAGTAATAGGCTTAAAACAGGTAAAACATTAAGCTTCATCACAGCCAGTTTTGGACTTTGGCATCCAAGTAAAAATAGAGACATCACCGCTCCCTAATAAGCAGTAGAAGTGTTTAAAATATGTTTTAAAAATTATCTTATAGCCTGTCTGCTCTTCCACTGGGCAGAGGTAAACAATCAAAAGCAGTTTGCAGAGATGATGATACACCTTACTATATGGTGGCTGCCAATCAGGTGAACTGGAAGCTAGCTCTTATTAATCTCCACCTAGGTGATGGGAACAATTTAGAGTAGTATGGACAGTCATATAATCCCTCTGACCTAAAATCGGCACCTCCATTTAGGCCATGTTCTCAATAGGACACAAATTCTGAAAAATCCTGCAGAACTGTGGAAGACAAAACTTGCACATTTGAATTTTTGCTCCTTGTGGAAACAGAGCGTATGAGAATATGTACTGAAGTTTTCCTGGAGGATTCAGAATCTCCATTCCTCATTTATGTCAGGTATGAAAGCCAAAATTCATACTTCCCGTGTGATCTGAGACATCCCAGTTCAAAAAGTTATAAATAAACTCTTAATTTATTAGAGCACAGACACCAGGCAGAAGCAGTCAAACGCCCTCCATTCGCTTTCATAAAACAACTCTTAAATGATTTTTTAAACTATTGTTACAAGAAAAATAGTATTAAAAATTATAAAATACCTGAGGAAAAAATCCATCATTAAT
Organism: Cebus imitator; assembly: GCF_001604975.1. NCBI lineage: Eukaryota > Metazoa > Chordata > Mammalia > Primates > Cebidae > Cebus > Cebus imitator. The sequence continues at coordinate 1,412,858 of NW_016107499.1, read as the reverse complement.
GATTAGCCACTCTGTTAAAAAAAAAATCATGCAACATTAAAATACTAGAAGAATATCGGAAATGGAATCTATATTTCTGTTATATATATTAAGATTTAAGGATATGTCAAATAAAAACAAATCTGGGCTTAAAGATAAATCTTATTTGAAAAAGTATTTCAGTAGGGGCAAGGGTGGGGCGGAGGGAAAAAAAACAAAAAACTGAACCTTAGTGTGATGTATTGGCTGTGTTGATTGCTTTGGTCAATTACAGAGAAAAGATAATTCAGCCAGTTTTTGAGGATAAATACAAAGAAATTAGTGTTTTGTAATACTATGTGCTGAGAATATAAGTTAACCTGATAAATGATTTAAAGGCTAATTTAAATAATTTAGAAGAGCCTGTGCTGGAAAGAAATGGTGTATGTTCTATCAAATGTTTGTACTATTTAAAGTGAGAATAATAAAGAATTTGACCCTAAATTTATTAAATTTATGAGGTCCTAAAAGAAGCACAACTTTTGAGTAAGAAATACTAAAGGCTAAAGCAACTGAATGACCCTTAACTCTTCCTAACCTTGGAAGGCTCTTTAACTAAAACTAATCTCTATAGGCAATTTCTCTGGATTTCTTTAAATTTTAATTTCTGTGGGTACATAGTATGTGTATATATTTATAGGGTGCATGAGATGTTTTGATAGTCATGCAATATATAACAATCACATCTTATAAAATGGGGTATCCTTTTTTTGATTTTTAACAGACAAATGCAAGAGAGATTTACATCAGATTTTAATTATTTGTCATTTAACATTTTGAACTTTAACCTGTTTTGGTTTGGACATTTTTTATTTTTTGCCATGGAGTGTCTCAACCTACAGCAGGATTGTATAAATGGCATTTTTGCAAAACTGATGATGTCCTTTGGTCTTACTTGCAGAATGTTATTACAGGCCATAGTGGACAATTTGATAATAATTTGAGGAGGGAATAATTCTGAGTGAATTTTCAATCTTGAGTAATATGTAATTTGGAGTGGATTTAATTAATTCAATCTTCTGACTCATGCAGAGACCTCTAGCACTAAATTCCGCACTGTCTACCATAAGATTCTATTTTTCCCTTGTTTATTACCTCATTAATTTCTCCAACTCATATAAAGGAATTCACTACCATGTTGGGAGAAGGGATGATAGCCATTGACTCACATCTCTGATAACAGCTAATTCAGAAACATACCTAGACATAGGAAATTCAATCAATTATTTTCTCCTTCCTCCAACTAAATTAAAAAAAAAATTGAATTGTGTTTTTTTGCATACTCTGCATTTCCCATTAATGGGATATTCTGTGTAGACTGCTGGTATGATTAGGGAGATCTCAGGCTCATTTGACATTTATCAAACTGTGTCTTCTGGTCTAGCTTTATCAGTCATAGAAATGATCTCTTGGCATTTTATCTGCAGAATCTGCTATTTTACTTCGCAATTTATTCATAACTTGAATAAGGAAGAAGAAAGTTATTTAATGGTTTCTTAGATAAAGACATATATAATGTGAGCTTTAGGTAATCATGTAAATCTTCTACCTTAAGACATAATCTTTAGGCTGGTAGTTCTGATTTATATTTCACTTGCCATTTGCTCTCTTCTATGCTTTAACTGCATTTCTATAAGTATTTATGGGACACCATCTACACAGATGTCTCATAAACAGCTCAACCTTAATACTTTTAAAATTAAATTCATTCTTTAATGTTTATCACTGTCTATTCCCTCTCTTGCTCATAATCTTCAAAGCAACTAATCAGAGGTTATAGAAGACAGTGAGATCTATTGGAACTAGGGCTATTACAAGCATATTCTGTCACAGGCCTAAGAGATTTTAGAATTTCAAAGACATGCAAATTCACAATCCAAGTATAATAGGCCGATATAAAATTATTTGGTAATGAATAAATTTGAAGAGATTTTCTTATCAATGAACACCCTCCTTGCACATTTGTCTTTAAGTTTTTGCATTTGTCTTTAAATTTTAATTTCATACTAGAATGAGTACCAAGAAAAAGAGGAGTCTATTATTTCATTTGAGATGTACTTCAAAACCTCAACTTAAGACGCTAACATTGTCAGTAAGGAATGGTGTTAAGGGCCAAATGCAAGAGTTTCAAAGGGAGCAGAGTTGTGGAGAATGAGGTGAATGATACAGACACTTTATATTGGGTAGAGAAATGGAGAAAGGAAAAATATACTCCTTATCACATGAAACAGTCTGGGTTTAGCACAGACATACACGTAGCCTATGTTATTGCCTTACCATGGCCTCACATGTGAATGATCAAACTATATTCAATTAAGTAATGAGGGAAATACTCGGGGTCATAACTTCCCTTCCACTTAAAAGAAATTTAAATGGAATTTTTTTATTTCTATAATATACCGATATTTGACTTAATTCCTCAAAGGAATAAGACCACTACCAACTATCCAATCAAACATGCTGAATTGTCTATATGCAGAGAACCACAGGTAGAAGGTTCTTCAATTTGCCTGAGAACTTCTCCAGTGAAGAAAACTAGGTAATATTCTGCTTCAAGTATCTTTCATTTATCTTTCCTAAACGTATGTTTCTCATTTTCTAGAATTAATATTATTCTCTTGAAGTGGTTCTCTCATTCCAGATATCACAGTGGACCCAGTGTTAAAGGTTAGCATTGTTAGAACTTGACCTACTCTCAACAAATTCACGGTCTCTTTTTCCTTTGGCATCCAAAAGGCCATTTAGGTTTCAAGCGTTCTGTTTTCCCCAAAAGTACAAATAAATGAAGGATAATGCCAACTAGCTCTGAAGATTTGTTTTCATTATAGGCGTACTCTTTCTTCATTGAAAGTCAGGTAGCATAACTGATGATAGTAGAGGCTCTTCACCCAGACAACCTGGGTTCAAACCTGACTCAACAACTTCCCATATGTTCTCCAGGAAGCTCTTAAAACTCTTCTCCTTTCTAACATGTAAAGATAATATCAGCATTTATTCCATAGGCTTACTGAATACTAAAAAAAAATATTTTAATATATTAATATTCTGAATGTAATCAGAATCATATAAGTATTTGTTATTATAAAGTATTATACTAGAATTAAATGAACATGCTTGAAAAGCAAATTTGGACCAATATTTTTCTGATGAGCATATATTTTGTGATAACCAATAATTTGAGTTATGTAAAAATACACAACTCTCATGGAAGTTGTGTGGAAGGTTTACTTATGTCACACTGGTTTTATAGGTTGAGCATTACAAATCTAAAAATCCCAAATCTGAAATGCTCCAAATTTGCATTTTGTGCACCTACATAATGCCCAAAGAAAATGCTCATTAGAGTATTTCAGATTTTAGATTTTCAAAAATGGGATGCTCAGTCAGCCTGGTATAATGCAAATATTAAAAAATCTGAAATCTGAAACACTTTTTGGTCCCAAGCATTTTGAAAAAGTGATGCTAAACTTGTAATATATTCTGGGCCAATTTAAGTTTGAGGATGCCACCTTCTGTATCTTATCTATGTTTCTCAATTTTTAATGACATTGCTAGAAGATCAGGACTGCCTGTACAGTTAAAGTCGCATCTTTGCTGGAACACTTCAAAACATCCAGACAAAAAAAAAAGGCTTTTGTTTTTTGTTTTGTTTTTCAGGAAAGGGGAAGAAAGGTAGGGAACTGCTTAGCAGGTTTGAAGCTCCTTGGTAAAATAATATAAATTTTCTAGAACAATTCATTGGAAATTTTCTGGTGAGCATTATATATTTATATTCTAGTTCTGATCATTAATGCTATTAAAACCATTAAGCAAATATTCATGTAACGAATTATAATAGTGACTAGACATGCTTCTTTCATTTATTGACAAGAGTTGGCTAAATACATAACGGAATTATTTAGGTTTGTTGACTTTACAATTTGAACATTTAATTAATCTTTGAATAATATACAGAAGGAAAAGGAGGACCCAAATTCCATCCCACTGCCAGCTGGCTTGAGAGGATAAATGTCACATGAAATTGGCATACTCTTGCTTAAGATAAATCTCTACCCTTTTTGTAAATTCTAAACCATGTTGTCTTTATAAGCACAGAGGGAAGAATGATCTTCAAAATATATTTTTAGAACAGAGAATGCCAGGCTAGATAAATCACCAGTGTTATACCAAATGACATAGTCTATCTTCCCAAGTAACAGGGTAATAGGTGATATTTTAATGTTCTCACTGAGGGAAATGAGCAAATGCTACCTATCCAGCCTCAAGTGTTTATTATTCTAGAAGGATGAGTCAGAATGCTAGTGGAACAAAACCCACATAAAGGTAATTTTTTAGTTATTTGATATGGCTAAAGTTGTATTTTATTTATATATTTTGAAATATTTTATATTACAATTCAGAATGTTAAATTACGTAATTATATTTTTAGAATCATTCAAACATTTCTATATGTGATTCTATAATACTGTACATAGTATATATACAGTATTATAGAGCATGAAAGTATAATCAAAATTTTAAATCAGCAAAATATCTACCTTTTCATTAATATGTATTTTTATTGCCCATATCAATCTATATCTTTCTCAATAAATTTTATAGAAAAGATTGCACAGCTCTTTCAAAACCTGAATTTTAAAGAATACTTAATGGATTAAAAAAGTACAATCCACTGTTGTAGCATACTTATAACAATATAAGGATTTATGTACATATATATATATATATATATATATATACTCAGAAAATAAAACCACATATAACCCAGGTTTATAGAAGTATCTTGTGAGCTTATTACTCAGAGGTAAACACTGTTTAAGTATAATGTATACTTTTATGTGTTTACATAATATAGGTAAAGAATATCTGTAGAATATATTCACATATACACACAGTATAAATATATGTATACAAAAATTATACTGTATTTTTTCTCATCAGTTAGCATATTTTGGGTTTTTTATTTATTAGTATCTGTAGAATGTTTTCATTATTTTTACTAGTCTTAAAATTTCATTTATTATTTCATCATCATTTGTTGAGTAGGGAATTACATATAATTAATATTATTTTCTTGATATGTAGCCATTTACATATTTAGATATAAAGGGTAAAGTGTGAGTGAAATGTAGCACAAAGTGAGTGCATGAAATAATAAAGATTCTGCTAGGTTATTGCCCTATTTGTAGTGTTCATTGCCTTCAAAGAGAAACAAAGAAGGAATGAAGCCATTATTTTATTGTTCTTTTAATGGCTAAAATATAGCTGTCAGACATAAAACTTTCCACAATGGACACTTTGGTTTCAGGTAGTTTAAAACTCTATATTGTCAATAAACAAAAGTACTTTTTTTACAAGAGAGAAAATATAGAGGAGAGGAGATAATGGATAAAAGAGAAAGAAGATAAATAGTTATGCTTACAATGAGGATTGAACTTTAAAAGTCCTAAGGACTAAGAATACATCACATTGATATTTTGGTCATTTTCTTCGGATCTTCTACCATATTTTTTCTTCTGGGTTGTCCCCAAGCAGCCATAATTTCTGTCGAATTCAGTCCTATTGTCAGCATCCCCATCACTTTACTTCCTTCATTTATTCTTTGATTCCAGAAAAGAACACTGAAAGTCCTGTTAGACTCTCAGTAACATTTCAGAGTGTTCAATATCTTCCCAAATATTACATTTTTGTTTGTGAGAAAAATGGAAAATGGTAACATCAAATAAAGAATTGCAGTTTTTTTGCTAATTCTTCATTGAAAATGAACAGAGTTACATCTTTCACTTGCACATTTAATCAATAATTATACTGGCATAGTGGAAAGAGTATTGGAATTTTGAGTGTATTTATACACACAAAGTTGTGTCCACCTGTTCTTCAATGGAAAGCATCCAACTTATTCACAGGGTGGGTTCTCACCATAGACATTGCTGATGCCTGATCTGTGTTTCTGACAATGGCTGATAGAAAAAGGAATTTGTGACTGACCTGAGCTAAGACAATCAGCTTCTGGATTCTAGCAACTTTGAAATTAGGTAGATGAACAATAAGTGAGTTTCTGTGTGTGATTGAAATGCTATTGGTTTTTAGCAAATTGTTCCTTCCTTTCAAAGAAAAGTCATTTGTAATGAGTCACACTTTAGTTAGCTCCAAACTGAGTAAACAAAAACCAAAAAAAAAAAAAGAAAAGAAAAGAAAAAGAAAGCAAAACAGTGTTATAGACAACAAAACTCAGCATTCTGACATCTGATTCAAGGCAAAACACTAGTTACCTTCCACCTTCCACATCAGTCTCACACACATACACAAACACACAGAATTTATTGCTAATTCCTCTCTAATAGGTGGCCTTAAAATCCCCTGCGCCAAAGAAATTATCAAAATGAGAAACATACTATGTAGCCAGGTTGGCAGTCCAAAGGAGTCAAATAATTGGTCTGGATACTTGAAGTTATCATGTACATTGTTATCCATCTAAAACAGGAAATATTATGTCTTGCACCACTGACCAATCTACGTTTTTTTCTATATATAATTTTGATTCTAAACGGAAGCTAAATTTACGGTATTGTGTAATGATTGTTTCATGATTATTGGGAGTGATCCATATTCAGCAGAATAAAAATGTCACACTTGCATAAAAATGAGAATACACTAATGAAAATCTGGAAGTCACCTTAGTATAACAGACAGAGAAGAGTGGTTTCATATTATGGCCCATGTATGGAACAGCTTGATCAGATTTTGTGTGCCCACCCAAAAGTGGAAGGAATGCTCCTGACATTTTACTTGTGATGGTGATATTTTGATAAAATATTTTATTATTAAAATTGCATATTTGGGAAATGAGAATGTGCACAGTGATCAATAAAGAGATGTAATATCATGAAAACTTAGTCCTAGTTTTCTGGCAACTGTGTTGTCTACATAGGGAGGTTTCTTCATCGTCGCTCTTCACACTGCATGCCTTTCATGCCTTTACTCTCTGATGACTGAATGACTGAATGAGAAATGCATTTGATCTAATCCTGAGACAGTCAAGTTTGGGAATTTGAAATGGGTTTACCAGAGAGCAATTTGGGCTTAGCACATGATAAGTAGGAACAAAAATACGCACATTAAAGAAGGTGAGGATATTTACCCAAATGGGAATCAAAAGGCAGAAAAAGCTACCGAAATAAGGGAAAACCTTAAGCAAATTGTCATCAAAATTTTAGTAAGAAACGTAGCTTTTATGTCTAACTATCTGTCTATATGGAGATACATACTTATGTATAAACCTCTATCTATCCATCCTCTTGGTAGCTCTGTGTGTTAGGCGACTCTTATGATGCTATAAAGGAATACCTGAGATTGAGTAATGTACAAAGAAAAGAGGTTTAATTGGATTGTTTTTCTGCAGGCTTTATAGGAAGCACAGTCCTGGAATCTATTTGGACGTCTAAGAAAGCTTACAATCATGTTGGAAGGCAAAGGCAGAGCCAGTATATCACATGGAGAGAGTGGGAGAAAATGGTGTGGGAGAAGTGTCACACACTTTAAACAACCAGATCTCACGACTAACTCACCCACTATCTCAAGGACAGCACAAAGGGGATGGTGCTAAACCATTCATAAGAAATTCACCCCCATGAGCCAATCACCTTCTAATAGGACCCATCTCCAAAAATGGATATTACATTTTCACACAGGATTTGGAGCGGACATCCAAACTAGATCACTCTGTAATTCCTGGGCCCAATCTGTTTAATATCTCTTGTTCTATTATTATTCATGGCTCCCAGTATAACATAACACAGTAAGCGATTTTTTTCTAAAGATGCCTTATGTTATTTTGAGCAAGTCACAACTAATTGTCTTTGGTTTCCTCAATTGTGATATAGGCATAATAACTAGTATACACATATTTTTTTACAATGCAGAAGATAACATGTAAAAATGCCTCACAATTTATAACACTATTTCAGGGTGTGTAACAACTGATTAAACATTTAAAATCAAATAATAAATTTTGAGTTCTACGTTGTACCATGGTTGCTAACATATAAATAAATATTGGATTAATTTGCGAGAACCATTAAGTATGGCATAATGAAAGCCTAATCATAAACAGGACTATGATTAAAATTTATTGGAGAAAAGGAAAAAGGAAAAACTAAAATTAGGAAATGCTGTGGTTAGGAGACCAGAGTCGGGCATCTGATCTCCTTTTCAATTTTCTTTTTTTTAGGTTCAAATTTGGTGACATTGAGCATATAGGTCATTTACTCTTTTTAAGGTTCCATTTTTATCTGTAGAATATGGATAATAATTGAATCTACCTCATGGGACAGGTTATAAGTTTAAGTGAGAATATATATAAAAAGCCTTTAACCAGTTTCTCAGTTAAGTCCTCAACAGCTGTATTCAGAATAGAAATACACGACATTCCCATTACACTTGCTATCACCGTGATGCATCCTAGCTTTGAGATCATCCACCACAGGATCATGGCACTCAGCAACATGTCTTTTTGCCAAGTCAGCAGTTCTATAATCATTTACTCAAGCAACTAGTATCGGTCAGACCCAGTCACTATGAAGCACTAGTGTTTCATATATGAGTCAAAATGTTGATCCTCACCTGGCTCAGTTGGTTAAGAAAGACAGTTAAATAACAAACTAACAACAAAATCTGCATTTTCTCTTCCCTATGGTGAATGTAGCTCTCATATTTTATTGTTATATGTATACCCAACCTCTTATCAAATTGCTTCATTTTTCTTTTCCCTTTTTCCCTGGTCTCTATATTTTTGAGACCGGGAACCATGTAATTTTTCCTTTTAGTCTCACCAATAATTGGCAAAAAACAAGCTTTAAATAATAAGCAATATAATAGAGATAAGTCTAGGGCCATCATGTAATATAAAGGAATTTAAAAAAAACGAAATAATTTCTGTAAGTAAACAAAAATAATTTAATTATATGTATATTAATCAAATAAAGTCAGAAGATAGAAACATATCAAAGTTACAATATATTAAAACAATGAAAATCAGTAAATCTGTTTTTCTAATAAATTCTCAATTATAATTTGTAACATTAATATAGTACGTTTTCTATTTTAATACAAGAAATATATTTAGAATTTTTCCTTAATAAAATAACTTCACCGAATTTATCTTTCCTTCTTTAGAGTGGCATCTTTAAAATAATCTCTGTGGTCATTCACTGACCAGAATGAGTTGCCTGTGTTAGGTTTTTATGCCTCATCAGAGAAATGGACCCAGAATGCTTTGCTCTATTATATCTATGAAGATCAATGGCATTTCCCTAGCAGCTCTTAGCTAATTTACAAGGAGCAGAAAGAAACAAATTCTTCCTTTTGACTGTAGAACTCAAGTGAGCAAGCATTTGAGCTCCAAAGATAAGTCAAACACTGCTGGGACCTGAGATTATCAAGATAAAATACTTCAGTCTCTGTTAATGAGGAAAAAACCTAACGTCTGTTATCTCCTAGGGGAATTAATAAACAAACAAATAACATCATTTTTCAAAACCACCCCATGAAAGAACATAATATATTCTGAGTTCTCTTCTTACAGCTGCTTCTGTAATAAAAGAATCGTCACACCCCCATAGAATTTCACTTGCATCCCCCTCCCTAAAAGGTTTTTATGTACAGTCATCAATGTATATACTTTGCTGAACATTAAATATTGTGTTTGCAATCATTTTTCATATAATTATTGTTATATGAGATGATGTAGTTCTAATTCCTCCTTACAAAATCCCATTTATCCCTGATTATTTCGTTGTTCTCATAAAAACATAAATCCAAAAAATTTTACCCAGAAACAATTTTTCAAGTAAGTGTACACAGACCCTGTATTAGAACTCTTCAAATATATCTCTTCTCAATGCAATGGTAACATTGAAGATCATGGACTTTCATATAGAACCGTTAGCTTACGTATATATTCTAGGTTGATGAAAGAGACTGGGAACATAGTGGACACACAAGCACTTGAAATAAAAAGAAATGGAGTATCTCATGGGGTGTATGGCAGAGATAGATAATTAATGGAACACTGAAGGTCTGTGCACCTTTATACAGAGTAAAATTGTTGGTGAGCAGCTGCTACCTATTTCCATTTATGTGAGGCCAGCTCTGGTGAATGGAAATGTAAAGTTAAAATGATGTGGATTGCAGTGTTCCTTCCTCATACTCTTTCACCTCTCCTTGAGGCATTAAAGCTCACATGTTAGAGAAGATGATATCATAAGTTGGAGGAAGCCTGGATTCCTGAATCACTCCTTGGAGGCCAGCCATGAGCTGCCCAATTGAGTATAACTGAAACGAACTCTTTATAAGAGAGAAATCAACTTTTATGAAGCCACTGGGATTTTTCACTTGTTTGTAATAAATCCTTCTTTAGTTGACCAAACTAAGGTAACGGTGAAGGAGAAGATATGATTTTAGTCACTTGACAGGCAGGGACTAGAATTAATGAGAATCTTACTTTGCTATGCTATTTATTCCTCTTTTTACACATTACACCAGGTGTGTCCCATCTTTTTGCCTCCTTGGCCACATTGGAAGAATAATTAACTCGGGCCACATACAGAATACATTAACACTAATGATAGCTGATGAGCCAAAAATAAAAATAAAATCGCAAAAAAAGGAACCTCATAATGTTTTAAGAAAGTTTATGAGCTTGTGTTGGGCCAAATTCAAAGCCGTCCAGGGCCCGATACTTTACGCTGTTTCTATGTTTTGCCCTTATTACCTCCTCTGAAACTTGATGCTCAGGAGAACTAGATAGGATGGGAGTATAGAACAACATGGCTGTAAGAGGACAAGAAAAGAAAAGAAAAAAGAACAATCTCTTTTTTTCACCTTTGCTCATCTTTCTAACATTTAGTATGGGAGGCAACAGTAAGAAGAAATGAAGGAGAAGTCCTGTGTTTTGTGTGACGGAAAATAGCAATAAAACAGGTTTCCCCCTAATTCCTTTCTCCTTTCATATTTGGCTCCACAGTTACAGACCAGAATCAAAGCTGCAATTTTAAATCTGTTCAGAGAAGAATCAAGCAACATAGGGTTTTCCTATGGCTCTCAATTTTAGTGGGTGAGAAAAAACACAGCTACAGAGTACTGCAGTATTAAAGTGAAGTCATGAAAGTATAATAAAGCCATACTCACAGGTATTGTTCATGATGACTGCTTATCATAACACTGGGAAGTCTTCAAAATTTTCTTAAAATTGGAAGGGCTTCAAGATCGCTGACTGGAGGCATATGGTACTTGCCTCCTCCTCGAAGAACCAACAGAATGAGAAGGTAATTACGCTTTAAATAGGCCATCTACGAAAGAACACTGGAATTCACGAGAGAAGTCACAGGAAACACCTGGGGCAAATAAGGAGCGAGAGTCAGAATAGCCTACTGATCTGGGATAGGCTAGTACCCCAGATAAGCTCTCTGGTGTGGGAAAAGGGTAAAGTGAAAAACCCCCAGGAATCCACATACCCCTCAGGGACTCCTGCAATTCTACCCATGGGAGAGCCTCTTGACCCTTGCATACCCTGAGATAACATAAACAGCTTCCTGGAAACAGCATGACGGCTCTGCTCCAGAGAGAGCGCATGCTGAGTGCCACACACCCTGTGAGTCCTAAGCAGCTGTAGCAAGGAACCATTTTTTAGATACCAGCCTGCATCCTACCTGGAGCCCAACGTTGCCTGCATTCACATCCCTGGAGCCCTATTGATAAATCCTACTGGCAGCCACTGCTGTTGTTGGCTGCTGCCACTAGGGCCAAAGTGCAAGCCGTTAGCAGTGACCCCACCATCCCCAGCAGTGGGGCTGCAGCTCATCCTCTGCCATTGCCCCAGAGCATTCCACCAGGTGCCTGGGAATCAACTCACTCCTGCCCACAACAGCCCACACCTGCATGTACTACCAGAGGGCTTGAGGACAGACCTCAGGCCTGACCCAGCTTCACTCCTCACCCTTCCCTAGTACAAGTGCCTGGGGGGTCCTGGGCTTACACAGCCCCATCCACGAATGTTGGCACCTAAGCACTCCTCTTGGGGACCTGAGGTCAGGCCAACTCAATGTGCCAAAACCATCATAGTTATGCATCCACTTGCAGACCAGGTGACTGTCCCACCTAGCCCATCGCTGTCACTGCCAACACCAGCATGAACTGCTAGGGAGTCAGAAGTATGTCCCACCACTGCTACTGCTGTCTCTTATGCCGTACCTGTTGCTGAGAGTCCCCAATACCTGTCCACCTGCCTAGCACACCACTGCCACTGTCAGTGCTGAGCAAGCTTCATAAAGGCCCATGAATTGGCCCACCTGGACCTGCTAACCCTGGTGCCAGCTATACTTAAATCATATAAAACAGACTTTAAGTCAAAAACTAAAACATTGCATAATGATAAAGGGATAAATTTAGCAAGAGAATATACCAATTTTAAACATGTATACACCCAAAACTGGAGTACCAGATACACAAAACAAATATTATTACATCTAAAGATAGAGTTAAACTATTAATAGTTTGGGATCTTAACATCCCACTGTCAGCTTCAGACATATCCTCTAGACAGAAAATCAACAAAGAAATTTTGGATCTAAATATTGAACTGTGCTTTAGGTCAAATGGACCTAACAGACAGCTACAGAACATTTCATTCAGCAAGTACACATTCTTCTCATAAGCACATGAAATATTTTCCAGAAGAGACCATATGTTAGGACACAATACAAATCTCAACAAATTTAAAGATTCTGAAATCGGGCCGCGAGTGTGGGCTCATGCCTGTAATCCCACACTTTGGGAGGCCGAGGTGGGCAGATCACCTGACGTCAGGAGTTCAAGACCAGCCTGACTAACATGGTGAAACCCCAACTCTACTGAAAAATACAAAAATTAGCCAGGTGTGGTGGTGGGCACCTGTAATGCCAGCTAGGGAGGCTGAGGCAGGAGAATTGCTTGAACCCAGGAGATGGAGGTTTCAGTGAGCTGACACAGTGCCACTGCTCTCCAGCCTGGGTGACAGAGTGAGACTCCATCTCAAAAAAAAAAAAAAAAAAAAAAAAAAATCTAAAATCACATGAAGTATCTTCTTTGACCACAATATAATAAAACTAGAGATCAATAACAAAACTATGGAAACAGTACAAATACATGGGAAATACTCAACATACTCCTGATGGCCATTGTGTCAAGAAATAAATTAAGGAGGATATTGAAAACGAAATTTGAAGGCTGGGTACAGTGGCTCACCCCTGTAATCCCAGCATATTTGGAGGTGGGGGGGGGCAATGAGTTCAAGACCAGCCTGGCCAACATGGCCAAATCTTGTCTCTACAATAAATAGAAAAATTAGCCGGGCATGGCAGCACATGCCTGTAGTCCTAGTTATTTGGGAGGCTGAGGCAGGAGGATTGCTTGAGATTGGGAGATGAGGTTGCAGTGAGCCGAGATCATGTCATTGCACTGCAGAGTGGGTGACAGAGCGACACTGTCAAAGAAAAAAAACCCAAAAACCTAGGAAACTCAGCAAAAGCAGAGCTATGAAGGAAGTTTATAGCAATAAACATCTACATCAAAATAATTCCAAATAAACAATCTATCGATGTACCTGAAGGAACTGAAAAAGCAAGAACAAACCAAATTCAAAATGAGTAGAAGAAATAATAAAGATGAGGGCAGAACTAAACAAAATAGAGACTAAAAAACAATATGAAGAATGCACTAAGTGAAAAGTTGGTTTCTGAAAAGATAAAAAAAATTATGAATTGCTAGCTAGACTAATCCAGTTAAAATGACAGAAAACCCAAGTTACAATCAGAAATTAAAAAGGAGACATTGCAAATGATATCAAATAAATACAAAGATTATCAGAACAACTATAAGTTAACAAACTGGAAAACCTAGAGAAAATAGATAAACTCAAGGACACTTACAACCTACCAAGATTGAATCAGGAAGACATAGAAAACCTGAACATACCAATAGCAAGTCATGAGATTACCTGACTTCAAAATATATTACAAGGCTATAGTAATGAAAAAGAATGGTATTGGTATAAAAAACAGACAAAAATCTATGGAACCGAATGGGGCACCTAGAAATAAATCCATCAGTATACAACCAATTGATTTTCAACAAAGGTGCTAAGACTGTAATTGGGGAAAGGACATCCTCTTCTATAAATAATACTGGGAAAATGGGATACTTATTATATTCAGGATAATGAAACTGGACCCCTATCTCTCACCATATAAAAAAATCAATTCCAGATCGATTAAACACTTATACGTAACACTCAAAGTTATAAAATTAGTAAAAAAAAAAATCATGGAGGAAATGACTTTGGACATTGGTCTAGGCAAAAAATTTATGGCTAAGACCTCAAAAGCCCAGGCAAAAAAACAAAAATAAACAAATCAGACTTCATCAAATTAAAAACCTTCTACACAGCAAAAGGAACAATGAGCAAAGTGAGGAGACAATTTGTTGAACGCAAAGAAATAATTGCAAACTATTCATCCCACAATGCATTAATATTAGGAATACAGAAAGAGCTCAAACAACTCAATAGTAAAAATACTAATAATCCCACTAAAAAGTAGGCAAAAGACATGAACAGATATTTCTCGATAAAAGTCATACAAATGGCCTACAGATATATTCAGAGATGCCCAACATTACTAATCACCAGGAGAATACAAATTAAATCCACAATGAGATATCATTTTAACCCAAGATGGTAATAGAATGACTATCATTAAAAAGACGAAAAGTAACAGATCTTGGCAAGGATGTGGAGAAAAGGGAACTCTTAAACACTGTTGGTGGGAATGTAAATTTATACAGCTGCTATGGAAAACATTATGGAAATTTCGCACAAAAAAAGACAAATAGAACTACCATGCTATTTGGCAATCCTATCACTGCGTATCTGTCCAAAAGACAGAAAGTCAGTATATCAAATGAATACCTGCATTCTCGTTTATTACATCCCAATGTTGATTACAGCCCTGTTCACAATAACAAAGAGATGGAATCAAACTAAGCATCCACTGGTGGATAAGTGAATAAAGAAAGTGTGCATTATACACACAGTGGCATACTATTTGGCCATAAAAAAATAAAATCCTGGAATTTTCAGAAACCTGGATCGAACTGTAGATCATTATGTTAAATGAAATAAGCATGGAAAGACAAATACCACATATATCTATTCATATGTGAAAGCTAAAAAATTAATCTCATAGATGTAAAAAGTAGAATGATAGATACAAGAGGCTGGGAAGGGTGTATGGGTAGACAGGGTATGGATGGTTAGATAAAGAGGGGATGGTTAATGTGTACAAACATACAGTTAGATTAAAATAATGAATTCTAATGAATGCTAGATAGCAGAGTAGGGTGATTACAGTCAACGACAGTGTATTGTATACTAAAAGGTACACTCTTGTTTATCTGTTCTTATACCTATTAATATATTAGCATGATGAACAGATGAACAAGAATGTACTTATTAATATACAACACACCATTACTTTGTACAATTAACAGGTACAAATTAATAGGTACAAGAATGGATGAACAAGAACTAAAAGCCTGTATATCTCATATAAAAAATAACAAAAGTAACAAAATAGCTAGAAGAGACATTTTCCAAAATGTTGAAGTAATAAATACTCAAAGGGATTTATACCCTAAATACCTATCACTACAATCTATGCATGTAAAAAAAATCACATGTACCCAATAAATATGTAAAAATATTATTTATCAATAAAATGTTGAAACATTTAAATGATTCAAACCCTTTATATTTAATTTAATAATGTGTTGAATGTAAATACAGTTGACCCCTGAACAACTTGGGGGTTGGGGAGGGAAATTTACTTTATTCTTACAATAAAGTCACCAAGAGGAAAATGTTGCTAAAAGTCATAAGCAAAATATATTTACTATTCATTTATTGGAATTGAATCATCACGAAGGTCTTCATCCTCATCATTTTCATGTTGAGTAGGCTGAGAAAGAAGGGAAGAGGAAGCGTTGGCCTTTCTGCTTCAGAGATGGCAGAAGTCAAAAAAATCTGCATATAAGTGGACCCACACAGTTAAAACTTGTATTATCCAAGGGTCACCTGTACTTTGCTTAATCTAAGATGAAGAGGATTGAGTTAATCAAACCTATTTCTCTCCCTAATGTGTGTGTGTGTGTGCACATGTGCGTGTGTATGTGTGTGTTTTAAGTCAAGGTCTCATTCTGTCACCCAGGCTGGAGCACAGTGATATGATTATAGTTGACTGTAGCCTCAACATTCTGGGCTCAAACAATCTCCCACCTCAACTTTCCGAGTGGTTGCAACTACAGGTATGTGCCACCACACCTGACTAATTTAGTTTTCTTTTCTTTTTGTGGAGACGGTGTCTCACTATGTTGCTCAGGTTGGTCCTGAACTCCTGGTCTCAATCGATCCTCCCAGCTTGGCCTCCCAAAGGTTGGCATTATAAGCATTATAAGCACTGCACCCAGCCCTTAGAATATGTTCTTTTTAAATTTTTTCATTTGTATGAGTTTATTTTGGGATTGTATAACATTCTATTGGGAAATATGATAGATTTTTCCAGAGTCCAAAAAGCATAATTAGTATCAACATGTAATATTAATTTATGATAGACTTAAAGTGACACACTGTGCCACTTCAAATAGAAGTTCTCAAGCATTATTCCTAGAAAATATGTGAATACTGGAACAAAAATGCTACCAAATTAAAATCAGGTCATGACAATGTCTCAAAATTTGCAAACATACAAACATAGAATATGCATATATGTATACATGAGTGAGTTTGAACTACCATAGAATATATTGCAGACTGTGTCATTTAAACAACAGAAACTTATTGGGGTCTGAAAATTTAAAGATCAAGAGTCAGTTTCAGATTGGGGCTCTCTCCCTTGCTTGCAATGGTCTCCTGCCTGTGTGCTTACATGGTAGACAAAAACAGAGAGAGAGAGAGAGAAAGGGAGATTAAGATATTTCTCTCTTTCACTTTTTATAAGGTCAGCAATGCTTTCAGACCAGGGACCCAGGCTTATGACCTCATTTAGGCTTCATTGCTTCCTTAAAGCCCTATCTCTAAATATAAGCACTTTAGGCGTTAGGGCTTCAACATACACATTTTAGGAAGACACAATTAAATCCATAGCAATGTATATATCACAGATACATAAAGACACACACAAGGCAGACAATTTTCTCAATTTGTAAATTTTTAAATCAGAAAGTTTATTTGTGTCTATTCTCATCTCTCTAGATAATGTAATATCTGATGCCATTCACTAATTAAATCAATAAGGACTTTTTAAAAAAACCTACTATACACGAGACACTGTTTCTACAATATAATATGTGAAGACAGATGATTAACAAGAAATAAAAATCAAAAGTAAATAACACAGTATGTTAGAAGCTGAAATATGCTAAAGAATAATGTAAAAAAGTTCATAATTATCAGAATGGATGAGCAAGAATGAAGGGTCTGTATGCCACACAAAAAAGGAACATTTGGGCAAAATTTAAAGGAGTTTGACAATGATTGGTCATAAAAATAACTGAGGAAGTTATATCCTAGGCAAGGGAACTGTGAGGCTAAAATGCCTAAGAGAAGTTATTTAAGGCAGCAACAGGACAGTGTGGCTAGTGAAGGTAATTAAGAAAGAGAGAAATGGAAATGGGTTAGAAGCCAGATTGCATAGAATTGCACAGGCAGTTAGCTGTAAAGTCTTTATTAAACTCTAAGTGAAAATTGGAATCATTAGAGCATTTGAACAGGAGTATTCTAATTTAAGGAAAATTTTTAAAGAATTTATATTGCTGCTATATAGAGAATTGAAGAGGATAGATAACAAAAGAGGAATCAGAGGCCAGCTAGGTGGCTATTAAAATAATACAGGTAAGAGGCATCTAACTGTCTTTCTGACCAGGGTGGTAGCACTGGTTAGTATGGGCTTCTGAATTCCTCTTGAAAGTATTGGTATTAGTCTGTTCTTACATTGCCATAAAGAACTACCTGAGACTGGATAATTTGTAAAGAAAAGAGGTTTAACTGACTCATGGTTCTGCAGACTTAACAGGAGGCATGACTGGGAGGCCTCAGGAAACTTACAATCATGGCAGAAAGTGAAGGGGGAGCAAGCACATCTTACCATGGCAGAGCAGGATGGAGAGAGAGAGATGAGGAGAGAGGGAGAGAGACAGCGAGAGAGAGGGAGAAAGGGGGAGAGAGAGAGAGAGAGAGAGAGAGAGAGAGAAAGTACCACACTTTTAAACCATCAGATCTCATGAGAACTCACTATTACAGGAACAGCATGGGGAAAATTCAACCCCATGATCCAATTACCTTCCACCAGGTCCTTTCCCTGACACATGGGGATTACAATTTGAGGTGATATTTGGGTGGGGACACAGGGCTAAACTATATCAGTACTGTTCAAGAAAGATTTACTTATGGTTGGCATGCAGGTGATTTAACATCAAAGGACATGGTTAATCTATATTCGTTATATTTTTATCACTATATTTTGCTGGAAACAGCAACAAGACTTTTATCAAGTCCCAGACCTAGTTCTAAAATTAATATTCTGGAATGCAAAAATGTTTCGATGAAAGTAGGCTATAGATAGATTCAACATAGACTAGTTTGACATATTAAGTACATTAGAAATCGCTGGAGCTTAGTGAAAAGCCAAATTTAGAGTAGGTAAAATGGTTATTTATTCAAGCAATGCTATTCCTTTCTTTAGGTATCATAACAACTTAATAAAATCTTCAAATATGTTCAGTTCTCTGTAGACAATAGTATGATACATTCTGTTGGCTAAAGGTCCTTAAAATGCCTACTTGTTTATGGTTTCAGGAGTCTCTCTAAAGGCATAGCTGGAAAGTTTTAGCCCTGGATGCTGTCACACTTTTGACTTCAGTCTGGTTTGAGGTTGATACTATAGTAGCTGAAGGTCTCTACTAATTAGAATCAAATCTCTTTATATGCTAGCTATTTCTAATTCATTTCTGCTCTCAGATTTCAACATCAGCTTCTGGCTCATATATGAGATTTGTCTGCATCAAAAGGGAAGTCTGCATATGTCTTAGTTTGTATATGAACAGCCTGAGTCATGAGGTCACAGAAGTATAGAATCGCCTTTCGGAAGTTCCTGGGAGATCAATTTCTAGTTCTCATATTTGGTTATTGTTGAAGACACACAATCCTGGAGTGGCACAGGCCAATGCTACTGGCTAATCCCTGCTAACAAGTGGGCTTCTAGGTCCTGTCTAATATATGATTGTTTATTTGTGGCACTTTCAGTATAATGCTGGTTCCAAATCAACTAACAGTCACTTTAACATCCTTTTCCTAGGTGTAAAAATGTAGGGGCAATTTTATGGATTTTTAATTTTTAAAAAAGTAAAAATTAAATACAATATGAAAGCCAGATGCAATGGCATGCATCTGTATTCCCATCTACTCAGAAGCCCGAGGTGGGAAAATCACTTGAGCCCCTGAGTTCAAATTCAGCCTAGCTGACACAAGACCTTGTCTCTAATTAATATATATATATATATATACACACACACACACATATATTTTATTGTGTGTATAAATATATAAATAGTATATATGACATTGTATGCATAAAGAAATATATGTATATATACACACAATATCAAATCAATATTTCTGTGAGAAATGCTTAAGAAAAAAAACCTGTATTTAATCTGGAGAGCTGTGCCATGCTGGCAGGCGTCTGAATGCTGTTTGCTGAGATAGACAAAGCTTTGTCCTGTTATGCAGGATATCTCTTGTATCCTAGCTGTTTATTTCTGAAAACTCAGTCCATAAAGGACAACTGGGCTAAGAAATCTATTTTAACAAGATAGTGCAAAGAATAGAACATCTTAGTAAGTGACTGAAAAGTTCTTGCTTCAACCTCTAGACTATGTCCAAGGATTTTGCCCCAGTTGTTTTTTGTTACCTGCCTACAAGCAGAGAAGCTTGATATAGGTCAGGACCCTTGCCAGTGTCATAGTAACACAAGTTCTGTTGAGGGTACCAGAGCCACAGGAAGTATCAAAAGGAATGCAGATTCCATAGGAGTGGAGAGGGGAGAATGTGCACGTCATGAGTGTATCTCTCAATTGCCCGGAGACCCTGATTTCTCAGTTACTAGTTTGAAAAAGAAGACCCCAAAATGGCCACATACAGGGGGACTTCAAAAAGTTCATGGGAAAATGGAATTAAAAGATAAAAATATAAACTTTATTTCTCAACATAAGCTCCAGAAAGTTCAAGACACTTTTGCAAGTGATGATACCAGCCATTTAGTTCATCCCTAAAGAACTGAGGGTCCTTGGAATTTAACCCTGTCAATATAGTATGTTTTTTTTTACATTATTACCTGAAGAAAAATTGGTACTCTTTACAAATTTTTTAAGATTAAGAAGCAAAAAGAAGTCAGAAGGAGCCAAATTAGGACTGCAAGGTGGATGTCTAATGATTTCACACTGAGACTCGCACAAAATTGCCCATGTTTGGTGGGAACATTGTTGTGGTAGAGAAGGATCTCTGACAAACATTTCCCCAGGCAGTATTTTCCCAGAGTTTTGGCTAATTCTCCCAAAACACTCTCATAAGTGGATATCATTGTTCTTTGGTCTTCCAGAAAGTCAACAGGCAAAATGTATCTAGCATACTAAAATAAATGTCCCTGCAATCCTTGCTCTCAACTGGTCCACTTTTGTTTTGACTGGACTGCTTTCACCTCTTGATAGTTATTGCTTTGATTGTGTTTTGTCTTCAAGGCTGTAGTGGTAAAGTCACTTTTCACCTCCTATTACAATTCTTTTATATTTTTTATTTTTGAGACAATGTCTTACTCTGCCAGCTAGGCTGGAGTGCAGTGGCACCTTTGTAGCTTACTGCAGCCTTGAAATCCTGGGATCAAGTAATTCTGCCTCAGCCTCACAAGGAGATGGGACTACTGACATACACCACCATACCTGTCTACTTAAAAAAAAATTATAGAGATGGGGGTCTTGCTATGTTCCCCAGGCTGGTATTGAACTCCTGGCCTCAAGAGATCCTTTTACGTCAGCCTCCCAAAATGCTAGGATTATAGTCATTGGCCACAATTCCTGACCCTTCTGTTACAATCTCTTAAAAAAAAATTAAAATTGTAAAAAGCTTCAGAATCTTGATCCCAGTTGTTGGGAATTTTCATTGAAAGCTCTGCCCTTGTCTGCATCTGATCTGGATGCAATGGTTTTGCCACCACTTGAGAAAAAAGTTTGCTTAGCTTTCATTTTTTCAGTCAAAATTGTGTAAGCCAAATCAATTTAGATGTCCATGGTGTTGGCTATTGTTTCTACTCTCAATTGTTGGCACTCTTCAATTAGTGTATATTAGTCTACTCTCACACTACTATAAAGAACTACCTGAGACTCGGTAATTTTTAAAGAAAAGAGATTGAATTGGCTCATGGTTTTGCAGGTTGTACAGGAAGCACGGCTGGAGAGGTC
This sequence comes from Cebus imitator, assembly GCF_001604975.1. Classification (NCBI taxonomy): domain Eukaryota; kingdom Metazoa; phylum Chordata; class Mammalia; order Primates; family Cebidae; genus Cebus; species Cebus imitator. The sequence continues at coordinate 1,391,240 of NW_016107499.1, read as the reverse complement.
TCAGGAAACTTTCAACCATGATGGAGGGGGAAGCAGGCACATCCTGCAGGGCTGAGCAGGGGGAAGAGAAAGTGAAGGGGGAGGTACTGCACACTGTTAAATGACCAGATGTATGAGAACTCACTATCAGGAGAACAGCAAGGGGGAAATCCACCCCCATGATCCAATCACCTCTCACCAGGCCTCTCCTCCAACATTGGGGATTACAATTCCACAGGAGATTTGGGAAGGGACACAAATCCATGCCGTATCATAGAGCATGAAAATTAATTTTTATATTGCAAACTGACATGAATGGTGTGCTTTTGCGGGTTTCATATTCAACATTTCCTTTCCTCTTCCTAAAATGAGTTATCTGTTTGTCAGCTGCTGATTTATTTGGGACATTGTCGCCATATGCTCTTTGCGAAGTGTCAATGATTTTACCATTTCTATTATTAGTCTGTCGTTGCACTGCTATAAAGAACTGCCTAGGACTGGGTAATTTATAAAGAATGGAGGTTTAATTAACTCACAATTCATCATGGCTGGGGAGGCCTCAGGAAACTTACAATCATGGCAGAAGGTTAAGAGGAAACAAAGGCTTCTCTTACATAGTGGCAGGAAAGAGAACTAGCAAGGGCAGGAAAAACTGCCTTATAAAACGACCAAATTTCATGAGAACTCACTCACTATCATGAGAACAGCATGGGGGCAACAGCCCCCACGATCAAATCACCTCCCATTAGATCCTGTCCCTGACACATGGGGATTGTGAATATTAGAATTCAAGATGAGATTTGGGTGGGAACACAAAGCCAAACCACATCACCATTCTTTCACCCCAGCTTCACTACACATTTGATATTTGGTCTTGCTTCAATTTTAATAGAATTCATGTTGCTCTAATAGTGGCCTGTTTCAAACTGATATCTCTCTTAGTGATTCAAACTAGATCCTGTGCAGACATTTTATAAAATTTTAATGCATTTACTTTGGTACAGAAACATTTTGAATTCCATGCATAGTTTTTTATAGTATACATTTTCCATGAACTTTTGAAGACCCCACCTGTCTGCCTTATCTCATTATGAAGCACTATTTTACATTTGTTTGAAAGGTATCATCAGCTAGTTTACCTTTTACAAGTATCTGTCTCAAGAAGTGAAGAAAGAGCAAAGACTTGCTGAGAAGAATCAAGTCATGGAGTGAACATACATTCTGAGGAGCTAGTTTTTCCATTTTGAAGCAAGCCTTTTTAAAAGGAAAAGCATGGCTTGATTACCATCCTATTCCACTATGTAACTGTAGGTGCTATGAGCTATAGACTAAAGATTTGGCTACAGTGTAGACTAGTGTACTAAGTACATCCTTCATCTATTTTCTCTCCAAACTCTAACATCAACATGTCACTTGGCCGTGAGCATCTCTCTCATAGATTTACTTCTACCCAATTTTAGAAGCAGGTGGCATGATTTACCCAATACAATCTGTGGATTTTCTCCTTAAATATAACTAAACATTATTTGTTCAAGATAACATCAGTTTTGATATTAAGGTAGAGAGCAAATCTCTAATGCATTTGCTCGCCTTTTAAAGATTATCTAAGCTTTAAAATTGATATGATCAGGTCTTTAAAATTGCATTTAGCTGGGCATGGTGGCTCACACCCGTAACTCCAGCACTTTGGGAGGCCGAGGTGGGCAGATCATCTGAGGTCGGGAGTTTGAGACCAGCCTGACCAACATAGAGAAACCCTGTATCTTAAGAATACACAATTAGCCTGGCATGGTGACACATGCCTGTAGTCCCAGCTACCGGGGAGGCAGAGGCAGGAGAATCGCTTGAACCCAGGAGGCAAAGGTTGCAGTGAGCCGAGACTGTGCCATTGCACTCCAGCCTGGGCAACAAGAGCAAAACTCTGTCCCAAAAAATTTTTTTTTAAAAAAAGAGAGATTGCATTAAAAAGAAGTCTCAATAAAATTCAAAGAAACACACAAAGTAGATCCAAAACAGATTCCCAAACATTTAAAATAGGATAAAGGATGCTCAGTCTGCTAACAGAGGTTTTAAATAAACCAGGTAATTTCTAATAAATTTAAATTAGATGAATTCTTTTGGTCCAATTTATAAACAAAATTTAGCTCAGCAAAATTTAGTAAACTATGTCAAAAGTGTTTTGCAATGAAGTGGAATATGATGTGTCCTCTAGAGTAATCTGATAACCATTAATATGTCCTTCAGTCTATCAAACTTGTTTATAGTTTTATTGTTTGAAATAGAGATGATTAACATTTTGGTAGAATAAACAATAAATCAAAGCTAAGTGACAGAAGAGGATTTTGACCTATGCTTCATAATTAGAACTTCATTTATGTTTCATCATCAGAAATAAAATCATTTAAAAGAAAAACATGCATTCCATTACAAACTACTAGAAAATAGATTATGAACCTAAGAATATTTAAAAGATTTAGAATCTTTAGTTGTGTGATATAAACTATCTATATTTATATAGGAAAATGCAAGAATACAATAAACCATATTCTGACTGAAGATTTTATGTGTGAAATAAGCAAAAAGAAACTATGTTTCTGTCTTGATAACAGCATATCAGAAAAGTAAAGCCATTTTGTCATTTTAAATTCCATTTTCTTTAAGTTTAATTGAGCTTCCAAATGCTGAACCAGCAAAAAGTAATGTAAAACTTATATTAGCCAAAAAAAAAAAAAAAAAATGTTGGCAACAAATGTAAATCATTTGGAAACTCTATTTTGGAAATGCCTTTAGGCTTTAGAATTAGTCATAACAGCATCCATTTTTATTCCATAGATATTTCCATTGGTAATCACCTTCCGTCTGGTAAATATAGCACTATTAAGAGAAAGAGAAATTGCTTAAGACTTTGGCATGTTTATCAGTCAACAGTGTGCTTGTTATTTAGTTTTTTGGAAAGTACATATAATATATTTTAATTCAACTAGCCCATCCTTATGTGACTGAAATCACTTTAAATATAGTTAGAGTTGGGCTGGGCGCAGTGGCTCAAGCCTGTAATCCCAGCACTTTGGGATGTTGAGGCGGGTGGATCATGAGGTCAAGAGATCGAGACCATCCTGGTCAACATGGTGAAACCCCATCTCTACTAAAAATACAAAACATTAGCTGGGCATGGTGGTGCGTGCCTGTAATCCCAGCTACACAGGAGGCTGAGGCAGGAGAATTGCCTGAACCCAGGAGGCGGAGGTTGCGGTGAGCCGAGATTGCGCCATTGCACTCCAGCCTGGGTAACAAGAGTGACAGTCCATCTCAAAAACAAAACAAAACAAAACAAAACAAAAAATGTATATATATAGTTAGAGTTACCTACTACATAGAGTTATAGCTAGTTACTTGGTGAACCTATTAGAAGGTTATTCTAGTCATGTGTGATGTGACATCAGAATGTCTAATAATATTTCTAATAAAATCAACTTTTTAATATAAAAATTTATTAAATCCTTTATGATTTCTAAAGAACTCTAATGACAATATTATGTATTTATTATAAATATAAAATGTCTCCCTATTAGGGTCATGATTTTAGTAGTTACACAAATGTTTATAATCCTTGGATATTATGGCAAAAATAAACCGTGGCTAGAAATAAATGAGAGGTTCAGGTGAGGTGAGATGGACTCAAAATAACGAACAAGGGACAGAAACAAATATTTATATCAGAAAACATGGGAACATTGGGGAAAAAACAAAAAGCAGTTCTTAAAATAGAGAAGACAATAAAGAAAAATGTAGCAGTGTCAAGGAGATAGGTATTTAAGCATTTGGAAGAGAAAAGGAAATGATATTCAAGATATAAAAGAAACTGAGAAAATAATTTAACAAGTTTTCCTAACATATGCATTTACATAACCTCATTGTTTTTGAAATCTACAGTTCATTAAAGAGCACACAGTCACAGCTAGCTTCCTGTTTGAAGAAAAAGAGTCCCTTGTTCAAATATATAATTCACAAAAATCTCATCATGTTTTTCATTTTTCTCTAGTATAAATTTATGTTAATTGCGTGCCGCTAAAATGTGGTTTTACATATTTACTCTCAGCAGCTCACTTTTAGAGCTACATTTATTTTCCCACAAATGAGTCTTTCAAATCTTCAATAAATGCTCTTTCAATATTTGATATGGTGGTATATATGCGTTTGCTGTCTTATCCTAAATTAAATGTTTATTTGAGACACTTCATTTAAAGTGTTTTCATTTTCTACTCATTTTAGTTGGAAAAGCAATCATGCAGTCTCATTGAAGCTATCTCTCCTCTGCCATTATTGTTCTTGTTAGTTGTGAAGTAACCTGAAAGGGGGGGGAAATAAAGCAAAATGAGAAACACATGCAAACAAATTGTAGCTTCCATTCTTTACAATGGATATACGGCACACGCTAAAAAAAAGGCTTGGCAGTAATCTCTAGCTGTGCCAATTCATTTCACAAAAACCTATTCGTTTATTCATAACAACAAAATAATACAAAATGAATGTCACTAGGGGGAAAATCCTTTACTTAATAACTACATCAACAGCAGGTACATTTTTTTATTTTTGTATATTAGAACATGGGAACAAAAAGCTTGCATTATAAATAAGGAATTTGCGGTTTATATGTGAGAAAATGGCTGGAGAGCAAAAAAAAAATATTTTTCTTATTGATGACAATTGCCAAAAAAATGTCACAGAGTCTGTGAACAAACTATATTACTTCATTTTTTTTCTTTCCACTGATGATTTTCAATATATTAGCATATGCCTCTATCATTTCTAATGCTCACACCATAGGCATAACTTTACTCCTCTTTCTCACGTTAAGGATAAAACCTATGATTCCTCTACCTCCTTATTTTCCCCTTGCTATTTAGGAAGTAGATGATTCATCTACTAGGGTGTAAACCAGAAGGTATTGGAGACAGGTCTCAATCAATTTACCTGTTTATTTTGTCAAGTTTAAAGACATGGCTACCAGAAGAAATAATCATGAAATCACAGGAACAGTCTGTAGTCTGTTCCTTTTGCCAAAGATAATTTTGAGGGCTTCAATATTTAAAGGGGAAAATTGAGCTGGTGGGGAAATAAGGAGGGTGTGGTGATCCACATGTTGGAAAAGAAAGGAGCAGGTAGGGTAATAATCAATTACGCATTCACCTAGCACTCAATAAACTGGCACTTTACATAAGATAAGGTGAACTTAGAGTAGCTATTTGGAGACATATTTAATCTTTAAATATTTAATCTGCAGCTATCTGCTTAGGGACAAAAGGAAAGGCAGTTTCTTGTATGACTCAGTTTTCAGCTTAATTTTTTTTTCATAGTGAATTGAGGTCCAGAGATTTTATTTTCTTTTCACAAAGGTATAGTCACAAGTTCTGAACCAGTGTATTTATTTCAGCTTGAGGTAAACAGAAAAACATGTATTTAGAACTTAAGGTAAGATCACATAATCTCTTCAGTTGTTGGAATACCAGACTTAGCAAATTAAAATCGTGTGCCCAGTTAAAATTTGAACTTGAGATAAACAACATGTATCTTTTTAGGACATGAAAGGAAAATAAATCTTGAGACCATAACTTACCAAGCCAGAGGGAAGTCAATCTGGGAACTGGGTCACACAAGTCTGCCGCCCCTTTGGTTCCTAAATAAGATAGCTACAAAGATAAAAAACTACATACCTCCCTCACAATTTGCCCACAAGGAAATTCCTTCAGGGTCCTAAGATTTTACCCTAAAACAGCTATGTTGAATTTATAGTTTATCGTCACAGGTGAGGGACAAAGAACAGAACTCAAAGTCATCCCTTTGCTCACCTGAGAAAAATGCATATCTGATCGCCTCCTCTGCCCTATTCTTTATTTTATCAAATGTAAAAATGCAGACTCATGGAACCAGACTAAGGCATAAATAATTACACCTCTACTCACCTCTTACATGTTATAAGTAAAATTTCAATGCTGCAAAAGAAATAGCACTCAAAGATAAATTCTCTCAGCAAGGCAGTTTACTTCTATAGAAGGATAGTGCAATGGTTGGCTGCATGCTTGGACAATGGTGGAAGGGGTACTTATGCCTGACGGGTGTCATCCCTACTGCTGTATCATTCCCTTATTGGCTAGGGTTAGACCACACAAACTAGACTAATCCTGACTGGCTATTTTAAAGAGAGCAGGGGTCCAAGCTGGAGGGGCAGGGTGGGTGTTTTGGTGGGAAGGATGGTTATGGGCGGGTCAGAGCAGGTAGCCAGGGGGACCTAGGTCAAAGAAGGTGACCAGAGCAGGTGACAGGAGAAGGTGACCAGGATGAGTCAGGATGGAGCCTGGGGAACACATGTAAACTGATTAGAACTGGTGGAAAAGGTCGTTTACTGAAATTACAAGGAAAATAAACTTTAAAATAGAGAATTAAAGAGTAAGAGAGCTGAACACACTGACATTCTTTTAAGAGAAACATTGGGTTCACTATAACACACATGTATATTGTTTACTTGGCGAAAGGATCAAGGACTCAAAAGAATGCAACAGTTTGTCTCTTATCTACCCACAACTTTTAAAAATTTATTTCTCTTTTGCAAATATCTGCCCTTTCTCTTTGAGTATTAAAGCCCTCAAAATCATCTTTGGCAAAAGGCACAGACCTGTCTCTTGGGCATGGATCCTTAACTTTGGCAAATAAACCCCCTAAAACGATGGAGACTCAGCTTGGTAATTTTCACTGATTTTGAAATATTTATATCAAATACAATGCTTGGGACATACATATATTTTAAAAAAACTAATTGTTGTTTATTTGAAATTCAAATTTCATTGAGCTTTCCCTATTTTATCTGGCAACCCTATTTGGGAGAAACATTACGCTCCCACCTGTAGAGCTTTATTTCTTTATTTTTCCTCTGTCATTTTAGCAGTAAGAAATACTAACTTATACAGTTTCTCCTCCATTATTATGGTAAGTTACTAAGACTAAAATAAAACAAAAAATTACTTAAATAAAATTCATTAATTTAATCATCCTATTAAATGAAAATATTGAACTCATTCCCTTTATGTTTACTAAGTGAATCTGATTGAAGCAATATTCATTACCTGTTCATTAATCCTGTTTATTATTTTGTATTAGTTTAAATTTTGTGGTGCTATTTTGTGTACTTCAAGTCACAGATTACTTCACCGGAATACTATGTATATTGCCTGCCTGATATTTATAATCTGATAAGAATTTTTTTTGCTGTACATGAGTTTTTGAGAAACAGTACTATTTCAACTTTTTGTCTACATTTCCTTCACTACTCTCTGGAGAAGGATGGAAAAAGAAGACCGAGACAATGAGAGAGAATGCAAGTTTCCTTCTTGATAACTTTTAAACTTTCTTTCAATGCATAGCTTTTTTTTAAAAAAAAGAATACTTAAAGACAATGATCCTAACTATCACCTATATTTACATATATCTCAAATAGAAGATTTTGCTAACCAATGTCTTTCACTTTTCTCACAGGTCTAACCCTCCTTACCAACTTAGTAACAATGAGGTATGGAATGAATATAGAAAGCTTTGAGTTACTGCAGGTGACATTATCTATGGTCTTTAAAAGTAACACATAAATTTGGTGGTTAAATGTTAAAACAAACAAAAAGGTCTGCTCACTTTGTTGCTGGATTTTCTTTTTATCTAATATACTTTCCTATCAAATCTTAATACCCCTAGTGTATCTAATACACTTTCCTATCAACTCTTACTATTTACCTTAGTGTATCTAATATACTTTCCTATCAAATCTTATCTATTTACCTCAGTGCATTTAAACTCCAGTAAAAGCATCGTTGAAATATAGAAGTTATCTTCAACAAAGATAGAAAAAGTCAATATATACATACATATGCACATATATATTTGATTTTCACCAACTGCATGAATGTGAATCTCTGTATGCGCATTGCTTGAAGTTAATGCTGTCTGGGAGTATGAATTTTTTCCTTTTATCCTATAGAAATAGGTTCTTCTGAACCCCATATGTGAGAAACTGTACGTCACCTTGGCTTAATGAGCTCTGTAAGGTCTGACTGCACCATGGATGGTATGGCAACCCCTGTGACCTGCACATACACTTCTGGAGGGCCTTCTGGAGTTAGAAAATATGAAGTAGCTGGAAAATAATGAAAAACGGAAGGATGATCAACCCCTGTGGCGCCTAACTGACCTGGGACATTCTTCTATTGTTTCTTATTCCAGCATCAATTGACAAGGCCATTGGACTTTGTAACTGATTTAGGTCACCCTCATGACTCCACACCCTACGACTCCCTCTCAGCTTGCAAAAACTGCCCAAACCTATAAAACCAACTTCTATCCCATGGCCCTCTGCTGATTCTCTTTTTGGACTCGGCTCACCCACACCTGAGTGAATAAATAGCCATCTGGGGACATATTTAATCTTTAAATATTTAGCTCAGACAAAACCTGTTTGCGGGGGTTATCTCTTCATTCAGAGTGGGCGTTTTAACAAGCTCCTTCCAATGCTCCTTTCTTTTTTACCAAAATTTCAGCAACTCCAATAGTAGGCTTCTTCATTTCTAGAGCTGGCATTAGTATTCTGTTTTGTTGCAAATGCCTAGGAATGCCCTTTTATTATAAGTTACTTAGGATAAAAATCCTTGAAAATTATTGGCCCCTGCCTATTTGACTTTTAGAAATTTCCCTAGAGTTATGGAAAGAACAATAACAGAAATCACAAAGATATTAATAATTATAATAGTAGAAAAATGTCAAGCTTAACTGCTTAGATAATCATACTATAAAAGGGTAGGATTTAATTAAGAGAAGAATTTATGTGGGAGGCCTAGACTGGTGGATTCCCCTTAAAATGGATTTATTTGTTATAAGTTACCAGATGGTTCAAACTTCATAGGACAGCATATCACATGCTTAAAAGGGGAATTTGAAACCTATCCATTTTTCAATGAGTAAACATTTAAAGACTTTTCTAAAGTTTTTGGTTGATACTACAAGATTTAACTTTACATTAGTAAATAGGTGTGCTAATTTTAGAAACACTTAAGATTAAGCATTTTAAATCATCCCCTTATACATGCTATATCATTCATGACATATGAGATATCATGAATTTTCCTCCACAGTAACAACTTTCAAATGCAGTCTGGAAAAACAGTGATTTCTAACGTGATTTATTATGTTATGTCATCACCTCCAAATAATTTATGTGACTATGTTTATGTGGTGCAACATCCATCACATGTCAGTAATACTATAAATTTCAGCTATCCTTTGCATATTTGCTTTTATTTTTAATTCCTGTTCATGCTTGGAGGGCTTTAAAGTAAAAATTCAAAACGTTATGACACATAAATACTTTTTAAAAAAAATCTCACCCAAGCATGCAGAATCATTTTAATAGTCTAGGCAAATTCATTTAAATGAAGAAACATTTAAAAATGAATAATCTGCTATAGAGCTACTTAGATTAATTCTTCTTAAAATTAAGTGTTTAAAAGTTCATTTACTCATAATAATGCAAGTGAACAGTTTTCTCCGTTTAATTAGCTGTTATTTCTATCAACTTTTAAAAAATACCCCACATTCAGCAAATCTTCATTATCTGAGCCTGAGATTGGCCAGGTGTGCCAAAACAAATTTAAGATAAAATACACCTATATGTAAATTCTAGATCCAAACAAATCAATATGTAAAATATCTTGTATCCGATGATCCATTCTGAGAAGAATGAAAAAATGTGTCACTCCCAAGTGGCATGAAAATTATGGTCTTAGGAAAATAAAATATCTTTGGAAAAATACCAAACATATAATAATATCTGAGTGGATAATTTGACAAAAGTCTATATAATTTTTCATACTTTAAAAATGATTGTATAGCATGTACTCATCTTTTTGAAAAACAAAATAAAGCAACTTTTCTCAGGAGACCCCCTACCATAATAAATATTTGGATAAGAGCCAGAAGAACAGACCTGGTGTTCTAGGCCCACCTTCCCCTTTACTTTTACAGTAATCTTTAACAAGATACATAACATGCTATGTGTTCAGTGCCATTTTCTAAGAAATGAAGTAATTATATTTAAACTCGGTAAAATATATAAAGTCCTACAAATATATAATTTGACAACTTAAAGTTATCTTCCAGCTTTTCTTTTCTCTTTAACAAAATGAAAGGTCCATATAACCTATGAGATTTTAATATTCTCAAAATTTGATTATCTGAATATTTTGAAGTTACTGGTTAATGATGTTATTAAATTTATTATATTAAATAGATAAGTGTGTTAGGAACTCTTCATCTCATATTCAAAAAATGTAATCAACTCCAATTTTTAGTCTGATAACAGATCATCACAATCTAAATATAACCCTGTTCATAAGATTAACTAAGATTATTACTGAATTTTATATCAATGTATTATGTGCCATAAGCATTAAAATGTGGGCTTTCTTTTTTCACTTTGATATCATTAGAGTTAATAATTTGACTTGCCCTGAGAATTCTCACAGATAGGGTATGAAAAGAGGATAAAATAAGGAAAATATAGACAAGGAAGAGGTAGAAATAAGAAAGAATGACAAACAAACAAACAAACAAACAAAAAAATGCCCACAATGTGTATTAAAGGTAGTTTTAAAGCCTGAAACAAAACTAATTACTGTAAAATAGATTGTAAGCTTTCTTTTCCAAGCCAGTTTGAACATTGTGATAAGATTAAAATCCTCATAGATTTATATTGAATATTTTGATGCAAAATAATTATGTAAATGCTCAGCATTATGGCTAGCACATAGGGAATTCAATTATTTTGTTTTTTTACTATAAATCTGATTACAAACCTATGAGTTGCATAACAGTTTAGTTATTATTTTCATTCAATTAGCATTAATACTTCCAGTATTTTTCACATTTTCTATTTTTACAGATCATTAACTCCAACAAATTTATTTGTTTGGATGTATTAGGTAGGAAAAAGAATAGGGCAGTGAGTAGGACCCTGACAATAACCTCTACAAGCTTATAATATAGGATGAGATGGAAAAAAGAGATTAAAGAATAAAACACTGTAGTATATTGTAGGTTAATTTTTTAAAAATATGCAATAATTAAAACAAGAATTAATATATAGCAGCAAGCAGCAAAAAAGAATAGTTCTAACAAATAGGAAAGTAGGAAAAGCTAAAAAATTCGTATTTGATTTGGGTCTTGAAAATAAATTTTAATCAGATTTCATTCATTTATTGATAAAGATAACCTATATAAATTAAATTTGAGTGGCCAGGCCTGGTGGATCATGCCTCTAATCCCAACATTTTGGGAGGCTGAGGAGGGCCCACCATGAGGTCAGGAGATCCAGACCACCCTGGCTAACACAGTGAAACCTGGTCTCTGCTAAAAATACAAAAATTAGCTGGGCGTGGTGGCACGCATCTGTAGTCCCAGCTACTTGGGAGGCTGAGGCAGGAGAATCGCTTGAAACCAGAAGGTAGAGGTTGCAGTGAGCCAAGATCATGCCACTGCACTCCAGCATGGCAACAGAGTGATACTCCACCTCAATCAATCAATGTGAGTGTATTGAATGGCATCAATTGTGAATTTATTAATACAAAATAATTGTTGAAATAGACTTCGAGCATGGGTTTTGCTTTCAAAACTGATCTGCATTTATTTTGTGCCTAAGAAATCTCTTTAAAATATTGTGTTTAAAATAATATAATTGACTCTTTCTGAATTACCATTGACACATATCTGCTTTTGTGTTTCTAGACAGGACGGTGGGTTAAAAGCACTTTGGGAAATAGCTTCCATATTGCCAACAAGTGAGATGTCTTCAAGCAGCACTAAGGGAGCTATTGTTCTAAAATTTATGCTCTAAATGTGTATAGAAATTGCTGTTTATCAAAAATTAATATACTCACAGATCCCTCTAAAATATGTAAAATATTAATGTTACATATGAAATTTATAGCTTAAACATAAAACTCCGGATAAAAAGTGCAATATTCACTCATTTCCATATGTAGATCATTACACATGCATTACATTAGAACAATGAAACAGATGCTAAACCAGATTTCCTTCTCACACAAATACACAATATTATTGACTCATTCATCAACAATGTGATAAATATTCTGGACATGGTACTAGGTTCTGGGCTTATTGTTGAAAACATAAAGGGCAAGATCCTTAACTTACTCATGCTCAAATTGTTATCTGAAATGGATACATGGCGAAGCCACACTGAATTTTGTCATGAGATAATGATTCCCTACACAGTTTGGATCTATGTTTAGTATTTTATCTTTTAAGTAATTCAGTGTGATAACATCTTATATGCACGAATAGGGCATTTAGGCCTCTGAATTTCTGGTATGTTTCTTTCTCTAAAGAAGAGAGCCCTTTCTCTAACGATTTAAAGAAAAGGAGATCTTTACAAGTAACAGGCAGACAGAGGTAGTGCCCAAACACCTCAACCCATTGGTGGAGGGGTAAGGATAATCTTATCTGTCTCTAAGATAAGCATTTTTCTCCTTTACCAAGGTATTAAGTAGTAGTCAGGTCAGAGTAGATCCATCTTTTCACATTTGAGAGTCTTTTAACTTTAGTACATTTCAGAGTTGCTTTGCTGGCATTTCTTAGGCTTAATTTTGATTAGCCTGAATACGTAAGAAGGAACCTGCAGTGATTTCCTAACACATATACAGTAAAAAAGGGTAATTTTGGCATTGCTTTTGAGCTCACTTTCCAAAACTTCAGCATCACATCCCTATCCACACCCCACTGGGGCAGAACATCCCTCTTTGCACCTGGAATACAGGAAAAGACAAGCTAACTACAGACAGACTAGTTTCCAGGAAAGAAAAGGAGAGACACATTACCAATGCATGCACACCATCTTCTGCTAAACCAATCAATCAGAAGAAGAATTCCTGTTGTTCCTGCCTGCTTAGGTCACAAGAGGCACAGAGCAGAGGGCAGTAGGAAGCCAGGATCTCCCACTGCTGGCAGAAAACATTAGGAGTGGAAAAGTAGCTCCCCTCCTACCCAGTAATGCCCATTTTGCCCATAGGCAAGCTAGATGATCTGACCTACTATTCTGCCCCTTCAGCTACATTGAACTGCTGATTTTTGCTCTAAGGTTGTAAGCATGTTCCCATTTCAAGGAACTCTAGTCTCACAACTTAAAATGCCCTTTTTTTTTTTCCTGGATTCCCTGCAGTTTGTGACCTTGTTTCCTTTGGGTATCTTTTGAAATGGTACCTTATCTGAAAGGCCTGTCCAGACCACCTTTTTTAAGACAGACTAATGCTTTATTTGGTTCATAGACATGGTGACTATTTGACATTACAGAAAATAATTACGTAGAAAATCACTACATTATAGAAAATAATTTTTATTATTTTATATTTCCACAACTGGACCTTAAGTTTTGCAAGGATTGTGTTAAATACATTACCTGCAGTATCTGCTCCTCCTGTAAAGTGACTAATAAATTGTAGATGTTCAATATTTGTTAAATAAAGAAAAAGACTAAGTGGCCTCTTTATATCTAATGGGGAGATCACAAAATACTAGGTTTATTCTCCTTTGGAGCATACATAGATTTAAGATAATTGCAAATCAAATAACTTTCACAAAGCCAAGATTAGCAATGAGATTTAAGCTTTTTTGCTGTATCAAGAAATTAATTTTAGCCATCTTGAATCAATTAAGATAGGTAGTTTTAATTTGCAAGTTATTTATAATACCTCCAGAAAACCCAAGTTTAATCATATGTAATAAGTTAAGCAGATTGACTAGACAGATTTAGGTTTTTAAGTCAGATAGATTTAGGATAAAATCTCTATTTAATCACACAGTCTATGACCTCAAATAGGACACTTTTTTTTTTCAAATCTTAAGACTTCATTTTGAGACAGGTAATATTGATCCACAATGAACTGCTTATATATTATTTACAGTTTATAAAACAATATATGACAAATTAAATGTTTAATAAATAGTAGTTGCATAACAAAATTATAAAACATTAATTATAGGAAAACAATTTAAAATGTAATGTTTATATACAATTGTGCAGAAGTACAACAATCCAATTATTGGTTGATATAAAAAAGTACTGCGTCATCTCTGATGATCTACATCAGTTGGAAACTGGAATGTCAAAAGGAGTTAGGCAGGTAACCTGGGAATGAAGCTGGATATAGGAGGACTGTGGTAATCTGGAACTCATGCCTCATCTAAAGGCCCAGCTGAAGCTCATCTCTGGCCAATTATTGGCAAGAGATAAAACTAGACCTATTGTAGGTCTATTGTGGCTTTTTCATTTTGTGTGGATTTTTTTTTTTTAGAAATGTATGATTTAAAACTATTGACCACTCTGCATGTCAAACAGCATACATCTTCCTGATGTTTTCCTATTTGTTAACAACTAGAGTAGATATCACACTTCCATGTATGAAGACTGCAATTGAGTGCATAAAAGTCATTAGGATTTAAACCTATTATAAACTGGATCCACTTGTTACACTGGTATCAACACTGGATCATATCTCTGTTGTTTCTATTCTACAGAGAGCACAGGCTAATCAAGGACCATGTCTTGATCATGTGTGTATCACAGTACCTGTTGCAATGGTAAGTCCGTGGAAGCCATTATTCTAGTGTTATCACTGAATAACTCCTGATAGAAGGCCTGGACTTCTATACGATTATACCTGAGGTTGCTAGGAATAATTGCAGCACTCAAAACAGTTAGGGAAATTCTTAGATCAGCACAATCAAGAGAGGGAGGATCATAAGACACGAAGGATAGATAATTCAACTGAGAATGTTATGTATCATTTGAGTTTTCCCATGCTACTGGAATTTGAAGGTGAAAATGTTCTTTTTTGAAGAAGCTGTCTTGGTTATTGCAAGACATAAAAGATCTCTGACCTCTGTCCACTAAATGCTATCAAACCATCCTGATCATTATGAGAAGCAACAAAACATTCTGCCCCTTGTTGAAAAACCACAGAAAGTAGAGGGTATTAGAAGAGAGTAGAGTCACTGGCCAATGTAGTGTAGGAATAGAACAATACTACTCTTTGGCTCCTCTGCAATTGCAGCCAAAGACCTAAGCCTTCTGAATCCCATTCACACTAAGTAGAGCGTTCCAGAGTAAAGACCTAGTTCAGTCATGGCCCATTAAAGGAAGAACAATTCAAAATGTAGTCTTTTAAGGAAAGAAAAATTTTAAATATAAAAAATACCAACTTGAAATATCTGATCCAAATGGCTAAAGACAGACCAATTTCAGAGCAGCCAAGAGTGCAAAATCATGAGAGGATAAGCCTGAAAAAAAAAGTAAGGAAGAAATACTTTGCAAAAGTGCTTAACAATATCCACTTCCTACCTTTATCTCTTTAAGCTAATTGTGTTTAATTAAGTAAAAGGGCTACCATTAATTAGAATGGCAGAGACAAAGGAATTATTCTTTTTCAATCCCTGTGTTTACAACAGCACCTACACATATAAATAAATAGTTTTTGCACAAATAAGTTAACAAAGCAGCAGTCAAATCAGTGTTGAAATCAGAGGTGAATTCTTTCTTGACTCTCTTCACACATTCACCCTGATGCCACTCAATCCATTAGTAAATTCTTTATAAGGAAAGATATGCAAATTCAATATATTTTAATATACGGATAGGGTAGTTTTCCTTTCCCTTTCTTTCTTTCTTTTTTTCTTTCTATTCTGCTTTTTTTCCGCTGTGGTAAATGCGATACACATTTTGGAGATCTGAACAGGGCCAAGACTAACAACTTTCTCATTTCTTGTGTTTCATTTCTTTTTCAGTTGCTAATGCCATGAAATTTTGTTGTTGTTGCTATTTTTTGTTTTTAATGGATTATTGATTAGCTTTTTAGAGAGTTTATTATGACAAAAAGAGCACTTGATGAGAAAAGTGATAAGGACTTGAAGGAGAGAGAAACAGAAGTTAGTAGGCCTCTGGGTAAATTAGAATTGGAGAATATAGTCTGGAGGTATCAGTCAAATAGCTTCAAAAAAGGACCATTGATAAGAGCACTATTTAAATATCTTGGGGCATTGTTGAATCAGGCTTTCTTCTATTGCTTGCATGCATATAAAACTTTAGTGCATCTGCTGTCTGTAAGGGTAAAATTCCACCATGGCATCCTGCTGACCTTCAGCACTTCTGAATAGGCCACATAGGTAAAGGCTTGAGCCACTAGCAATTTGAGTCTTGGAAGAAAGTCTTATGATCATGTCCCAGGAAAAACACAACAGGATGGCAGGCTTGCAAAGATCTGGTAAGGCCTTTTCTCACTTACTTCCATATCTTCCACTGGAGACTGTCATAAGACAGTTTTTTGTGCCTCCTAGGCTTTGATGAGATATGAGGCTTCCAGCATTGCCTCCCTTATATTTGAGTTACAGAATGTAAAACCACTTAGTAGGAGTCTAAAAGTGACTCCACAGCAAAAAGGTATTCTCCAGTTTGTAATGCAGTCATATTGGCCCTCTTATTTTGTTTCAGTGTTATCATTTTTGGTAAATGAAACAAAAATCAGGAAGAGCAGGAACTTTTTTTGCTTATTCTTCTCTTCACTGTGTATATACACTGTAAAATTTGAAATTCTAATGTTGGCTTATTTTATCTGTTCTAGTTGAGTTCGTCAGGTCTTGGCCTTGCTTCGTCTTTTATATGTGAGCTTAGACACTATCCAATGATCATGCAAGGAGATAACTCTGAAACATCTGCACTAAGAATTCTCACCAGTAAATCATTCAGGGAACTCCATGCCAAGTCCTTCTGCACTACAATTCTTGTTCCTCATTGTATCAGGCAACCCTAGGAAGACTGCACTGCATAACACCTCTAAGAAAACTCAGTAACTTCTAAGCTAAGAAAACTGGGTGATCCAGACATACAGAGCATTGGTTGACAGGAGCAAAAGTACCTGTTATTGAGCTTGTTCTCAAGTTGAGAGAAGAGGCAGGTTAATGAAGTGTGACACTAGCTTTTCTGCGAGACTCTATTTCTAAATACATGTTGATTTTATTCTCATGTTTATGAACCTACTGTCACCAAATTAAACTAGTACAATTTCTTTAGCAAGCAGCTAGAAAACAAGAAATAGATAGAAAACAAAAACAAAAACATTCTGATGGCAGAATAAGTAAACCTTCTTATAAATTTGGTAAGTGATTTGCTGTCTCTTCATTTATGAATTGGGAAAGATAAAGAACTTGGCTGAGTGCGGTGGCTTATGCTCATAATCCCAGTACTTTGGGAGGCTGAGGCTGGTAGATCATTTGAGGTCAGAAGTTGGAGACCAGTCTGGCCAACAGTGCAAACCCCCGTCTCTACTAAAAATACAAAAAAAAATTAGCCTGGTGTGGTGGCACATGCCTGTAATCCCAGTTACTGGGGAGGCTGAGGCAGGAGAGTCACTTGAACCTGGGAGGTGGAGGTTGCAGTGAGCCAAGATCACACCACTGCACTCCACCGGGGGCAATACAGCAAGACTCTGTCCCAAAAAAAAAAACAACAAAAAACTAAAGTAGTGCTAGGGCCAAGATAGGGTCATCAGGAAATGCAAGTCACAAGAAAGTATATTAATGATTATTGAGTACATTATTCATTTTCTATCAGATCTAAAAGTTCCAGAGAATGATGACCCAATGAGATAAAATAAGTTACAGAGAATAGATGAATTGACCCAATAAATAATTTAAAAATAAAAATAATTAAAAATAAGTTAGAAAAAATATTTTAATTTACATTTTTTTATTATTGGTTGAAATAAAAAAATGCTCAGTAAAATAATCCAATCAAATATATTACATTTAGGTAGAATCTTGTAAGAAAAGTAAATATAAATATTGAATAAAAGATAAATGCAAATATTTAAAATTGCAGCCAAATAACATTTTTGTAGGTATTTTTAAGTGAATGACCATTAGTTTAAAAGGACTTTAGATTCTGTTGGTTATATTTGTTAAAGAATGGTTTAATTTTATAATGGAAATGGTCTAATTTTAAAATGTCATAATTTATAATATAGTAAAAATTACTCTTTTAGCGATAGTTACATTTCTGATAAAATTACTTAAAATATAATTTGAAAATGTGCAAAGCAGTATTTTATTTTTCAAAAAATTTTGTAAAAGTTTTGAAAAAAATAAAAATTTACTAACCATTGTTGTTATATAGCTTCATGTGAAGAACTTGGCAGAATTATTTCCATAGTGTAGACTCCTGATCAATCTTTTGGATGCTAATCAACCACTCCAGGAATAAGAATTATGGATTTACACACTATAGTTGTTAAGTAAACTAATATCTACCCTTCCATTTTATAGTGTAATATTAATTTACACACACACACACACACACACACACACCACTTTGTCAGTATAAACATATTTTCAAAGCATAGTACACACACTGTAGTAGACTTTTACATAAGTGACAATGTGATTCTTCTAAAATATAAATCTGACCTTATCAATCACCAGGTTCAAACCACCCCATGACTTTCTGTGTTCCTGAGAATAAAATGTAAATTTCTTAATATGATCTGTAAGGCACTCCATGATTTCCTGTCATTACCTTTTCAAAATTATTTCCAATTACTCTCTTCTTTAATGTGTTGCAGATACAGTCATGTGTGTATTACAGACAGGAATATATTCAAAGAAACGTGTTAGATAATTTTGACATTGTGGGAATATCATAGAGTATATTTACACAAATCTAGATGGCATAGACTACTATACACCTCGGCTATATGGTATAGCCTACTGCCCCTAGGTCACAAACATGTATAGCATGCTACTATACTAAATAGTGTAAGCAATTATAACAAAATGGCATTTGTGTATCTAAACCTGTCTAAATGTAAAAAGGTACAGAAAAAATGTTGTACTATAATCTTATAGGACCATATTATACATGTTGTGTCATTGACCTAAACATCAGTAGCTGGTGCATGGCTGTAATTAGTTAGCTTTAAACTCCTATAGCACCGAAACTATTGTTCATTTTAGACCTTTAAGTTTGCTGTTCCCCAACCCTTTTTTTTAGGTTGCTCCAAATTCACTGTGTTTTTAAGTTTTAATTTTGATAGTTTTTGAGAAACAGGTAGTTTTTGGTTACATGGATAAGATTTTGGTGCACCCATCACCCAAATGGTATACACTGAATCCAATACGTAGTCATTTTTCCCTCATCTCACTCTCACTCTTTCCCCACAGAGTTCCCAAAGTTGATTATATCATTCTGATGCATTTGTGTTCTGATAGCTTACCTTCCACTTAGAGGTGAGAACACATGCTATTCGGATTTCCATTCCTGAGTTACTTAGAATTAATGGCTTCCAGCTCCAACCAAGTTTCTGCAAAAGCCCATTCCCCTTTCCTTACATTACTGGCTTTTCTTCATTCTTTGACTCTTATTTTAATCATTTTTTGTCTTCTCTAACTTCTGTTAGCCTTCATTTCTCTAAGAAGGCTTTCCTTCCCTCACCCTGCTAATCTCTACCTCAGCATTTCCCATTTTTAATCAAGGTATTTATAACAATTTTTA
The DNA here is from genome assembly GCF_001604975.1 of Cebus imitator. Lineage (NCBI taxonomy): Eukaryota > Metazoa > Chordata > Mammalia > Primates > Cebidae > Cebus > Cebus imitator. The sequence goes on along the minus strand of NW_016107499.1, from coordinate 1,371,610 downwards.
AAGACATACTTTTTCGTCACTGACTTACATGCTCTTTGTCTGCCCATCCTTAGTTCCATCAAACTGTATAAGAGGACAGGTTATGCTTGTTTCATTCACCAATGTATACTCATAATATAGCCTCATGCCTGAAGCTCTTTAATGTATCTGGAAAGCAAACATATTTGTGGTATTTCATAGTTTTTTTTTGAGCCAGCAGTAATAATATGTCTTCCTATCAGTCAGGCTGTAAAGCCAATGTTTGTGCTTCAGGAAACGCTAATTCTAAACCTGCTGGATATTTCATTAAAACAGTAATGTCTGCTATACATTGTGTTAGAGTTTCCTAAAGAATTAGTTTTAAACAAAAAGCCATTCAGACTTAATTGAGTCAGCAATATGGATATATAACTTTTAAACTACCTGTTATATTAATCTAATCATTTCTTGCCTTCTTAAGATTATCTTCATCTTGCCCCAATTTAGCATCTAGTCTTTTTGATAATAAAGTGGATACATTTCCAAAATGCTCACTATATAGCAAACTCTGTCATCTTTAATTTATGCATATTATTTAATTAAATCATTATGGGAATTCACTGGAGTAGGCATTATCATTTCTGTTTTATCTAGGAGGATATTGAGGCATAGAGAAGTAAAATAGCTTACCAAAGAATAAAGACTGAAATTTCAATCCATGTTTGTGTACTACTAAAGGGATACTATTGAAACCTTGGTAAGAATCTATTAAACATTTAGTTTTATTTTCAACTTTAGAGAAAATTTATGCCACTTCAAAACACATGAGCATACTGAAACAAAGCCTCCTTAACATGACAGAACTTTTCAAAACAACCTCAAAATATATATCTATTCTATTGCTGGAGGCACCATGCTTATAGAAAAAGTGTGATTTTTTTTTTTGATGGAGTAGAAGTTATCTTTCCTTTTTTTAATGGCAGAAAAATATTCTAGCAATCTGACAGGAAAAAAATACATAACTGAAAAATAACTGAAAACAAGAAAACAAACATAAAGAATAAAATACCTCTTGTAAAAATCACAGAGGGTTCATGTTATCTGGAAGAAAAGAACTTGCATGCCATACTTCATTTTTCATTTTGTTTTGTTTCTTAGTTCAAGGTTAGAAATGTGAAATCCGGTAAACTACAAGTTATAGTCGACACAGCCTACCTAACAAGCACAAAATACTCCAGAAATCTTCTATTTTATTTTATTTTTTTACTATTTTATCCTGACTTTAAAACATGTCTGATAACCAAATTATACAAATGATTAGAACTGTAACTTCATCTGTAGTGTTTTTGATGTTTTCTAGATATGAGTAGAAAACATATTTAACTCAATTATGGTTTTCTTTATAATTGTGATTATCTAGACTCCTTAATTTTATATGAAAATATGTATAATTGTAGAAAATAAAAAAATGCATAATTTAGCTTTAATGTTAAAAACCCTCCTCCTACCTTTACTAGTTTACAAAGAAACAGCAGGCTTTGAAATTTATATGAGCAAATCCCATCAGCAGAGGGCAGAAGAGATGACAATCTCCATGTAAAATATAAAACTGCTTTTTGTTAAGTAAAACTATGCACACTTTTAAGCCTTAATTTCTTTTGAGCCATCTGTAGTCTAATACACATTTAAAAAGGGTGCTGCCAGCAAGGAAAACAAGCAAACAAACAAACAAAAAACCTCATCAGAAATTCATAGTGAAAGAAGCAACTATCACAGAAGATATTTACACATTTTATGGAGACAAAAGTCTAGATAAGAGTTGTATATGCTATTTCTCTGCAAGTCCAGGGATACTTGAATGATCCTTTTAATTCCATAGACAAGTAGTTTTTGTGAACTTCTATAAGATCAGGGCCAACAATGATACTGTCTCAAGATGATTATTTTTATACTTTCCTTTGTTCTTTCTTTCCTAATACAAATCAGAGACATTATGTGGGTTTTAGACACATGTATTAAAATGTTCCTAGTAGTGGTCACATCTGTTCGGTTCTATACAGAGAAACTTAGTTATTTGATGTATACTTTAGTGCCCTTTATATCTGCTTCTCATTATTTGATTTGCAGAAGACTTTTGATATTTGCACTCTATTTCTAATTTGCTAGCAAATGAAACAGTCGTCTTGTATAACAATATGTGTGTGATTATTATATACCTTATAATTGTATGGAGGTTATATTCACATGAATAAATCACATGTATCCCCAGCTTTTATTCTATTTTTCTGACCCCATTTAGAACAAAATCCTACAGAAATATTTCATTATTCTCCTCACTCTTTTCCTTCTTTCCTCAATTTAGATAATGGCTAGCATGAATGTTATGAATGAAAAGTTATCGAGTCAGAGGATGAGTAAATTTGTTAGATAGATATTTTTCTATTTTCTTAAATCAGTTAACTAAGTCTGCACACCACCTGGCTTCCACAGCACCACTATTAATAGCCATACCACCTCTCAGTCACTAACACATGTCAACAGAGTCCTATATTCTCACATTAAATCCCATTACCACGTCTTTGGTCTTCTCACATCTACTCCAAGAGTCAATAAACGCCTCTGGGACTAAGAGTGCTCTTGACAAGTGGTATGTCCCAATACCACTACACTTACATCTCATCAAAATTTTCAACTTTATGATGACCAAATCTCACACATTTTGTTCTTTCTTCTAGGTTATTTCAACAACCACAAGAAGTCTAAGACTCAGGTCACGTCTCATCTCATGTACTCAAACCTCCATGAGGCTTTGCCTTTCCTCTTTCTGACCCCATCGACTTCTTTTCCTAAACTCTGAACTCTTTATGCCATGCTTATTGGGACTGATAATCAATTATCTGAAAGATCACCTCTATTCTGAACTTCTATCCTAAATGTTTTCTTTGGCTTCATAGTCTGACTTGAAAATGTCTCTCTCTTGGGAACACACATTTTCTCTCTGCTCTCAAAACGCTTAGCTACTTTCTCTTCACATATTTCACATGACTGGGCCAAGAAATGTGCCAAGTGTTCTTCACACTGCTTTCCGATACTGTTTTGTTATCTTTTTTCTCTTTCTCCCTTAAGCACTTCCAACTTTAAGTCATGTGATGGCATACTATAGTACCCACAGAAATGTTGCACTGTTATTTCATAGTACCCAGAATGCCTGATTGTTACAAACTTTCCAGGTTAATTGCCTTCACTCATCAATAATCTATCTTCTAGCTCTCTGCTACTCTCTAATATTACTCCTATTGTGAGTATGCATAATTTCAGTAACAACTTCGATTGTTCTTCCAAAGCCCTTGATTTTCCATTTCTTGACTTCATCAATTTTAATTATTTTGTTCTCTACCCAACATTAGCCACTTAATCCCATAGTTGTAATACAGAATCTCTAATCACAACAACACCCTCATTATTTTAATCTCAGTATCTTTCTATTCTATTCATAGAGTACTGCAATTACGTGATTGTTATATTTCTCTTCTCAACAAGAACCTAAAATTAGTTTAGATCATTTATTTTCACTCTTCATTTCTACATTTTCATCTTATATAGATTAAAATATCTGTTAGAGCATCATCATCAGTCCTTTGTATATAGCTTTAATTCTCATACCTTCTATTTCTTCCTAGTCTTTTGAGAAAACCCCAATCTTGTTTAAATGATGTCTGTACCCACTCTGATTCTATAACTAGACAGTGATACAAAGCACAAAAAGTCTACAGTCTAACTTCAAATTTATGGCTACTAAAGTGATCACTAAATGCTGCCCAGTCATTATATCAGTATTTCATAATCTATTCATGCTGTTCTTCCAGAAGACAATTACATTTTCTCCTCTGGTCTCAAGTCCTGCATTTCCCATTGCCTCATTTATGCCTTATCACACATTCTCTTTTACTGGCTTCCATTGCCCTTCTATTGAGAAAATATCCACCTATCTGTCAACATCACTAACCATAATCTCTTCCTTTCTTCTTGCAACTGAAGATGAACGATCTCTGTTCCTTCCTGGGGCTATCCTGTTTCCTTATGCACTGAACTCATCCTCTCTTGCCTATTCAATATTACTCTGGCAATTCAATCTCTCTCTTGCTTTTTCACTGTCTCCCTTAATCATTTTCCTTATTCAACAGTATTATTTCATGCAACATGCAACTTCAGAAATTTATCTTGTGTTAAACACAGACATAAACATACATATAGTAGTATCTATAAAAGCTAAGCATGACTAATCCCAAAGGCCAATTCTTAGCCCTCATCTTGCATAACCATTGGATAACAATTTTTCTTTTAAATATTTTATTTATTTAACGTATTTTTGTTTATTTGTTTGTTTTGAGATGGAGTCTCCATCTGTCACACAGGCTAAAGTGCAGTGGCATGATCTTGTCTCACTGCAACCTCTGCCTCCCAGGTTCAAATAATTCTCTCTGCCTCAGCTTCTGGAGTAGCTGGGATTACAGTGCCTATCACCATTCCTGGCTATTTTTTTTGTTTTATCTTTTAGAATAGACGGGGTTTTGCCATGTTGGCCAGGCTGGTCTCGAACTCCTGACTTCAGGTGATCTACCCTACTAGGCCTCCCAAAGTGCTGGAATTATAGGCATGTGTCACTGGGCCTGGCCTTATAGTTTTAATATAGAAGAATGTGTTTTTATGACAACATAGTGACGGCCATGTGATGTCATTAAAATAGAATAAACAGTGCTTACTTCAAAATATGACTCTTGGAGGATATCTGTTCAGGGCTGAGAAAAAGAAACTGTGAAAATCTATTAATAGTATGGTTGAAACCAAAGAGATCAGGGCCTTCTGAGTCCAACATAAACAGAAATAGTAATATTTAAATGTAGAACAAAAGGAAGGAAGGAGGTAAGCAGAGAGAGAGGGAAAGGTAAGAAGGAAAGAAATAGGGAAAGCAGGAAGGAATGAAGAACAATTGCTAATTGATATGATTTCACTCAAATCTCATCTAGAATTTTACTCCCCACATGTCAAGGGAGGGAGGTGATTGGATCATGGGAGCAGTTTCCCCAATGCTGGTCTTGTGATAGTGAGTGAGTTCTCATGAGATCTGATGGCTTTGTAAGTATTAGGAAGTTACTCCTTCACTCTTCTCTCTCCTGCTACCTTGAGGAATACGTACCTACTTCCCTTTTTGCTAGGACTGTAAGTTTCCTGAGGCTTCTCCAGCCATGCATAACTGTGAGTCAATTGAATCTTTTTCCTTTATAAATTACCCAGTCTCTGGTAGTATCTGTATAGCAACGTGAAAACAGACTAATACACTAAATTATTAGGGCATTTTCCTATATTCCAGTTCATTTTAAACTTCAACTAGAAGTCTACTTTTAATGTGGTCCAGGGTTTTAAATGACGGATAAAATAAGCTTTAATCTTACATATTTAAAGTATACAATTTCAGTTTTTGAAATATCAGTGCGCTATATATGACATAAACAACCTATCAATGCATTCACACTCCACACTAGAATACTCATAAACTGTGACACAAGTGCTTGGCAGAGATAAGTTGAAGTAAACCAAGCTGCCTAGGTCCTTACACACACGGCCTGCTGCAGGAACACTCAGCCCCAATTCAGTATGGTTTTGTATTGACTTGACTACTCTGTAAGTAATTTCAAAAGATACAGGAAATGTTGGTTATTGCATTAGTATTAATGTCATATATGCTCTATCAGGAAAACGGTAAGGCAGAAATGATGCTAAATTGTAAGCACTAGTTACACAGTTAATTTGTCATTTGTTAATAACCCCGATAGGAATGTTACATCTCTGTTACTGTCAGGAGCAGCCGTCACCATGCTCCCTCATATGTGAAGGCAATTATGGATGAGCAATTCAAGGTCTAGTCTAATAATTGTATATAGTTTCTTAGTGAAGAGTTATAACCATTATCTAGTAGCACCTAAAAACTGCAACGTTTTTTTAATGTTTTTATTTTGAATAAAGGCTTATTTTAACTTATTAGCCTATTAATGATGCAGTCTGTTTAGCTTCAACAACTGGCCAGTAAATTTCCATTCCTAAGTTGGTTCCAAGATGTTATGATGAAACAGGCCATGATTTGTTACAAAATAAAGTTAGTCCTTATGTATATGAATGTTATAATAATACTTGTTTCCTTAATGCAATTCTCTCATTGCTTCATAGATCTGATTATCTACCTAATGAATATTATCTACTATCTACAAAGAAGGAATAGAAAGATCTGTATGATCCAAAATATATTATAAAGTAACTAGAGCAGCGCAGGGAGAGAAAGAACAAATTAATTAGATAAGCATAAAATATTTTCCTTAAGTTTCTTTGGGATCAATTTATATTATTAACCAAGTGCTTTATTACTTCTCTTTTATTATCTTCTTTGTCTTTTAAGAACATTTTTTGTTATATGGAAAGAATCCTGTCTTGTACGTATTGACCCATCTTTTTACATGTGGAATACTCTTTTAAATATGAAATAATCTTAATTTCTCATTCAAACACTGTGTTTCAAAAATGAGATGATCAAAAACAATGTCAACAATCTCCTTGAAAAAGCTAATTTATGTAAACAATTCTAATAATTTTATGTACTTCATATGTATAGAATATTGTGAATGTGTAAAGTTTTCAATATACAAAAATACATTCTGAAAACCTCAGGCAATTGTCACTGTCATATAGAATAAATAGTATCACATAATAAATACATTACTGGGAAGTAAAGAAAGAGTAAAATAGTTATAAAAGAATTAAAAGTTGTCACACTTCAGACAAAATGCATTTTTAAATGTTTTCTTTGCATCCTCCCATCCATATCATATTAGAAGCCTCTTAGGTATTAATGATGTTTGGAGCACTCTTGGTGAAATCACTAAAACTTGCTAGAAAGAGATTCTTTGCTGATGCTTTGTAATTTCATAAAAAGTTGCTGCAATACACTGAGATAGACTCCTATAATGCACTGCGAAATATGTGTGGTATCATTTTTTAGATCTTGTTAACTCTGATTCATAAAATGTGACATTTCTTATGCCATTTGCAAGGCAGTTAATTTATCCAGCAAATCTCATGATATTCTCTACACTCGAAAAGCTTTACTATTTAATAATAAAAACTGTTTTGGAAGAAGTAGAAGTGATATAGATGTATAATGTGATAAATATGAGATTGTGTTATAAACTGTAAAGTAGCCCACTCTAGAATGCTGAAATATTAACTTCCGGATCAACAAGGTGAAAAACAACTACAATAAAATGATAACTATCAACTTGGCACAATATTTTTTATGCAGCTGTATCAAAGTTTTAGTATCTAACCTTTTAATTGTACATACTTCTCTGAGAAGTGTCTCTGCAGCAAACTGTGCTGTTGGTAAAAAATAATATCATAGAAACAAGTTGCATGAAGTATTTGTCTTCTGTTTTTACTTTTATAGATAAATGTTGAAAATATACTAATTAGTCATTTGTCCCACGTCAAACGCTCTTATCTAAATAGTAAATTTCATACCTTTAGCAGTTTTAAAATGCCAGGAAACACAATGACTCATCTTTTCAGAGTATCTTGAAGTAAGGAAGATTCTAATGTAACTCATATTTGGAAAATAGTGTATAATATGATATATCCTGTAGAAAGCCAATAAATACAAAGGACAGAAAAAATATTACCTATCAATCATAAATTTAACTATGTCATTATATTGTGTAATTGCTTGGCTACACACTTATAATTTGACTCTAACTAAAGAAAAAATATTAAAATATTACTTATATCATTCTCCTTTTAAAATAATGGCAATAAATCTTTAAATAAAGCTATGGAATCATTGTGTTTTGTAGTATTTTTAAGTGGCTACAGCTTCTTTAGAAAATAATAGATTTGTACAATTCTAAAGTATTTGCAGTTGTCTGTAACCTAGAAACATTGTAACTGCTCACTTCTTAAAAATATATATAAATTTTAAAATATTCCCATAAACAATAATTGATGTAACTGCAGAATAAATGGGTAAGCTCAAGTACACAATGCAATTTTTCCACCGTTAAAATCACTATGAAACATGTAAGCACTGTAGATCTTCTCTCATCACTCATAATCATTCTTACATTGTTATAAATTATCTACTAATATTTACTGGAAACTTTCTTGGTACACAGCATTTTCTTAACTAATAAGGAGGTTTTGAATGAGATAGTTTGTGGAGCAAAGAAATTTATGTAGAAAGTATGAGATAATATTGCTGGCAACTCAAAAAGAAAGAAAAGGGTTTTGGTATTTAGTTGTACAGCAAGATGGATGACTTAATCACCAGATTTCCAATAGGATCTACTTCACAAGAAAAGAAAAAGCAGTCAGCAAAAAGAAAGAAAATGATTCCCAAGAGTCTGCTTGCAATGAGAATGTGCAATAGTTAAGAGTGTTGGTATTTGGAAAGCAATAATGTCTAACCAATTGTAAGCAGAGGAGGGACAGAATGAGGAATTGGAAGAAATAGGAGTGAGAGTGAAAGAGAGGAAGTAAAGGTAAGAGAGAAAATTAAGGGACAGAAGAGAAACATTTTAGCAGCAGCAGAGTGTGAAAGCAGCACAGTGAGGAAATACTTTGAAAGTAATTTTACAGAATTTTTTTCACCTAGGGTTTGCTTTCAAAAAAACCCCACTAATTTCTTCATTGTCTTTTAAAGGTTTAATGAAGATTTTTAAAAATTGTAATAATGCCCTGAGGAAATCCCATATTTATGAAATACATTTTCAGGCTTTTAATAATATTTTGGTTAAGGTACAATGAATACGCAGGTGCAACTTAGGTTAAATTTTTACCCTAGGTAGACAAGATCACATTTTCCCCACTTGAGTCTTATCTTTAGACTTCTGACTCAAAGGGCTGTCAGTGGTCAGACCTATACTTTAAAACCATGGGAAACAGTAAATACAATTGTGGTTTGGTAGAAAATATGCTATATGAGAATGGATATGCTAGAATGAGAATCAAATTTTAAAGAAAGTTTACTATATAAATGAAATGGAATAAAAACCACCATAAACTTATAACCTGGAAGTATATCATTAGCCAACTAGTAGAGGCTGAATGTTTGTGTTGTTCTCTTGCAAATTCATATGTTGAAATCCTAACACACAATGTAATGAGATGAGGACATAGGCCCTTTGGGAGGTAATTAGGTCATGAGATTGGAGCCAAGTAACAGAAATACCAGTCTGCAACCTAGAAGAGGGTCCTCACCAGCACACAACCATGCTGGCCACCTGATCTCGTATTTACAGCCTACACAACTGTGAGAAATAAATCTTCATTGTTTAACACCCACAGTCTATGGTACTTTAGTATAGCAGCCCAAACTGACTAAGACACCCGTTTTCTAGGAATATGTACTGTATTAAGAAATTTGAGGTCTTTCTGAATACAGGAAATTGAAATTATTTCAGCTTTTTTCTGTAGTGTACCTTGGGATTCACTCTTCTGAGAAATTAGGCTCTACTGTGGAACTGAATTCTATCATGCTTTGGAAATGCTGGTATTGGCCGTTTGCCATTAGCAAACATTAACTGGAAAATTTAATGAGAAGCCTGGAATGCTGTGCCAACAAACAGAAGATGAAATAACCACATAGGGATGCCCAAACAGTTTGGGCAAGAGGCCGCAATTTGTGGAAGATACACTGTGAGACGATAGTTAGGCTAGATATGCTGTAACAGACATTTTCATTCTCCTCTGAGTCTGATGTGTTTGGGTTGTATCCCTGTAACCTGAAGTGAAAATAAAAAGACATAAATTATGGAAAGATTCTGTCTATAGGTGTTTTTTTGCCTGAAAGAGAAAAAGTAGTAGACAATGCCACAGCCTCAATCACCAACAACTTCTGAGGCACTCTGTGAACAAGGAAAATTCTTAGAGAATGGGTTTTCTCTATTGTTAGAGACTGTTTTTTTCACAGCCTAGAGAGAATGGAACGGCCTCAGAGAATGGTTTTTCTCCATTCTTAGAGAATGGTTTTTCACAGCCTGAAAAACAAAACTGCTTTCTCATGTCCCTTCACGTCAGCTAATTCTCTTTTGAAGCAGGTCCAAGAAGCAGGTGTCAGCAGAATTTTTTTTTTTTGTAAAAAACTAGAAAGTAAATATTTTAAGTTTCGTGAGTCATATGGTCTCTGTTTCCACCATTCAACTTCACATTTGTAGTGTGAAAACAGCCATAAGTCTACATAAACAAATGAGTATGAGTATGTTTCAATACTTTATTTACAACAATAGGCCATAGGCTTACTTTGACGCATGGGCCATCATTTGCTGACCCTTTGTATTAGTTTCTTCTCACAGCTGCTATGAAGAAATACTTGAGACTGTGTAATTTATTTATACATTAAAAAAAGTTTTAATTGACTCACAGTTCTGCAGGTCTGGGAAGGCCTCAGGAAACTTACAATCATGGAGGAAGGCACCTCTTCCCAGGGCAGCAGAAAATAGAATGAGTGCTCTTCCCTTTTGCGGCCATCGCCCAAGCGGGAGCTGCCAAAATGAAGTTCAATTCCTTTGTGACTTCCGACCGAAGCAAGAATCGCAAAAGGCATTTCAATGCACCTTCCCACATTCGCAGGAAGATTATGTCTTCCCCTCTTTCCAAAGAGCTGAGACAGAAGTACAACGTGCGATCCATGCCCATCTGAAAGGATGATGAAGTTCAGGTTGTACGAGGACAGTATAAAGGTCAGCAGATTGGCAAAGTAGTCCAGGTGTACAGGAAGAAATACGTAATCTACATTGAACAGGTGCAGCGGGAAAAGGCTAATGGCACAACTGTCCCTGTAGGCATTCACCCCAGCAAGGTTGTTATCACTAGGCTAAAACTGGACAAAGACCGCAAAAAGATCCTTGAACGGAAAGCCAAATCTCGCCAAGTAGGAAAGGAAAAGGGCAAATACAAGGAAGAAACAATTGAGAAGATGCAGGAATAAAGTAACCTTATATACAAGCTTTGATTAAAACTTGAAATGAGAAAAAAAAAAAAAAAGAAAATAGAATGAGTGCTGATTACAGGGAGAATCCCCTTGTGAAACCATCAGATCTTACTCATTGTCGTGAGAATAGCTTAGGGGAAACCATCCATCCTCATGATTCAATTACTTCCTACTGGGTCCCTCCCATGACCCATGGAGATTATGTGAACTACAATTCAAGATGAGATTTGGGTGGGGACACATCCAAACCATATCACCCCTGATCTAGGGTATAGATGGTAAATGTTTTTAAATATGTATGGCAGGGATGTATTATGAAATGTCAATTTGGTTGTTTTCTGTGTAGTTCCATTTCTCCCTTATCTAGAATGTATACCAAGGGGCTATTTTTCTCTTCCTAATCTAAATGCATTAAAAATAAAAGTTTGATTACAACTACAGATGTAAGCTCCAAGGTATGTTCAAGAAAGATGACCAAGAACTGTTTCTACACCATGACAGACACAGACACACACACACACACACACACACACACACACACCCCTCTGTTCAGATGCTACTCAACTGAGAAATCAATGCCTGTGTGTATGAGGCCCAGATTTACACTACCATCATAGTATAAGAATCTCTAAACCAACAGATTAATATCAAAATAAATATCTGAGGCACTTAGCAAAAAATAAAACTGGCTGAAAATATCATGAGCTCATGAGATCTTTACAAAAATAAAACACTGTGGTTGAAGATAAAAATCACAGTTAAAAAATATGAGATTAAAACACTTTTAAAAATGAGTTTAATCCAAATGAAATAGTTATGGCAGATAAGTAAAAGAGGATTGTAGGTATAAGGAATTTTGAATATGAAAATGGAAAGTCTATAAATTATAAAGAAAAGAAGCAGAAAGACAGTAAACAAAGAGAACAGGTAGATTTAAACAACAATAACATTATGGAAATAAATTACGATGCTTAATTTTCTGTGTTCATGTGGATGTGGCTAGGCCATGGTACCTAGATATTTGGTCAAACTCCAGTCTAGATGTTGCTGTGAAGGTATTTTTTTTTTCACATATGATTCACACTTAAGTCAGTAGGCTTTGTGTAAATAGATTAACTTCCATAATATAGTAGACCTCATTGAATCAGTTGAAGCCCTTTAAAGAAAAAGACTGAAATTCTCTGAGGAAGTTGAAATTCTACCTTCAGACTGTTTTTCAACTTGAGTTGCAATATCAACTTCCCTGGGTCTCCTGTCTGCTGGCCTTCCCTGCATAGTTTTAATTTGCCAGCCCCCCACAATCACATTAGCCAATATATATCTCTGTGTATATATACACATATTTTATGTGTATATATACATATATATTTTATGTGTATATGTACACACACATCCTAAAGGTTCTGTTTCTCTGGAGAACATGGACAAATACATAAATCATGTAGCTTTTGCAATTAAGATAAAAGAAAAAAATTGTAGTGCGTTGAATTATAACACCCTTAAAGATATGTTTATGTTCTAATTAAGGAAATCTGTCAACATTACCTTATTTGGGAAAAGGGTTTTGCAGATTTAATCAAATAAATGATCTCGAGATGAGGAGGTCATTCTGGATTACTCAGGCAGGTCCTGTTCCAATGGCAAGGGTCTTTATAAGTGTGAGGTGGAGGAAATTGGTAGACAGCATGAAAGAAGGTGATGTGAAGACAAAGGCAGAAATTAGACTGATGTGGTCATAAATTAAGGAATGTCAGCTGCCAGCAGAAGCTAGAAGAGGCATGAAATAGATTCTCCACTAGAGTTTGCAGAAGACATGCTATAAACAGACACCTAGGCTATACATGCCATACCAGATATTTTAATTCTCCTTAGAGTCTGATATGTTTAAAGGTCATAGAGCCACTGCTAGGAATGAGGTCCTGCTCACACCTAGATTTCAGACTCCAGGTCTCCTATAAGAGAATAAGTTACTGTGTATTAAATCATTAATTTTGCGGTAATTTTATATGGCAGTCCAAGGAAACTACAAGTTTAAATAGTAGATATGACAAATGTTTAACAGGAATTCCAAAAGTAGAGAGTATTTAAAAAGTCAATAATCATAAAAATTATTTTTTGTCGTGTTGTTTTTGAGACAGGGTCTTGCTCTGTTGCTCAGGCTGCAGTGCAGTGGGGTGATCAGGCTCACTGCAGCCTCAGCCTCAGTCTCCTATGCTCAATGATCCTCTCACCTCAGACTCCTGAGCGGCATGGACTACAGGCATGTGCTACCATACCTGACTAATTTTAAGAATTTTTTTTTTGTAAAGATGGGGTCTGCCTATGTTGCTCAGATTGGTGTGAAATTTTCCAGATTGATGAAAGACAGATTAAAGAAATACATGTCTTGAACCATAAGAAAAAATTAATCCATGCCTATGTTCATGATAGAAAAACTGAAATCCACCAAAACCAAAGAACATATTATAAGAAAAATCACCACTGTAATTTGACAACACACTCTTAGCTCAAAGAAGAAATCAACAGACATACTATATGTCTACCTTCAGACATAATCAACAGACATAACAGACATTAGAATATAGTTGGAGCTGAATTAGAAGGAAAACAAGACCTAACAAAATTTGTGGGACACAGCTAAGCAGTGTTTAGAGGAAAATTTACAGCTTAAAAAGCCTGTTATCAGAAAGGAAGAAAAATTGACAATCAATGGCTTCGCCTTCTAAATTGAAAAGCTAAGAAAAGAAGAGCAAAATTAACCCAAAGTAAATAGAAAAGAAAAATAGTAAAGATAACTGAAAAATCAGTAATAGAAAACAAACGGTAGTAGAGAAAATTATGAAATCCAAAGGTTAGTTCTTTGAAAATCTCAACAACATCGACACACTCAGTGTGCTCAAAAAATACAGCATGCACATAGCCAATACCAGGAGTAAAAGAAAATATAATGGAGTCAACAAGAAATGATTTAGGCAGTAAGTAAGGATCAAACAGTTATTGGGTGGAATTTTCTCTTAATAAAAAAGCAGCCTCCAAATCATTTCTTTACTAACAAAAACAATCTGAAAAATAGAGCTGGAAGCTTGCATAGATAAATGCCAAAGACTATGCCAATAGAAAAGGGATATCAGGAAGGCAGGTATATTCAACATGGAGGCTTCCTCTTCTCTTTTCTTTGTCATCACGTGTGCAGGTTACATGGAGTCAGCCAGGTAAAGAACTCACTTGCATAATAAAAAATTTAGGGTAGGATGACCAGCTGCCTTGCACACTATGTAAATGGCACACACCTGACCCAACCAATTCACTGCAACCTATGTAATCAAACACCAACTGCTTAAGCTTGTCTATAAAACCAATCACATCTTGCCCTAAACTCAGAAATCCACTCAGGTCCCCTGCCTCTGCCCAAGGAAGCTCTCTCTTCTTTTGCCTATCAAACTTTCCCGTCCTAAATCTACTCCATGGTTGTCCGCGTTTTCAATTTCCTTAGTGCAAAAGAATGAACCTCAGGTATCTCCTCAGACAAACAGCACTGCTCCAATACCTCTACAGATTCTATAGACATAAAAAGAAAATGTTACAAGAATGTTATAAATATATTTTTATGCTAAAAAGAAAATGTTACAAGAATGTTATGAATATATTTTTATGCCAATTACAACAGCTTAGATGAAATTGATTAATTTCTTGAAAATTCTAACTGCCCCAAAATAAAAATCTGAATGGTTATCTATCTCCAAAATAAATTGAGTTTATTCCCAAAAGTCTTCCCACAAAGAAATTCAAGACATCAGTAATTTTATTGGTAAATTTTAATTTAAATCAATTACTTAAGATATGATGCCAATTTTGCTTTCGCAATATAGAAAAATATTTCCTAATTGTTTCATAAGCCCAGCAAAATCCTCATACAACCTTGACAAAAACTTGACATAAAATATGAAATAATGTATAAACAGAAAACTTAACAAAATATTACACAGAACCGAGTAATATGTAAATAAATAATATATGATAACTGTCTTAATCCATCTGGGTTGTTACCAAAGATAGGGTAGCTTAAACAGCAGACATTTTTTTTTCCTTACAGTTCTAGAAGCTGGAAGTCTTGGATCAGAATACCACCATGGTTCATTTCTTGGGGAAGAGAATTTTATTTATTTGATAAAGGACATCTACAAAAGAAGAGAGGAAGAACAGCAGTAGCAGGGGAGAGAAAAAGGGAAGAAAACAGAAAAAACTCTACAACTATGATCATACTTCTGCTTTATCCATTTCTATTCATCATTGCACTGGATACCCTAACTAAGAAATTAAGAAAGATAAAAGATGTAAAGTTTGGAAAAGAAGAAAGAAAACTGTCTCTATTCCCAGATGACTTGATTAGTTACAAAGAAAATTGTAAAGATTCTTTAAAAAACAAAAACAAAAACAATAACAAAACAAAACAAAAAACAAGAGCCGAGCATGGTAGCTCACGCCTGTAATCCCAGCACATTTGGGAAGCTGAGGCAGGTGAATTACATGAGCTCAGGAGATTGAGACCTGCCTGGCCAACATGGCAAAACCCTGTCTGTATTAAAAATACAAAAATTAGCCAGGTATGGTGGCGGACACCTATAATCCCAGTTGCTTGAGAGGCTGAGGCGGGAGAATTGCTTGAACCCAGGAGGTGGAGGTTGCAGTGAGTTCAGATCGCCCCACTGCACTCCAGCCTGGACGACAGAGCGAGACTCTGTTTCAAAAACAAACAAATAAACAACTAGAACTATTAAGTAGAAAATTTATTACTTAGAACTGACTTTAAGATTTTAAGGAGACCTAAAACTACAGACAGCCTAGAAATCATCCTTCCTATTCCATCTGTATTCCCATTCCAACATTTATTTATGCTCATTTACATAACTGTTATAAAAAATAATTAGTTATTTTTAATTATTCCACATTAATGTCTGCTTGCATGTCTTGGATATTTTTATGGTGCATAGAAATTACAAAATTTTAGGTTCAATTATCTCCAAGTGTTTAAAGAATATCTTCCACAGATGCAAAAGAACCATCACAGCCATAAATAGAACATCATAAAAGTATCTTCTTTTTGTAAGGGGATGCTGGTTTTTAATTATAGTATCAGTGAAAAAGACTAAGAATATCAAATACAGAGCAAAAGATAAAAGCATTGAGAATTTTATCAATGATTGAGAAAAATATGAAATAAATCATTGATTTCTCAGTTGTTTGAGCAAAAGAGATTCCTTAAAACAAACAAAGAAGATCTAAAGATAATCAGATTTCTTTTTCTCCACCACTCAAAGACTGGTGTTTCTAACTACCTAATAGAAACCTGGTAACTTATGAAACTAACTTTCCAGTGTTGGTATTTGAAACAAGAACAAATAGAAACAGGCTGTAGCTGAGCAACTAGAAATATGAAATTGCAGTGTATTGAGTTGGATAAAATTGAAGAATAATCTGGTTAGTCACAGGGGGACATTGTATTAAGGTTTGAACAGGTTTAGGTTCAGATGCTTATTAAAAATCCAAATACAGATTCTAGTAGAAAGTTTGATCAATGAGCCTGGAATTTAAGGGAAAAGTTTGGTAGAGATATAAGGTGGGAAATTATTTTTACATGGTGGTTAAAGGCTTGAGAATGGGTGAGATCAATAGACAAGAGGAAGGGTCCTAAGACTGTGCCCTAACGTACTCCAACACATAAAGCTCATAGATAAGGCAAATCTAGCCTTGGAAACTAGGAAACAACGTCTAGTGAGGGGTTTTTTTGTTTGTTTGTTTGTTTGTTTTTTCTGTTTTTTTTTTTTTAAGAGTACGATATCCTGGAAATTAGAACAAGCGTAGATTCAGGAAGGAAATAGTCATCAGTTGCATCAAATAATGCTAACAGGTAAAAGCACATGAGCAATGAGAATTAATCATAGATGCATTTTATTTATTTATTTATTTTAAACAAGGTCTCACTCTGTCACACAGGCTAGAGTGCAGTGACTGAATCCGAGCTCACTGCACCTTCAAACTTCTGGGCCCAGGGAGTTTGGGGCCTCCACCTTAGCCTTCTAAGTAGTGGGAAGCACAGATGCTCGGCCATGTCCAACTTGACACATTTTTATTTTTTGTAGAGACAAAGTCTCATTATGTTGCCCAGTCTTGTCTTAAAACTCTTGGCCTCAAGTGATTCTCTCACTTCAGCCTTCTAAAGTGCTGGAATTACAACCATGAGTATGATGCCCAGCCTATTTTTTTTTAAAAAAGTAAATGTGTTATAGCTTATTTGTTTACTGATAAGTTGAGCTATTAGGTTTATAGCAGTTGATGGTGGTAGATAATGAGGCAAATTGCTGAAACGTTATCCATGCAGTTTTTTTTCACGATTCCTGTGGAATACTTATTCACCATTTTTCACAAAATGATTACTGTAAACCAAAAACTATCTGAGACAGGGGTCAATCAATTTAGAAGTTTACTTTGCCAAGGTTAAGGAAATGTCTGGGAGAGCAGTCTGTGCTTTTCTTTAAAGACGATTTTGAGGATTTCAATATTTAAAGGGGAAAAGTGGCTGGAGGAAAAGGAGGACATGGTCATCCACAGGGTGGAAGAGAAAAGGAGCAAGCTGAGGAATGATTAATTATGTATTTGTCTCAGTTATTCAGCACTTTTCATAAGATAACATGAACATCAGAGTAGCTACCTGTGATATATTTAACCATTTATCTGTAGTTGTCTGTTTAGGAACAAAAGGAAAGGCAGCTGCTTATATGACTCAGCTTTCAGCTTAATATTTTCCTCTTGGCACCGTGAACTGGAGTCCCAAGTTTTTTTATGCTTTATAGGTCTCTGTTTTTAAGAAACGCTATCCTGGTTCCTTTCACAGTATTATTTTGTAAGAGTAAAGTCTTGAAACGTTTTCAAGACAGATAAAAGTCAAAGGTCAAAAGCTTGATTTAGGAAAAATAAAAACTTCCTCCAAATGTGTAAAATGGACATGTGGTATACAGTAAGTAGTTACTTAATATTGTCCACAGGTTCTTGGCAACTGTGACTTTAAGAGAAACAATATACAATAAGTCTTGGAATGACATAGTTTCATTCAGCGACAATTTATTATAACATTGATGCGAGAAAAAAATGGTCTTGTTATATTGTTGTTTTGTTTATTGTTGAAGTTTCCAAAAACTTGCTCGCATGTTAAGTGAGGATTTACTGTTGTTAAGTGAATAAAAATAATGTACCAATGGATTAGAAAATTTAAAAGCACCTCTCTCTCTCTGTGTATATGTATGCCTGTGTCTGTATGTGAAAAAGAGAAAGACAAACACAGAGGATTCGATGGTAATTAATACCAAAGTGGTGATTAGGAATTAACTATAGTCTTCCCATCTGGATATTCATTTAAATATAAGCCATATTGAATATCTTTTGCAACCAATTTCTTTAAAAAAACTCCTGTGAGATTTAAACTATTTTCTAATTTTTAAATCTTATGTATAAATGATGGGTGAAAATTTGTATCAAGTTGCTGTGAGTCACATTTTCTTGTTGAATAGAAAGTTCTGCATCTTTTTTAGGTATATGTATTTCAATGATTTTAGTAGAATTCTTTGTCAATTATATGGAACATAAATGATTTTTTATAATATGTAACTTGTCTTTTTATTTTTTTAAACTTATATAGAACTCACTAATTTTAATATAGTCAAATTATTTAACATTACATTGTACTTTATGGTTTTTGAGCCTCTATTTTTAAGAAACGCTATCCTGGTAGATAATAGTATAGATAACTGATCTAAATCCTTAGTGTAAACATCCTTCATTTAAAGATGTGAAACCACGGATGGAGTGGCATATTCAGCTAGATACATAAAGATGTAATTCTTTCAGCAGCTTGCAGATTCACTGGTGAGAGGTGAGCATATGTTTTTCGTTAAGATACAGAAAATTTAAGCTAGCAAATTTAAACCAATGCAAAAAAGCTGTGTTTAATTGCTTTCAAATAGATTGTTGCCGGAGAAAGGCCTTTTTTCCTCCTCTATTTCTAATTTAAGACACCATATGCGCATCTGGATAAGACAACTCCAGAAAGACAATATTTCACATAATATACCAGGAAGGGCTTGCAAAAGATGGAAATGATAAGATTTGAGAAATGCACTAGGAATAATTTTGATTTGGGAAATTTCAGACTATTAAAGTTTGCGGTCTATTTGTCGTTCTTCACCATCGAGGAAAATAGCATCCCCTCAGCACTTAGCCAAACTCTAGTGGCTACCCCATGCTCTATTTTTCTCTTCACCCCTGTCTTGTCTTCAATGAGATACAGGGACTACAGATTTTACTTTATTTTCATTTTCCACAATTTCTCAATTTCTCTAACCTCACAGCCAACAAAGTGATTTTTTTTTTGCTCCAGTCATCTAATAGTTTCTCTGCTTTCCAGTACGACTTTCCTCCAAACATTAATGTAATTATGTCATCTTTCACCTTAAAAATCCTTCAGGGCATGCTGAGAACTTTCAGCTAAATAAGTCACACTTTTTTGCATATTAGGCCTCCACAATCTGCCAACAATTACATCTTTAGCTTCCTCCACAACCAATTCATCTGCATATTTCAATAATCTTCATAAAGTTTATTATGCTCTCTTAGGCGAATATATATTTAAATGCAATATTCTTTCATCTTCGTGAGCTAAATTTTATTCTTCTTTCAAAGCTCAGCTTCTCCGGCATTTGTAAGTTTTTCCTGACCATGAAGTCTGATTCTGTATCACTTCTCCATGTTCTTGTAACACCTGGTGTTTCTTTCTCTTTTATTGCATGACCTTGAAGTATGTTTAGTTATTTTCTTATTTAATCCAAGTTTCATATATAAAATTTGAATTTACATCCAATTCTCACATGAAACAAACCACGTCAACTGTTTCATTTTTTTCTGATGTATTTTAAGACACAGTTCGTTAAACTTATTTGTTATATTGTATTCTTAACATTTAGGTTGTTAATAGTATATATACGCTATCACTTAAACGGGAATTGCCAAAACCTAAGAACGACAGTCATTCACAACTCCTTTCTCTTATTTCCAATAGCTACATAAAAAGAAAAATCTTTACATCCAAATGTCTCCTTTGTGCCATTCTTTCTTCTACCTCCAATACCTCAGCTATGGTTAAAACCTTCATCAGTTGGTTTCAGCACAAGTAAAATGCCTTTTCTATTTCCTGTCACTCATTAACAATTTACCCACATCGGAATGGCTTATAACAACATTTTATTTGATTCACGGTTTTGTGATTTAGGAAATCAGAAGAGCATCCTTGAGCAATTTTGATTTAAAATCGCTCATGCAATTGCAGTCTCATGGCTGTATTCAATTGAAAGCTCTTTTGGGCTCCAGAAAGATATTCTCAGCCAAGATGCCTGGCTGCCCCAAGGTGAGTTACCCTAGAGAACACCAGGGTGAAACTCTATGGCCTTTTGTGACCTAATATATTACTTACTTCAATTGCATTTTATTTCCAAATTACTAAGAAGTCACTAAATTTAGCTCAGATACAAAGGAAGAAAATACAGAAATCTAGCCAGGCACGGTAGCTCACATCTGTAATCCCAGCACTTTGGAAGGCTGAGGCGGGTGGATCACAAGGTCAGGAGTTCAAGGCCATCCTGGCCAGTATGGTGAAACCCTGTCTCTACTAAAAATACAAAAATTCCCCAGCCATAGTGGCGGGCACCTGTAATCCCAGCTACTTGGGAGGCTGAGGCAGGAGAATCGCTTGATCCAGGGAAGTAGAGGTTGCGGTGAGCTGAGATGGCACCACTGCACTCCAGCCTGGGCAACAGAGTGAGACTCCATATCAAAAGAAAAAAAAAAGAAGTATGGAAATAGTTGTTCCTTGAGCAGAATATCAAAGAAGTTGTAAAATGGACTCTTCCGTGGCAAAATTTTTCCTATAAGTTTTAATATTCAAAAACATATTTTTTTGTATACAGAGATTATTAAACATAAGATATTTGGTAAAATAAAATCTAAACTTTATGATGAAGTGTGCAAAACATAAATAAACATAAAATATTTGGTGAAATAAAATCTAAACTTTATTACAAAATGTATAAAACATACAAGGAGTATGTCACATAGGATTGAGAATTCAACTTCTAAAATTATTCTAGAAAATAAAATATTATGTAATAAATGAGTTTTCAACAATTTTTCTTAACAAATGTATGAATATGTTTTTACATTTCACTATACATGTATATGTTTTTCCTATTGCTTTACAGTTTTTATAAATGTTATGATATCATGCAAATTATTGAGACTCGAGTTTCATTTGGGAATTAATCCCTAATGGCAATTTCATTCATATGTATACATTCTTTGCCTTACCATATAGTTGTTTTTTTTTGAGACAAAGTCTCGCGCTTGTCCCCCAGGCCGGAGTCGATTTGATCTTGGCTCACTGCAACCTCCACCTCCTGGGTTCAAGTAATTCTCCTGCCTCAGCCTCCCAAGTAGCTGGGATTACAGGAGCCTGCCACCATGCCCAGCTAATTTTGTATTTTCACTAGATAATGGGGTTCTACCATGTTGGCCACAGTGGTCTCAAGCTCCTGACTTCAGGTGATCTGCCTGCCTTGGCCTCCAGAAGTGTTGGGTTTACAGGTGTGAGCCACCGTGCCTGACCCCAAATAATATTCTACATCAGGTAATATATATTTACTATATTTATATCTACTAGTTGAAATCTCAGCTAGTATAGAATGTTATTTTCATTACCAGATTTTGATAAATTATTTTTTGAATTGACATTCTTAATTACACCCTTACCAGACACCTTACAGTTTCTATTCTTCTACATGTCTACTTATTATTTTCAGATTTTTTAAAACTTTTGCTCATATTATAAAGGTAAAATTGTAACAGGTTATTTTTACCTGTTTTTATTGTTGCTGTTCTTGTTTTAAGCTTGTTTTTGCCAAATGCACTAAAGATGCCCTTTCTCTTTCAATATGTGCCTTTTCACTTGTTTATTTTCATGCGAAACTTACAAACTTTGATGTAGTCATATTAACTAAATTTACTTTGTCCTTTCTGCCTTTTGGGTCTTGTTTAAAAATCATTTATTACTTGACTTCCTAAAAATATTCCAAATTACTCTACATAAATTAACATTATGCTTCTTTCATTTGAATTTTAAAATCTGCTTTTAAAAAATTTTAATGCTTAATATTTTTATTCATAAGTTTATTTTCAAATTTAAATAATTTTATATTAAATTTTAATTTTTTTAACCTTCAAAATTACACGATTGTCAAATAAAGTAACTGGCTTTCACCTATGCTATTTTATGTCTATGCTAGAGGTATTTTCCATTTTGGCATGAATTATATGATTACATTAATTTAAAGAAAAGTTTATTCATGGTGTAAAGAAAAATACGTAAATAAAATGTTTAAATAAAAGTCATTTTCTTTTTTATAAGTACCGTTAATGAGAATTATGAAATCAAGCTCTCTTCATGTAACCAAAGACATACACACATATGTGTAATATATGCACACTCTATATATTAAAGTCTCCAGAACTTTAAGTAATTTTATATGGTATTATTATTTCTGTATGTCACAAAATATATGTATTTAAAAACTCATTGCCATGCAAAAACAGAGTCACCCAAGGGCAGAGTTTCTCGGCTACATTGGGATAAATTAAGAAAATCCTTCCTCACAAATGAGCTCATGTTTTCCATCTTTCAGAAGTTTATGGAAGGTCAAATCCTGTCTCATATTAAAAACTAACTGCAGTGTTTTTATTGTGAGATAATTCAACCCAACCAGCTTTTTTTTTTTTTTTTTTGATATGCAATCTGCTCTGTCTCCCAGGCTGGAGTGCAGTGCCACAATCTTGGCTCATGCAGTGCTTGGTTTTCTGTTCTTGTGTCAGTTTGTTGAGAATGATGGTTTCTAGATTCATTCATGTCTCTACAAAGGACATGAACTCATCATTTTTTATGGCTGCATAGTATTCCACGGCATATATATGCCACATTTTCTTTGTCCAGTCTATCATTGTTGGGCATTCGGGTTGGTTCCAGGTCTTTGCTATTGTAAACAGTGCCACAACTAACATATGTGCGCATGTGTCTTTATAACAGAATGTTTTATAATCCTTCGGATATATACCCAGTAATGGGATTGCTGGGTCAAATGGAATTTCTATTTCTAGGTACTTGAGGAATTGCCACACTGCCTTCCACAATGGTTGAACTAATTTACACTCCCACTAACAGTGTAAAAGTGTTCCCTTTCCTCCACATCCTCCCCAGCATCTGTTGTCTCCAGATTCTTTAATGATCACCATTCTAACTGGTGTGAGATGGTAACTCAACGTGGTTTTGATTTGCATTTCTCTAATGACCAGTGATGATGAGCATTTTTTCATGTTTGTTGGCATCATGGATGTCTTCTTTTGTAAAGTGTCTGTTCATATCCTTTGCCCACTTTTGAATGGGTTTGTTTTTTTCTTGTAAATTTGTTTTAGTTCTTTGTAGATTCTGGATATTAGCCCTCTGTCAGATGGATAGATTGCAAAAATTTTTTCCCATTCTGTTGGTTGCTGGTTCACTCTAATGATTGTATCTTTTGCTGTGTAGAAGCTCTTAAGTTTGATTAGGTCCCATTTGTCTATTTTGGCTTTTATTGCCATTGCTTTTGGTGTTTTAGTCATGAAGTCCTTGCCTGTGCCTGTGTCATGAATGGTGTTGCCTAGGTTTTCTTCCAGGGTTTTTATGGTGTTAGTTCTTATGTTTAAATATTTAATCCATCTGGAGTTAATTTTAGTCTAAGGTATAAGGAAGGGTTCCAGTTTCAGCTTTCTGCAAATGACTAGCCAGTTTTCCCAACACCATTTATTAAACAGGGAATCCTTTTCCCATTGCTTGTTTTTGTCCAGTTTGTCAAAGATCAGATGGTTGTAGATGTGTGGCGTTGCTTCCAAGGCCTCTGTTCTGTTCCACTGGTCTATATCTCTGTTTTGGTACCAGTACCATGCTGTTTTGATACCAGTACCATGCTGTTTTGATTACTGTAGCCTTGTAGTATAGTTTGAAGTCAGGTAGCGTGATGCCTCTGGCTTTGTTCTTTTGCTTAGGCTTGTCTTGGCTATGCAGGCTCTCTTTTGGTTCCATATGAAGTTTAAAGTGTTTTTTTTTCCATTTCTGTGAAAAAGGTCAATGGTTGCTTGATGGGGATAGTATTGAATCTATAAATTACTTTGGGCAGTATGGCAATATTTCTTTACATTGCCATCTTTCCAAAATCTAATGTTTAAATTCATTTTTCTTACTTTTGATTTCAATCTAAATATCAGAGCCACAAAGTTTAACAAGTCTTCAAACTAACTCTTCCTTTTTTTTTCTCCTAAATTTTCAGTTTGTTAAATATTTGTATATATTTTGTTGGGTTCATACCTATGATAACTGTTTGGAATATTACACAAATGCATCCATGCACATGCATTTGGATGATGTCTCTTTCTTATCTATGTAACTATGACATTGTCATTCTTAACTGTCTGTGCTTAGCTCTAGTTGAAGACATGGATGCAGGGGGAGACTGTTTTCTGATTTTTGACCAGTGCTTCAGTTTGTAGAACCTGGCACTGTGACTGCCTGTTACACCTGAGGCCAGCTTAAAGCCCTAGTTGAAAAAAAACACCTCTTCTTTTTGCCGCTCCGCAAGTTGATACATGTAATGCACTTTATTGTTACAGCTCTGTTGGGTTGTTCAAGTTCTGTTGGAAACAAGCTTTGAAAACTTTTCTTGGCCTGCTGATTTATATCCTCCCTTGGTTCAAAGGGGTGATTGGTGTCTATGGTGTAGGCAGTAAATTCTTATTCACAGAATCCAAACTGTCAAGGCCCCAGAGTGAATTATTTGATTGTACCTGTATGAACTTTAGGATACAATTGTGTCAGACATCCTTTATTCTCCTCTTACATTGTTAACTTGTCCTGTAAATGGTGGCCAGAAATACACATTCCTAGCTCACTTATCCAAATTGAAATAAATTGCAGTTGTTGGGATCTTTAGCACTGGTGATAGTTAGATCAAAGAGTTTCCTTCCTATGGGAAGCAAATCATTTAACTTCTCTAGATCAGGTTCCTAATCTGTCAAATAACTGAAACAATAGCATTTATATTGAGTTAACAATATATTTAAAGTGACAGGTCCAGAATAATTATTCAAAATAATTTCATGTAATGAGTTCACTCATCTTCATGATTTCATAATCTAATTATAATTAGACTTTTGTATTTGAATGTGCTACTTTAAAAAGTGAAAATTTGGACTTATAAAAATGACACTCAAAATGATTAATAAGAATTTATTATTTGTTAACTACATGTGCTAATTGTGTTATTATTTAGATGTTATATCTGATTGATACATTTAGGGTATGAATTGGTTTATAAAATAAAATTTGAACAATGTGTGGAATCTTAAAGCATATATAAGTCTCATTATAAATATGTCTACATGTGATATTGATTTAGTTTAGAACATTTTGGCCCAGCTTATTGAAACATTGGCAAATATATGGGATTTCATTAATATTTATTTTAAGAAAAATTACATATAATTCCATCAAGACTTTACACATAAATACATGAAATATTCTTGTACTTCTTTTTAAATTGACGTGTACAGTGTGGCAAGCGTAAGGATAAATTTATTTTAGTATTGCTACACATAATTCAAGGAAAAGCTAGGATAAGCCAATCAGTTAATCAAAACAGGTAGGAAAATGTGAAAATGGAGATATACAATCAATATTAAGTGAATACTATGGTTTTTTGAATTCTAACATATGTCATTTGTAGCCACTGATATCCTGAGTTATTTTAATTAGATTGCCAGATCATAAGACTTTTGCACAATTTATACAGGTACATTGAATATTATTTCTTTCTTTCTTTTATTTATCTTTCTTGGCTTTTACCCACTCTTTATTTCTTAAGGCTACTGTAATAAATGAGAACAAGCTTGTTGGTTGAAAATAACAGAAATATATTATTTCACATTTCTGGAGACCAGAAGTCCCAAATTAGTTCCCTTTGGCTGAAATCGGGTGACAGTAGGAATTTACTATCTCTGGATATTCTAAAGAAGAGCCATTCTTTGCATCTATAAGCTTCTGACAGTTGCCTGCATTCCTTGGCTTGTGGCTGCATCACTCCAGTCTCTGCCTCAGTAGTCACATTGCCTTCACCTCTTCTGCCTGTGTGTCAAATCTTCCTCTGCCTTCCTTTTATGAAGATATTTGTGGTCATGTTTAGAGACCACCAGATAGCCCAGAATAACCTCCTCATATCAAAATTCTTGATTTGAATCACATCTGCAAAGATCTTTTCTTTGCATATACGAGAAAATATTCATAGCTTTTAGGGACTAGAGCATTCATAGCTTTTGTGGAGGTCATTATTAAGCATTATTAAGCCTACTACACTAATTATCCTTTATTATTACTTTATTTCACAGCAAGAGTACCTTCCAGCTCAGAAATGGATTGGGGACCATTTACAGTTCTTACACAGTACCCTCTCTCCCCCCTCAGTGTTTTTACACTTATTCTCCTTCTGCTTTGAATGCTACTCTTGATTTCCTTAATTCCTTTATTTTCTTGTCTAATTTAGACTAAAACAAACAAATGAAAAACAAAACAACAACAACAAAATGCTCTGCTCAGGCTGTGTTGGGATTGATTTCTGGTCCTTGTTTCCTTGGCACATTCTTATAATCTTGTATTGCAGGGTTTTCTTTTTCTTTCTGTGGTACAAATAATATAACTTTCATTTTTAAAGAATATGACAGTTGTCTTATTCCCTGACACATAGTAGGAGATCAATATGCATATATTGGTTGCCTTATTGGGTGAATAGAGTTGACTTCATGAGTAGAAATGGTAATTTTGTTAAAAATAGCATTCTGCCACCTGGGAAATTAGCTAAATTGAAATTAGAAAACTGAAATCACTATGTTCAGTTATCTATAAAACAGGTATTGTTTTTTCTGCTATTAGAACAGACATTGATAACAAACCATTCCAAAATTATAATACAGTCAAAAGAAAGTTAAAGAGATATATTTTTGTTTGTCTCATAATATTTACTTGTATATAAAAAGGTATTAGCTTCCTAATAGAAACTTAGGTTTATTTAAAATAAAATGTGCCATGCACCCTGAAAAGGAGCATGTCTTTCCTGTATTTTCAAAAGATACATTTCTAAATATTTCTTAACAAATTAAAACTTTTAAAAAACTCATATGCCATTCTACAAAATTTTGTCTTAAAACAACATAATGACGATTGTTAGTTTATTCTGTTCAACTCACAATGTATGAAAGATACTCTGAGCTGAGTATTATTAGAATAGTAAGAGAGGAAAAAAGCAGAGTCAGGTGTGGCTCTGTACTAAGAAAATCTTATTGTGAGAAGATGTTCAAACTAATTAGCACAATAATAATAAAGTTTGGTGGTGATATAGAAGTTAAAATATGCTATAGGAACATAGACTGGAAAGTGTGTACATGCACAGAGTCCTCTCCCCTACCCACGCACGTGGTAAATGTTAATGACTGGTGTGACTCATATAAGTGCTGTGCCCAAAAGGAAGACTGGGAACAAAGATTCTCAAATTTGACTAATGTAAGAAACGAATTGGAAACACACTTTACAAGGCTGCCAGAGAGAGTGATTCCTCAGATTATAGCTGCCAGAGGTTGTGATTCCGCTGATAGGGCTTGGCAAAGTAAGTTGAAAATCTTCTGAAATGGATTCACCATTCTAGATGCCATTAAGAACATTCATGATTCATAAGAGAAGGCCAGAATAACAACATTAACAGGAGTTTGAAAAGAGCTGATTCCAAAACCTGGAGATGACTTTGAAGGATTCAACTTCAGTGGAAGAAGTCATTGAAGATGTGGTGGGTGTGATGTGGTTTGACTGTGTCCCTACCCAAATCTCATCTTGAATTCTCACACATTGTGGGAGGGACCTGGTGGGAGGTAATCGCATCACAGGGGCAGGTATTTCCCATGATGTTCTTGTGATAGTGAATAAATCTCATGAGATCTGATGGCTTTATAAGGTGGAGTTTCTCTGCACGAGCTCTCTCTCTTTGCCTGCTGCCATTAATTTAAAATGTGACTTGTTTTTCCTCGCCTTCCACCATGATTGAGAGGCTTCCCCAGCCATGTGGAACTGTAAGTCCATTAAACCTCTTTCTTTTGTAAATTGCCCAGTCTTCGGTATGTCTTTATCAGCAGCCTGAGAACAGACTAATACAAGATGAAAATAGCAAGAGGACTAGAATTAGAAGTGGAGCCTGAAGATGTGACTGCATTGCTGCAATCTCGTGACAAAATTTCAACAAATGAAGAGTTGCTTCTTATGGATGAAAAAGAAAGTGATTTTTGAGATGATTCTACTTCTGGCAAAGAAGCTGTGAACACTGTTGAAATTACAGCAAGGGATTTAGAATATTACATTTATTTAGTTGATAAAGCAGTGGTAGGGTTTGAAAGGATTTACTTCAATTTTGAAAAAGCTGTACCATGAGAAAAATGCTATCCAATGGCATCACATGCTATAGAGGAATATTTTATGAAAGGAAGAGTCAATTGATATGACAAAGTTTATTATTGTCTCATTTTAAGAAATTCCCATAGCTCTCTCAGCCTTCAGGAGCCTCTACCCTGATCAGTCAGTGGCCATCAACATCAAAGCAAGACCCTCCTTGAGCAAACTGATTATGACTCACTGACAGCTCAGATAATTCTTAGCATGTTTTAGCAATAAAGTATTTTTTATATATTGTTTTTTCACTTAATGCTATAGTACCTTAATCAATTACAGTGTAGTGGAAACAACTTTTCTTTTCTTTTTTTTTTTTTTTTGAGATAGAGTCTCACTGTGTCACCCAGGCTGGAGTGCAGTGGCACAATCTCAGCTCACTGCAACCTCCACCTCCTAGGTTCAAGCGATTCTTGTGCCTCAGCCTCCCGAGCAGCTGGGACTACAGGCATGCACCACCACACCCAGCTAACTTTTGCATTTTTAGTAGAGATGGGGTTTCACCATATTGATCAGGCTGGCCTCGAACTCCTGACCTCAAGTGATCTGCCTGCCTCAGCCTCCCAAAGTGCTGGGATTATAGGCATGAGCCACCGTGCCTGGCCCAGAACTTTTGCATTAACCAAGAAACAAACAAAAAAATTGTGTGATCCGATTTATTGCAATATTCACTTTATTCCAGTGGTCTGGAACTAAAACTGTAATATCTTCAAGATATGATGTAGAAATCTTACTGGAATTAAGAGACAAAGGAAGATTTGTAATTCAAAATGTATTTGTTCATATGTAATAAAAACCTTAAAAATACTGCCTTTTCTTTTTCAAATTAAATCTCATCAGAAATGTTATTTATAGCATTAATGTGCTTGGGAAGCATTTATGTAGCAAAACATAAGCTCCATTACATTGTCATGAAGTATACCTTTGTGGTCTTAATTATACATGTATTTTACTACAGAAAGTAGAAGATTGAGGCAAATATATTGTGGGCATTTTTAATTAGGTTTTAGGCAGAAATGTTAATGCTATATTTTCAGGATGATACATTTTACTAAGAAAATGTGAAAAAGAAAGTTAATATGTTGTTGTAGTAAAACTAATTATTATTCTTGTTAGCATGCAGTATTTCTTCATTTAAATTTTACTGATTTCATTAGCTGGTCCATTAAGTGCAAATTTTCCCTTGTAACAACCAAAATGAATCAGTGACTTGATCGTTTTGTTGTACTGTAAACTTAACAGAAAATCTCTGTCAAAAAAAAAAAAAAAACATATATATACATATATGTCTATCCTGCCTGCTTAGAGCCGTTAGGCATTGCTATGCCTCTACAGAAACTCAGAATACACCTTAGGTTTCCACTGGGGTAATTAACATTTCATATGTCAACATTTTCTATCAAGTGAATTGAGGCTTTATTTTACCAACACATTTAAACCTTGTAAGCATTTGACTTGTATATGTCAGCTTGAGATATATAACACTTTCATAATGATTCAACTGTACTGTAACTAAAGCTGATATTTTTCCTCCAAATGCTAAAAATATACAAATCTGTGCTCCCTTTAGAGTTTAAATACAACAGAGTTGAATTAGTGACAATAAAAACCGAGCCACAAACCCATATTTGGTGATCCTCAGACAGCACAAGATTTCATTATTTTCTCCTTTGTCAGGCTGTGTTTATTTCACTTTAAAATTCTTCAAGCTATGGATCATCTATCTTATCTTTGGGGAGACTATTCCACCATCTAATATGGTTCACTAGCTATGTCGAAGTCCAACTTTACTGGCTAAGAATCAGAGTTGAGTAGAATTTCCTTCTAACAGAGGGGCCATTTGACTCATTTTATTATTTTTATTACTGAACACCGTAGTGTACTAGCTAGTCAACTGTGCGGTCAAAGACATGGACCTGCCTGAAGGACTCACATCTCTGCAAATGATCCCTTTCCTCTGCCTGGCTGGCCCAGCAAAGGACAGAGAATGTAATCATCTTGATCAATGAACCTGAGGCAGAGCAGGCAAGGCACTAATCAAGTAAGTAGATCTGCTGAGGTTAATCCTTCAACCCCAAACTTTGTTTCTTGAGGGCCCAAAGGAGGTAAGCAGGAAAAAAGAAAGCCTGATAATATGCTGTACTTGCATGCCTCAAATTGGTCCTCTGCAGTTGCATTTCCACTTACTTACCTTGAGAATACAAAGCAATGTCAGAACCTACAAATGCAAATTTTGCTTCAGATGCACTTTTATATATAATTTTGCTACTGTCAGGAGCCTTTAAAGATATGAAAAATCACACCTGTAATTGCAAGCATCATCACAGAAGGAGAAATAGGTAGAAAACCAATTTGAAAATAATTAGTCTTCATGGAGTTCCCCACATAATATTCCTCAGAGGTTGTTACCATTAAAACACTCAAGAAAGAATCAGAATCAATTTAAAGTTGAACACCTATGAACTATTTGCCACCTTGAGGAAATGATTTCACTTCTCAGCATTTCAAAAGTGTCTGTAAAACAATGATAACAACTATTTCAATAGATTGTTGTGAAGTGTGGTTGGAATAATGTACTCAGAAAGGCCAATCATAAAATGCAATTAATATATGCTGTATTAGATTTTACTGTTTATTGCTAAAATAATTATTAGCATAATAAATCTAATCAAAAATTGTTGTAAGCCTCCATGTAGTGTTTTAGGAACCAAAAAAATTAAGACGAACTAGTTTTCAAAAAATGGAATAAGGAACTCACATTCATGAGGTCCTATTTGTCAATGGCCAGAGTAGGCAAATTATGTACTGGAAAGAGTTCAATGTTATGGCAGAGAGCAGAAATGATTGTTTTATTTATTAAGTTTAAAATATTAAATATTAAATCATTTCTTTAAAATTTCTTTTTACTATCAGCCTAAAACTTACCACATTCTCCTTTTTAATGGTACCAAGTTCTCAGCTTTAAATTGGAATGTTTCTTTAAAAAAATGTCTAGCAAAATTACTAGCATATTAAATACTTCAAATATTCATATGTGGAATACTACCCAGCCTTATAAAAGAATACAATTCTGTCACTTGTGACATGGATAGAATTGGAAAGCATCCTATGATAAGTAATCCAGATAAAGACAAACACTGCATGTTTGTCTTATATGGAGAATCTGTAACAATCAAACTCACAGAAGCAGAGGGTAGAATGGAGGTTACAGAGGCTTGGGGATGGCGAGAATGGGGAAATTATGATCAAAGTGTACAAAATATCAGTTGAACAGGAGGAATACATTGTTTTTAATTAGATTTCTATTACACAGTACGGTGAATACAGCTAATGATAGCGTTTGTATATTTCAAAATTGCTATGAACTTCAAAAATTGCTATGAGTAAACTTCAAATGTTCTGACCATAAAAATGTTAAGTATTTGAGGTGATATGGTAATTAGATTTATTTAATTATTCCATATTGTATTCATAAGTTGTAATATCACTTCGTATCACCTCAAAAGAAAATATTATGTAATTAAATTTAGAAATTTTATTTTTTTCATTGGTCAAGTTTACACCTGATAAGGGTGCTGATGAATGGACCCCAATGACAACACATGATCTGGCATATTTCAAGGGCAGAATTGCATCAAGGAGAACAGGAGTCTGAGAAGTTGAACCACAGTGAGATCTGCAATAACAAGAACTGGTGACTTAGATACCAAGTAGTTATGTCTAAGAAACTTACAGGCACATCCTACAGGATAATCAGCATTTGGTATGTCATGGAAGGGAGAATCAATATTGGCCAAAGAGCTGTGACAGCTAACATCAAAAGAAGTATACAAAAGATCAGTGATGTAAGGGATTATTTTGTCTCCAATATCTCTCTTCTACTCCAAATACACTAGTAGAATTGTGGCTTAAAGAAGAAAGGAAAGGTGTCTCAGCCAAATAGTCTACCCATCAATGAAAATAATTAACATAATTAAGGTGACAGAGGCAGTCATCTCAAGTGCAAAATTTAAGGCAGGGGATCAAAAGACTTAGTAGTCAACATAAATTACATTAATGTATTTTAAAATCTACATTGCAAAAAATTCCATGATGAAAGAAATATGAATATTTTTCATAATGACAGATTCACCCAGATGCAGTGGCTCATGCTATAATCTTAGTGATTCAGAAGGCTGAGGTGGGAGGATTTCTTGAGACCAGATGTTCAGGATCAGCCTGGGCAACACAGTGAAATCCCCATCTCTAAAAATATATATTTTTAATTAGCTGGGTATGGTAGTGCTTGCCTGTAGTGCCAGCTATGTGGGAGGCTGAGGTGGGAGGATAGTTTTAGCCCAGGAGTTTGAGGCTGCAGTGAGCTATGATCACACCACTGTACTGCTTGGGCAACAGAGTGAGATCCCTTGTCTAAAACAAAACAAGACAGATTTAGTCAGGGTCACGACATCAAACCTGTGATGTTGGAACAGGAGTTTCACTTGTATTGCTCTAGGCTATCTAAAGGTATTTGGGAACTAATAATTGTTATTAATGTAGTTTTAAAAAATTAATAATACTAATACATATACAAAAAATTCACTCTGTCAGATAAAAATGCTTTCTGATAAGTTTTACTTTGAATTCATACAATTCAATAATCTATTTGGTATTCGGGCAAGGGAGGAGGCAGGCAGGATAAACTGTACTGTCCTGTTTTAGCAGCTTTATTTCTATAGTTGATTCACAGCCTTCCCTTCAGCCTCACAAATGAGACTCACTTTCTGTTGTTTTCTGTGTTATCTGTCATTTTTATTATGTGATGGTGTTTGAGGGGCTATCAGAAACAAAGAAATGGGTCCATTTTATGCTTATCTCTGTTCAGAACAAATTGTGTGTATATGTATATACATATAAATTTAGTTTAAAAGCAGAGTTGGAAGACAGTTATTTCAACTGCTTTTTTTCTGCATACTTTACTCTGCTGGTATCTGTTAAGATTTACTGTTTTAATTAATTATAGTTTAGACATCATGAAATTATTAAGAGTAAAAAGCAAGCCTGATTTTCTTTTGAACTTTGATAACCACGGAAAACTACTGAAATATGACAAGAGGTGTGTGTGTGTGTGTGTGTGTTCACCTATATAATAAATATATGTTATGTACCATATTTACATAATTATGTGTATGGTTTATAAAACTACGAAATATAGTTTAGCCAAAGGCTGAGTTTATGTTTTTTATTTTAATCTGTCTCTTGAGGAACATTTAAAATGTGCTAGCAGGTTATATAAAAGACATAAGAAGTGAAACTATTTCATGAACTCCTAACACATAACTTGGTGATGTCTTTTGTCTGCAAGCCAACCTTCAATAAATCACAACGTCAGACAGTATGCAGGTCCCTAAGATATGATTTCTAGGCCTGGCAACTGTAACGGCAATGCTGGAGGGCAATTCCCTCCCTCTATTTCAATGCTTCTGAAGTACTGACAAAGAGTACATGATGGATGCAAAGACCTTTCATGCTAATGAGCTTGCTGCTCTGATTTCTGTCATCACAGAGTGTTTTTATATGACAATAAATTAACATAGGTGAGTAGATACTTAATTATTTATAAATTAAAAGGATAAAAAAGTCTTCCTTATTTTAGGTAAAAAGGGATTTTTTTTCTCAGTGCAAGTTGTGTATGATACATTTTTCTGATTTCTACTAAAAAGATGAGCTATAAATATTGGCATATAACTCCAAGTAAAATAAGCAAAACACTATTTTTAAGTTATGCTTTTCTCTGAAAGGACATTTCCAATTAACATTCCTACCTGCAATAAAGAGGGTCTGGAGTTGTCACTGTAGTCATCACATTGCAGTCAACATTTGACCTGACCTACAAACTATAAAAAAGCAAAAGAATAGGAAAATCAATGATAACTTCCTTTTTCTTTTCTTTTTCTTTTTTCTCTCTCTTCCTTTCTCCTTCTTTTTCTCTCTCCCTGTCTTTCTTTCAAAGAAACTTGCAGTTTTATTAATTTTTGACCTTCTATATTTTCCTAGAGATATATAAAATTTAATGGTAGTGAATTATATTTTTAAAAACTCACTGATATCATTAACATTTAATTATATTTTACAGTTATTTTATTTAGGAAATAATTTTTGATCTTCCCTCTTATGATATGCTTTGGCTGTGTCCCCACCCAAATTTCATCTAGAGTTTTAGCTCCCATAATCCCCACATTATGGGAGGGGCCTGGTGGGAAGTAATTGAATTTTGGGGGCAGGTTTTTCCCATGCTATTCTCATGACAGTGAATAAGTCTCATGAAACGTGATGGTTTTATAAAGGGCAGTTCCCCTGCACATGCTTTCCTGCCTGCTGCTGTGTAAGGCATGACTTTGCTCCTCCTTTGCCTTCAGCCATGATTGTGAGGCCTCCTCAGCCACATGGAACTGACAGCCCATTAAACCTCTTATTCTTTATACATTACTCCGGCTTGGGTAGTTCTTATAACAGCATGAGAATGGACCAATACTTCTTAACTCAAAAAAAAACTGGTTGTAAATCTATTGAGCAACTGAAAAGACACACAAAAGTACAAAATATAGTCATTTCTATAATTTCTATAAAAGTATAACTCTAAGATAATTGTAAACTTTTTTCAATGTTATTAAATAACATTAATAAATATAAATATAAAATCAAAATTTAAAAAACATTGACATTTAGGTAAAATTAAGTAACTTTTATATGAAAACTAATTACGATCAATATATTACTTAAATTTGGCTAATTTTATTATTTCAAAACTTTCTAAAAGTACTTAATAAGTTTAGAAAATTGATTTATTCTATGTAGACAACATATTTTATAATTTGTATGAATTGTGTTATATAAGTAAAAAAGCTATTCTTAAAACTTACATGTCATTTACATGTCAAAGAAGATGGAGTAGATATATTGCACTAAGTGCAACTAAAAGCTCCAGAAATCATATCTAAAACAAGCATAAGTGGACTCTAAAAGGCAAATGGAGAAAGGAAGACCATTTAGGGAACTTGGGACCCAAGGAATGACATGATAGTGTGTTCTTTTAAGTTTCTTTTTCCTTCATACATTCTAAACTTGAAGCTGCACAAACTAACCACTCCAAAATGCCCATAGGTCTGCACAATAAAAGCCCCAACAAAAACCTGCTATCACTAGACAAGACCAGGAAAAAGAACAATTTAGCAAGACAGAAAACTCTTAGAAAATAACTGTTCTTTACCTGTTGAAAAACACAGGAAAACAACAAAAACTGGTTTCTCACCCACCCACGTAAGCAAAGGTCTGGTGGGAAACCTAGATTTTCTAGGCTGTAATGAGTCACCTCAACGTCCCATCACAGTGGTGTTAGACAAACTGCATAGGCATCTGAGATTTTCATACCTGCCAGGGCTCAACTAGTACTCACCTCTGATAGCTGTAAACCAAAAACAGAATTCTAAGCTCGTCAGTTGCCTGAATGGACCCCTCCTCTCAGTCAAGGGCATTCCAAAGTAAACCTGCAAAACTAGTTCAGGCCATGATGGGAAGAGGGGTGTGAGACATGTCTCATTATACCCTCCTCCCTATGGAATTAAGGCACAACTGACCAGCATTAACATTAAAACACAGATCTTAAGACTGACAAAGACTCTTTACCACAATAAAATACCGAATTCTAACCTGACTCTAATATAGCATCACATGACAGATAGCAGGCCCTCAAAGAAATCAAAATATTTTACCCCAAAATATATTTCATTGATATATTTGAAATGGCCCTGCAAAGCTGTCACTTATGGGGAAAATCTATATTCTGTCGAGAATCCTCCTCTTTCCAGCCCTCTTCATGACCCAGGAGAGATTTAAGTGAGTCTAGCACCTTTTAGGGTCTGATAAGAAACATTTATTGTCTATTCTCTCTGAAGCCAGCTACTTGGAGGCTTCATCTACATAATAAGAACTGTGGTTTCCACAGCCCCTTACCTTAACCCAGAAACTCCTTTCCATTGATTCCAGATCTTTAGATAGTAACTTAACTCTTTCAACCTATTGCCAATTAGAAATTTTTGAATCCACCTCTAACCTAGAAGTCCCTCAACTCTGAATTTTCCTGCCTCTCCAGGCCAAACCAATGTACATTTAACATATATTGATTGATGATCACCTGTAAAATCTGTCCCCCTAAAATGTATAAAATCAAGGTGTAACCCAACCACCTTGGGAACATGTTTTCAGGACCTGTTGAGGCTGTGCCTTGGGTTTTGATCACTCATATTTGGTTCAGGATTAACTTCTTTAAATATTTTACTGGAATAAAAAAAAACTAGAATCAGGACTTTTATGATTTTCTAGTGACAGAGAGGTCACCCCTATTACAATGTTACAGAAAACCACATGGGAGGCTAGAATGGCCTTCAATCCCCTAAGAGCAATCCTTCCCACAGTTATCAATGGGGGATAAGTGGAGAACCTGGACTTTTATCTCTACCTGTCAGAGAAGTGGGTACCTCTACACATTCTTCCCCTGCCAGAGTGTTGTCACGAGAGCCACTTAAGACAGAAAATTTAAGTAAGATTATATTTTAAATATGTAAATATCCAGGTTTTAATCAATAATTTCTGCCATTCCCAGAACCTGGGAGATCTCAAGCTGAATATACAAAAAGACAGTCTAAAGATGTCAATACTGAGATAACAGAGAAGCTAAAGTTATCTGACACAAAATGTAAGACAGCCATGATAAACAAAGGTTAAGTGAGTAATCATGAACACACTTGAAACAATTATAAAACTAGCCCCAGCAAAAAGAAAATATGAATATGACACAAGTGGAAAATTTGAAACCGAAACATACAATAACCAAAATTTTTAAAACTCCAGGAATGAACACAACAGCAGAATAGAGAACACAGAGAAAAAAATCAGCCAACGTAAAAATGGAATAATAGAAATTATCCAATTTGAATGACATAGAAAAATAGACAGAATAACTGAATTGAACAGACCATCAGAGTACTGTGTAAATCCAACAAAAGACCTAACATTCAGGCCATAAAACTCCATGCCTTGGTATATCACTCAATTTTGGATATCTTTTTATATTCTAACACCAAGAGCATATTGAATTAGATTAGCCAAAGTCTCAAAACTCCTTCGAACTATTTTGAAATACCCTGTTTCTAGACTTAAAAACTTGGCATATAGAAAAATGTTACTTTAGGTTTTTGCTTTGCCAAAACACACATTTTTTGTATTCTGATCCAAGAACTTCCCCTGAGCCCAACAAATCTATCTTGGTAAAAATAATTTACTTCAATTCAGGGCAACAGATATTTATTAAGCACCCACAGAGGGCCAGGTTCTGGTCTGCTCTATTTTCACATGCTGTTATTCTTTCTTAGGATGGACTTTCCTGGTCTGCCTGGTAAACTCCTGTTCTTCCTTCAGATTCCGTTCAAATACCATCTTCAATAGTGTGAGTTCCTTCAGCTTGCCATATAGTTTGCTTGTCAATGAATTCGCATGGTACTCAATACATCATACACTGATTTTTGCCCTTGTGACTAAACTGCATATTCCTGGAGGTTAGGACACTGTCTTCTCATCTTTGTTAACTCGAACTGCATTGAAATCTCCTTTATCATGAAATGTGTTCCGTAATTACCTGTTGCATAAATAAATGAATTAATGTATTTGAGGGACTGTGTTAAGGAAAAAAAAAAAAAAAAACAAACTGTATTACCGGGTCCACAAGGGGCGTGGTTTCAAAGGCAAGAACCTCCCAGCTCCATCCACCTCCCCACTCGGGAACCTAGAGTTCTTTGTCTAACTTTCCCATGCACTAGCTAGGTAAAATTACAGGTGTGCTCCTTTGTTTAAAAAGACGTGAAAAGCCCTGGGAGGAGGGGGCTCTAGTTGCTGACCGGACAGCCAATCCGATGTTAAAGTGAAAAATTAATCACTCAAGCAGAAGTTTGAAAGAACTCCTCTCATTGGACAAGAACATGAATGGGAGGAATAACTTCAACGTCAAAACCCCACTGCCCCTTACCGGTGCGGATTTCCCTCTCTGGGATCCCCTCCCACAACAACCTGGGAGCTGTCTTTCCCCCTCTACCTGTGCGGATATCCCCTTTGGATTCCCCTCCCACCGCAGTGTGGGAGCTCTCTCTCTTTCTCTCTCTGACTAATAAACCACTTTCTGCCAAACTCTTTGGATTGGTGATATTTATATCAATGGTAAGCTTACCGTGCCGCCAGGGTGTTTTCCCCATTCCTGGGGCAAGTGACCCCAAGAACCTGGGACGCCCGGTTACATATTCAGCTTTGCTTCTGATATTTGTAAATACCTACTGCCTACTAACTAGGCAGAGTAGTGGACTCAGGTATGCATGGTGAACGAATGATGTTACTTCTTGTACTGAAGATTGCAAACTTTAGCAGAGATGACATACCACTGGAATATAGAATTAATCTTAATAGAAAATTTGTTGAAATATTTTAAGAATAAGAATAATCTTGTGGCTTTATATCCTAGGAAGCCATATGTGCCCTCCATCACCCTGATATGTATTTTATTTTGCATATTTAGAAAAAGAAAAACTAAAACACTTTTGCAATGTTAGTCATATAATATCCCCGCTAACATTCAATCAATAATATAAGTTGTATTTTAACTAATTGGCTACCTTACCTTGCTAGTATCCATCACAGGGCATAGCATAGTTTGGTTAAGTAGATATTCTATTTTTTAAAAATTTGTTAAAGAAATGTTCTAAAATAGTGGTTGTCAAACATTTACATTGTGATAATGCTTTCTGAATATATGTATATTTTTATTACAATGTATATTACTATAATAATATATCCAGAGATTTTAAATGTAAAAAAATGAAACAGATAAGGTAGTAATGAAATAATATTTATATGAAATTTTGTGAATATTTATTTATTAGTGATAATGACGCAATTTAAAAGCCTGGTTCTTATTCTAATTTATATGAAAACTTAAGGTATCCTTTAGAAATATGTTGTGGTTTTTAGAAATTATTATTATTATTTTTTGAGATGGAGTTTCACTCTTGTTTTCCAGGCTGGAGTACATTGGCATGATCTTGGCTCACTGCAACATCTGTCTCCTAAGTTCAAGTGATTCTCCTGCCTCAGCCTCCCAAGTGGCTGGGATTATAGGCACTGGCCACCACACCCTGCTAATTTTTTGTATTTTTAGTAGACACAGGGTTTCATTATGTTGGCCAAACTTGTCTCAAACTCCTAACCTCAGGTGATCCACCCGCCTCATCCTCCCAAAGTTCTGGGATTACAGGCGTGGGCCACCGCACCCTACCTGTTAGGTTTTAAGTAATAAAGAACAGTGCCTTAAACACATAAGAATTTAATTTCCCTTATCTTAAGAATTACAAAGAGAGGAAGTTCAGAGCTATTGCATGTACCACTGTCCTTGAATCTTCTGTTGTTTCCAATGTGTGACTTTCATCTTCGTGCTCACATGATGCCTGCTACATATTTCACCTTATATTTGTTATACAGACCATAAGGTAAAATCAGAGTGAGGGTGTATAAAAGGCAAGAAACTGAAGAGAAATGTTCTTGCAATATTTTCTAGCACAGCTACTCATTGTATTCCAATGGCTAGAACAGGGTCAGAAGTCAACCCTAAGATACAAATACGTCTAGAAAGATATTTAGGCTTAATCGAAAATAACAGCGGAATAAAATGAAAAAAAAAAAGGATAATAAATGACTTTGGGGTAAATATTCCACTTTTGAAAAAATTTAATTGGCTATCGTACTTGAAAATGGCAGTGACTAATGGGCAAAAAATGATCAATATATTAAAATCAAAATAGGCAGTTATTTTATTCACTAGGGAAACAGTCTTCCATGTCTCTGATAGTTATTTTGAAAAGTAATTGAAAGACATGATTCAAAAAATATATTCTTAAGATATGGGCTTAAAACCACCGGAAACTTATTTCAAATATTTTAAACAAATAAGAAAAAAAAAGTTTCTGAATTATTTATGCTACAATATGAAAGTTTATAAAGATGAAGATTTTTGTCATGAAACTATATAATTGTGTAAATAGTTCTGAACCTTTCTTTTCAGTGCTCTCTCTCTTTATAATACAGCACACTGAAAGTGAACAGTCTTTGGTAGCACTATCTCTAAACGCTCAATGTTGCAAAACTCTCAGTATTCCCACAGAATTCTCGCTTAATGGACTTGGTGCTAGACTGAGAGAGTGAAGCAGAGTTAACTCTCTATATAAATGTTGGGAAGGATACTTCTTTCATTTTGGGTAAAGTTGAAAATAAGCAGAATTTGTTTTTTTCATCCAAAGTAGATGACTTCAGACACCACTGGTAAACAATAAGGTAAAATTCTTGAATTTAAATTTCCATAGATGTCTTTTAGAAAGCACCATAGTAGATATTATTTAGAATTATCAACACCTTTCTAGGATATGACATCCCAGAAGGTAACTTGCTTTGAAACATCATTGAAATGTGACATCATAACCATTGGGTTTCAAATTCTAAATCTGGAACTGGGGCCAAATCGTGTCTGATATTACTTCCCTTTCTCACTATTTCTGTTTCTCAGTTTTCTACACCAATATATTGCAATTCAAAGAAACTACTTAAAATTTCTCACCTATAGAAAGAGTTATTGGAACAGTTCCATGTTATAGTAGCTTTATGTTACAATTTTTTTCAAGAGATTATACATTTAATGCAAATTTAATACTGGATGGATTCAACTACATGTTTTCTTCTAAAAAAGAATGTTTTATTTTAAAATTTTGGAATCATACTGGGATGATGTTTTCTTTTAAGTTTCCATTTTTGTGGAAAATTTGTTTTATCTAGGATATTAAACTAAGTTTCTACACACTGGTCAAATCTCCAACAATATTTTTTTAATATTGAGGTCTAAACTACTTAATTACATGTGTTTTTTCATACCTCTGTTTGATTTTATCCCAAATTAGAATTTCCTATTTAAAAACAGATCAATTGATAACATACCTTTCTCATAATGAATAACTAATATACATTGTTAGCACATTCATTTTGATTATTACTTTAATTACTAAAGGTATATTTCCTGCTTTTTAGTTATTAATTGAATAGTACGATAACCAAAAAGATAGAGAAGTGTATTTTGTTCTCAGGAGAAAAGCATGTGTCTTGAGAATATGAATAGTTCTTAAGAGGACCATAGATTTATTTGTTTTCTTGAAATAATACTTACCACAACACTAGGAATGTGGCAATTACCAATAGTTATTGAACTAAAATTCCATGCCCTTTCATGTAATAACACCAACATATTAATACATAAATAAAAATGACCTATCAAGGTTTATAAGTCTTCCTTTAAAATACAATATTTCCATTTTTAAAGAAACATTTTGAAAATATGTTTAGATATTAAACATAAATTTGATATTATCCTTTTGATGGAAAAATATGATCTTGCAAAGACTTTGTAAATGACCCCCAGGGACTTATTCATTACTCACAAATTTTAGGTTGCACTTTGTGAGGTCAGTGAGACTGACACTTACGCAATTAAAGCAAATATTTCATTTAATCATATTAGGATTTATTTTAGCAATAAATCATCCTTTACCAGTTATTTATACATGTTGCAGGTTAGTGCTACAAATCACCTTTGCTTCTACTCTGTGTCAAACACTTTGTCTCAGAAATAAAGAAGAAAGGAGAAATCATTATAAATCTGACTCTGTGATAGTACTTGCCACATTAATGAATATAATTCAGGTCCCTGAATATATCTTTAACCACATGTGTGCAGTCAGTGAAGCTTCTATCAAAAGAAAAAGTGTTCAATGTTGTCCTTTTTTACTCA
The DNA here is from genome assembly GCF_001604975.1 of Cebus imitator. NCBI lineage: Eukaryota > Metazoa > Chordata > Mammalia > Primates > Cebidae > Cebus > Cebus imitator. Next base: position 1,329,049 of record NW_016107499.1, on the reverse strand, counting down.
CTTTTCTCTCTCTCTCTCTCTCTCTCTCTTTTTAACTTGTGCTTCAGTACTTCTTACCTTGAACATAGTGCAATATAGAAGGTGACTGGTTTTGATGCAGTTCCAGGGAGTCTTTACCACAATGAAAGTGTGTGCTCTGTCGAAGGAGTAATGTGAGGTCCACTCAGGTTTTTTTTTTTTTTTTTTAATTCATTCATTCATTTAAAAACAAATTTACTTAAACACTACATACCCGAATATGTAGAGTATTTTTACTTTGCTTAGTGACCAGGAACTAAAGATAACAAGAACATAAACAACTCAGCTCTCAAAAACCTTATATTGTGTCTTAGTGGTCTCTCACCAATGTTTCTATATCTTTGACTATTTACTGCAGTATGTTAAACTTGTTTTCTCATTTCACAAGTAATCCTCTTTTGATGAACAAAAACGTAAAAATGCTTTGCTGTCAACTTTCTTATTTTAGCTAATATTAGTACATATTCAACACTAACAGACACTGGTTATGTGGTTTACATAATTGTTATTTAATCCTCTGAAAAACTCTGTCAAGAAAGTGCTATTGTCCACTTTTCATGAATAATAAAACTGTGACTTCAATAGATGAAGCAACTTGTCTGAGATTCTGCACCTTGTATGTCACTCTACAATCACATGGACAAAATTTTCAGACCCTAATGCCAAATTTGTAGGACTGAGGCAAAATACTTAATAACAATTTCTTTTCTCTTTAGGTAAATTTCTTTAATCAAATCGATTTCTAAACTGTTAGTACTAGACAGGGAATAAGGCTACTTTTCAACTGTCTACAACATTTCTTGATTACTAATTTTTAAACTATATTGAAAAATTAGTAAATAGAACGCAGGTCCCACTATTCACCATTTTCAAATGAAGACAATATGGCTGAGAAGCTCTAGATATTTCGCATAGTGTCATATAGCTGATAAGTCTCCAAGCTGAAATTTGAACCCATATTTTTTTAGCTATTTGTTTTTCTGCTATTTCCACTGCCCAGGTGCTCTTTTTGACAAATCTTGGCAAAAGAAGGCCAACGTGCCCTACCACTCAACACAATACTTGGCTTATTTCCAATGTATATAAACACATTGGTACAGAAAAAGGAAATGAAACGGGAACAGTTTAGATACCTATATTTATCCAACAATAGAGAGAAGGAGAGGAATAGGAGGTGGGAGTGACAGAAGAGCAGATGAGCCAACTCCTTCTCAAGACACCTGACTCCATAGACCAGGGCAAAACCAGAATTTGAATTCACCCAACTCTCTAGTGTTAGACTTAACAAAGGAATTCAAAAGCTTATCACTGGGGGTTACAGACCAGCAGAGAGATACTTTCAGCCCCTACTGAAGGAATTATTTATTCTTTACTGAATAACAGAGGCTGTATAATGGCAAAGAGAAGAGAAACAGGGAACTTCCTAGTTAAAAATCCAGGAACACAGGGTGATGAACAATGAGAATGCATTGACACAGGGATGGGAACATCACACACTGGGGTCTGTTGAGGGGAGGTAGCAGAGGGACAGCGGATGTGGGGAGGTTAGGGAGAGATAACATGGGGAGAAATGCCAGATATAGGTGATGGGGGGGATGGAGGCAGCAAGCCACCTTGCCATGTATGTACCTATGCAACAATCCTGCATGATCTGCGCATGTACCCCAGAACCTAAAGTACAACAAAAAGGAAAAAAAAGTAAGCAATAAGTTTTGTTCTTTAATTAGGGCAATAATTTAGCACGGTAATAAGACAAAATACAATCTGCTCTCCTCCCACCTGCTTCCCACAAGCTTCATCTCTGACTATATCTTGCTCATAAATATGGTCTTTGCATGCAGTATAATTTTGGATGTGCTTTCCCTCACCTGGATATGAATTCCTTGCCCTAGGTATTCTTTAACTAGCATATTTCTTCAGTAACATCTAACTCTCTGAAGTATTTTGGTTACTTGTCTGGCTTCACAAATAACTAAAATTTTTGAGGGGATTGTGTCTCATTTAGCTTCTTGACATCAAACACAAGTCCTGGTAATTGTATAATGTTAATAATGTCAATAAATGTTAAAGAACTGGATGAATTTATAACATTGGTTTTCAAAATAACAAGTTATGGCTTTTTCTAGACAGCCAAATGAGCATATTCTATTTTCTGTAGGTTTTCAGATAAAGGGAAATCCCAACACTTTCCTGCTTCTTTCTGTTAATGAATAGGTGTGACTGTCTTAAAGTATGCTTATCACCATGTCTGCAAGAGAATTATAATTGTATCAAATGGTGATACAGCACCATAAAATTCTATATATTTAATTTGAAAATAAAATGTCTAGGAATTTCTATTTTATTATACCAGTAAATACTGTTCCTTAGATTTTGTACAACATAATAATTGTCTCAGAGCTTAAAGAAATTAATGATAATCCAGTAATCAGCAAGAAAGGGTCATCTAGAAAATGAATACTGTACATATCTAATACTATATGTCTATTTGTGAAAAACTATGATACACGCTCAAATTTTCTGTATTTGTTTCTGTAGACAAAAATACCCTAAAAAAACAATGATTTTCAAAATTTAACATGCATACAAATCACCTGTGAATCTCGTTAAAATGTAGATCTAGATTCAGTTAGTCTAGGGTGGTGCCTGAGTACCTATCTGCCTTTCTAACAACTTACCAGTTTATCAAATATACATTAGAGTGTGAGACACACTGACTTGAAAAGATATTTGAATTTATGTCTAGCAACTTAAAAAAATTAAAAGTGAAATAATGAGTAGAATCACTCCTTCACGCTTAGTAACTATTTTGATCAATAGGTGTGAAAATTGAGAGATAAGGAGACTGTTTGGAATTAACTTGAAGTACAATAGTATGCAGATACATATAAAAAAAATTAGGCGTGCTTTTGAAGCCAAATGACAAGTGTAGATTCTGTGTCCTGGAAAATGATAAAGATTCTCTCCTTGACCAAACTTCAGTCAGGCTCTTCAGAGCACAACTAGGTCCCATCTTAGGGCATGGTCCTCTAGAGCCCAGCTGTTGAAAACATCCTGCTCGGTCAGGTTAGCCAGAATCCCCCTCCCTCAAAATCTGATCAATATCCTCATCCTTTCAACTTGACCTACCTTCAACAACAATACTATTAGAGGGGTTGAATCAATTGGCCCAGACCCCTGATGTTTTCTTTTAGAATTTTTCATCCAGTCCCACCCCATGGCCCACCCTTTAGCTACAAAATTCAATTTTATCTTATTGTATTTAGAGTTGAGCTGAATCTATGCCCCCTATTGTTAAACCCCTCACAGTAGTTCCAAATAAAGAGTGCCTTACCTTTTGAAGAAGTGTCATGAATAATATTTTTCTTTAACAGAAAAATATCCCCCAGAAGCAAGAAAGGGTGGAGCTATTTCATTGGATAGATAACAGCAATATAAGTCTGTGCAGGGAAGGGGCAACTGGTTCCAGCTGGAACGACTTGTTTCAACTTGTTATAACTAGAAAATACTTCTAAACTGTCCTAGTGAAGTGTATACACTGGGAGAATAGAGAGCCAAATGTCCAAAAATAAACAATTACAAAATAAAATTCCTGAACATTTTTTGCTACCACCTTGATTCAAGTAAACAGCAACTGAGAGAGCTTCAGTGGGAGCTCAACTGGGAATATTTTGACATTCAAGTATAACTAGAAAGTACTATATTGACTCCAAAATCGAGGCTAAACAGAATAGAGTCATAAGCCTGAAGTGGCTAACAAACCTACCCAAAAGAGACCTGATCTCCTATTAGTGAGGCAGATGTGACATTTGAATAAGTTTAAAAATTGTGCATGTCTCTGCAATTTTAGTGCAACCATTTAGCAAGCAAACATTGGAATATACAGTGTAAAATATAAAGTTATATTATTATAATCCTGAGAGTTTACAATATATTCTGAAAGTTAAAACATCTTATGTATTTTGTATAGCTTGCTTTTTAATATCTTAACCCTAATGTCAACTCTTTGTGGATTACAGCTGTAACAATCAGATTTCAGCATGCAAATTGTCATCATTTAAAATTTTAATGGTATAAATAATTATTATAAAATATGTTGATTTCTCGTTGTCAGTGAAAATTACAACGCAACACATAGTAAGCTTTTAACTGAGTAAAAATAGTTTTTATAGTGTCAGTTTATGGCACTGCATAAGTAACTGTCTAAGCGACCAATTATATTTTTGTTGGGGATGCATATGGCAAAACAACTGAAATGTTAGTGTAAAATGTTTATATTGTTTTTCTTTTGAAGTGTTACATTTAAATTCTGGTATTTCTAAGTTTATATTTATCAACATAGTGAGCTCCAATTGGTAATATTTTGACATTCAAGTATAACTAAAAAGTATTATATTGACTCCAAAATCCAAAATGTGACACAGTTGGAAATTTTTTGTATGAACACACGCTTCATTATATCCAACAATAATTATTATCATTATTTTTTTTTTGCAAAATACAATGGCACACTGAAATCCTAGGAATCACATGAAACATACAAATGGCCACAGGGTAAAATCAAAAATTATAAAATATCCCTGATAAGTCCAATGGGCCTTGAAAGAGGAGGAGGGAAGCATCTGATAGCCAATTTATAGCACTTTAGACTTCAAGTAGCAAATGAAATATCCTAAAAGTCCTAGGTATGAACGTAACAGGGTTCTCAGAGCCACAGTGGTATCTCAAGATATCATTTGGTCATTTGGACAATGTGTTTGCTGCTAATTACTGCAAACATTTTGTTTTTATCTTCAGGTAGTCTTAAGCTCAGCTGGCCCTGTTGGTAATGCAAAGCCCTCTAACCATTGACTTTGTCCTCCATCCAATCCCTAGCTGCTGTGCAGTATAAATGCAACCTTCACCATTTTGACAAATGTATTTACAGATTGTGTCTGACATTTTAAAAAACTCAATATATAGAGCAGGGTGCATGTGTGTATGAATTAATTTTATCCTGTACCTGAGGGATTATGTTACATTTGTGGGACCCTAATTAAGAATACACAATTTGGAGGTAGATAATTAGCATTTGAAGGGCCTTGATTGATTGGGGATTCATACTTCAGAAATCTTATACAAACTATTTATACATCATTAAGTAAATATGCAACAGAAGGCTCATACTTAACATTAGAAATATTAAAATGTTTCATTTGGGGAGAATAAATGATGTTCAAGGTATATGGTTGTCCAAAAAGAGTGCATAGTATATTCGTACATTACGCATGCACTTTTTTTCTTTTTCTTCTTTTTCTTAATCAAATAGTGTGATACATGAGCCAAGTAGAAACATGGCTGGTCCTTCTATCAATTTATAATTTTATCTGCCTTAGAGTAAATTGAGAATTTCAAAGTTCTTGTAAAAGTGCCTCAAATAAACACCAACACTATGAATTATGTTATGTGATCTTTTAATGTATACTTGGTAATAAACATTTGGATATTTATCAGAATCCATTATGGGGTCTAAGGTCTACTTTCATTGTAACATGTTCCACTATGGCAGGTTAGAAAGAAATTTTATACAGCCACAATCTGTCTCTATTTACTAAAAGAACCTGACAATTGTTCACTGAAAACATTTGCTTAGATTAATACACAGTAATTTCTCTGATTGTCAGTATCATGCCTATCACTGAAATATATTTGGAACTGCAGGAACGTTTATTTGTACATATTAGCACTTACGGTGATAATAGAACACACTAAAAATGGGTATTTAAAGACAATATAAATCAAAGGTATTTACAGAAATTCTGAACCTTAAAATTAGAAGCTTCAAATACAATAAGCACACATACCTAAATTTCATTTTACAAAAACAACACATTGTTCAAAAGATTATAATTGTAAGTAGTGCATTAATATGTATATACCTAATTACCATTCAATATTGCTTATGAACCACTTGATAGTCACAAAACTTTTAAATGAATTTGTACTTCAATAATTACAGAGAATAATTTATGTATCTTTCGTTCTTTTTTTTTAGTATGAGAACACATGCACTATCATTGTGGCTGACCCTGTGGTAGCCTATTCAATATCTAGTCTCTTCTATTTCATCATCAGCAAAGTTTTCATTTTGTCTAGGTTAACTTTGTGCCCAGTTGATAAACTGCATTTTCCAGCCTCCTTTGCAGTTCAGTAAAGTCATGAGACAGAGTTATTGACAGTAAATATCTGCTACAGATTTCTGGGAAATTTTGCTTTCTTGATATAAGTACCACCTTGTTTTCTTTGTTGCTTATTTACCGGAGGTTGGAGAGTTGGAGAAAGAAGAGGTTCAAGAAAAGTAGCTAATGGGTAACAGACTTCAAGGGTGGGTGATGAAATAATCTGTTAAACCCCCATAATACAAGTTTACCTATGTAACAAACCTGAACATGTACTCATGAAATTAAAAGTGAAAAATAAGAATAATAATAATATAAATAAACAGTTAATTTATCATTTTGTTACAGTAAATTTCATCCTCTATTGCCATGGATTATCATATCTTATTCACATGGATGTTTCAATGACTGGGCCATTTTTTCAGACTGATTCATTTCTGAAAATGTATACTCAAATGTTCCACCTACAAAACTTCTTTCATTTTGTTTTGAGAACAAGTTGATTCTTATCCTCATTAAGATCCTTAGTCTTGTAACCAAATTATTTTTATCTCAGAATATTAGCTATTTCTTACCATCACTTCTTTTCCAAGACCAAAGATTCATGACATCATGACATTCTTGAAAAGATTCTAATCTTTCGTTTTCTTCTGTCTGACATCTGATCCCTATAAATGCCAATTGCTGAATTGGTGAAATCTACATTCCCCTTTTTCCTCTGCACACTATTCAACCCAAGAAAAAATTTCCTGAAAAAAATTAACGGTAAACAAACAAGCTAATTGAAACCAATTTCATTTTATGCCGTTTGAGGTATCCCTGAAATTTTAGAAGCCAACTGGATATATGTTTATTTGTTTCTGATCAATGTTTCCTTAGATTCACTCAGATGAGCTATTTTCAAACATTGCCATCATCATTAATTTCTGAACTCCTCCTTTTGCCACTTCTCTGCCTCCATAACTTTTTGATATTTACTTTTACCTTTAAGGAAAACATAGAGATCTAGTTGCCTTTGATGCTCCACACTCACGTGTATAAACATACACATACACACACACACACACACACACACACACACACACACACATACATGTCTTTCCAACCTTGGTCCACTTTTACTTTCCTCAAATAGAAGTGTCAGTCTCTTCT
>NW_016107499.1:1312454-1321621 GCF_001604975.1 Cebus imitator | reverse complement strand
ACACACACACACACACACACACACACACACACACACACACACAGAGTTCTCTGTCACTTAAATATTTATTTGTTCAAATTTATCTCCAGAAGATACTGTCACTTTCTTGCTCTGAATAGCTGCTTTGTTTTGGCTTATTTTAATACTATTTATAGTCACATTGTCAGATCTTCACATCTTATTTGTGCTTAAATGTTATGAAATATGAGTTTGGTTATGATCTAAATGTCAGAGCATTAGATCACGGATTACATGTGATCATAGATCATATGTATGTTGGAGCACTGGAATGCTCTACCAAAGATTATTAATACAGCATACCCTCAAAATTCTGTGGACCAGATTTAAATTGATGCTATCCTTTTTCATTGACACACACAGTATTGAATAGTTAATGTCTTCCTTCTTCTTGACACTTATTATTTTCTGTACTTGACATGATGCCAGTCTCTTCTAGTTCCCTTCTTACTTTTGGGTTACTGTGGGGGTCATAAAAATAAACTGCTGTTTTGCTATTTCCTGAAAAATCAGTGTTTACCATAAGTAACCCTGCTGTTGATCCTATTTCTTAAATATCTATCCTATATTTTCTTTGCCTCCAGTGAATTGTTTTCTACTACCATAGGATCACATCTAATACTCACAACATCCTGCATTATTACATTAATTCTTTTATTTTATTATATCCATTTTCCATAATACCACATACATTGTTTTTTAGAAGAGCTAAACTATACTGTATATTTATAGGTAAAACAATGAAAACTGTGGTCAAGAAACATAACCTGGAGTTGTTCTTTATTGTCTGGCTCTCTGCATGATTACATTAATCCTTCTGTTTTTGGATATCCATTTTCCACAATACCATATGTATTGTTTTTTAGAAGAGCTAAATTGTATTGTATATTTATAGGTAAAACAATGAAAACTGTGGTCAAAAAATGTAACCTGGAGTTGTTCTTTACTGTCTGGCTCTGAGAAATATTTTTTAGGTCTGTTTTCAGAAGCTTTCCCCCAGAAAATGTTGTTCCAGCTACGCAAAAATGGCTTGCAGTTACAGAAACGTGCTATGCTCTTGCCCATCTATCTTGTAACATATGCTGTTCTTTTCCTGTACTGCCCTTCTTCTGCTCCACCACTCAGGCTAATTTCTATTCTTTCTTCAGTGGTCAGCTCAAAAATTGCTTTTCCCAGTAAACCTTACCTAAAATAGTGTTAAGCCCTTCTTCACAGTTCTATAGAGTTTGGTATCTATTTGCATTAAATCAATTAGTCATACTATATTGTAGTTTTCTAGCAATTTTCACAATTTTTAACAATATTAATAAAAGCTAATATTTGAGTGCTTTCTATACAAACATGAATTTTTCTTAGTAATCCTGTGAGATGGGGTTTGTTGACATTCCTGTATTATAAATGAGGAAACTGAGGTCCAGAAGTGGTTAAGCAACTCATACAAAGTTTCATGTCTACCAAGTGACAAAGGCAGGACACTGTATGTATGAATTTTATTCCATTTTCATATTGCTCAGTTAAAAAAAACTTAGCAACCAACATATTGAATTACTTAAAGCAGGGACCTAATGTGTGTTTATCAAATGTTGAATGAGATGGGAGAAATATAGTAATAGACATGGGAGCAAGCAAATAATCCACTTAAATACTTACTGAAGTTGCTCTATCATGTCTGCTTAATTACTGTTCACATGAGAGGTATCAACATTTAAAGGTTAACAGCTTATGTGCAAACTCACATATGGCAACTTCTCCATTTTTTTTTTCTTTTTTTCTCAGTTGGGAATGACTTTAGTTGACAGGCAATTACTTAATTTACGTGTGTAGCAGAAATGTTAAGGAAGAATTGAACAGAAACGTAGAGAAAAATCAATGAAATCATAAAACAACACTCCATTCGTTCTATCCTAAAAGTCTGCAATGATTCCTTTAAACTCTCCAGTGGCATTATTTTGTAATCCTGGAATCCTTTATCATTTTAATGCTTTGGAAAGACACTTTAAGTACAGGATCATAAATCACAGTGAGAAGGATAAAGCAAGAACGCTTTGTAGGTTCACTGTTTCCAAAGTCATTTTTTAATGAGAAGATGCTTCTGTGTGTTTAAATGATAAGAGAAAGTAGATTTTAAGGAAACATATGGAACTTTTATTTTACATCAAAAATTATATGCATTATATAAAAATACTTAAATTTAAATTAAAAAATAAAACAGTAGTTCATAATTCTTTTAAATATAAAATTATTTTCCTTCAAAATCCTCATTAAGCTTGCCTTAAATATACTATGTTCATTAATGACTTTACTCATTTTCTCCATTTGCTGAAAATGTTATTTTCTTACCATCTCACATACTACCTTTCCAGGTTTTCCTGAAATAGTAGTCTTAATTGAGCTCATTTGGATTTTTCTAAATCTTATAAATCTGTACTACATTATATACCACTTCATTACTTATATTTACTTTGTTTTGTGAATTGTTTACTTACCTACTAGACCTTCACTGTGCAACTGTTACTAACCAAGCATTATACTGGCATCAAAATATAAGGTGGCGAAAATGAAAAAAAACTGGGTGGTGGAGCTAAGGAATATGGAAAACAATGAGCTAGAAAGCTGTTCAGAATCACAGACTTGGCTCTAATAAAAAAACATTCCCAAACACCAGTGAATTTCAAACACCCTTTGCAGTTTCTACCTAGTAGGATTTCAGGGTATTAAGGAAGAGTAACTGCTATGTGCCTTTCTAAACGGGAGCATTAAGTATGATTACATTATCCCTATTCTACTAGTTTTATGTGAAATGCATGGATTCAGAATTCACAGGACGTGAGAAGTAGATAATTTGACAGTTTCATAGATGGATCTCTGGGTTTAATGGAACTCTTTTCAGTTCTAATATGGGGACCACCAAAAGTTCCTCAACTTGGACCTGATGTTGTAAGTGAATGGGGCAATGAGTTATCTACCTAGAAATAGAACAAATGCATTTTTTGTGCTTAAATTTAAAAAGTGAAATATTTTGAACATGAAGATGGATTCTGTTAGATTTTGTTGGTATTTCCAAGATTTGCTTTTCCTCTGTGGCAGACATATACTTGTGGAAGAATTATACTTTCTATTGAATTCAGATTGGACATAGGAATTCCTTTTTTTAATAACACGTGAGTTTGTGGTGCATGTGTCATTTTTGAGCAAGAGCTTTAAAAGTCTTCATGAGAGCCTGCTTTCTCTATTTTCCCATTTGCCATGGGTCTTGGTAATCAAAGACAAAGGCTGCTATTTAGCTAATTTACTGTAATAAAAAAGACTTGAAGCAAAAGTTAACTAGCAATAAACATTAAAATGTGTAAGAAATAAACCTTTGTTCTTGCAAGCTAATAATATTTTGCAAAGTCCTTTTCAACAAGTTAACCTAGTCTAAGCTGATAACAAAATCAAAACAAAACACACATTGTATTTATCATGATGAAATTTCAAATGAAGAAAGATTTTTAAAAATATTTTTAATTTTTGTAGGTATTCAGTAGGTGTATGTATTTATGAGGTAACATGAGGTATTTTGATACAGTTATACAACGCATAATAATCACATCAGATTATTCTTAGGCCAGGAAAGAGTCAGCTTGAAGGACTGACAGGTGAAAAGATGGAAGTCTGAAGAGATAAATGAAACAAGTAAACACATTCATCTTCCCAAGAAGAATCTTGGTATCTACAGAGATGAAGCTACAGAGGTGTTAAATATTTAGAAGCCCCCAGGGGCTTAATCAACTCCTAATCCTGGGGTCTTCTCTCTATCTAACATCTTAAATTGCTTGGGGGCCAAGTGTTGTCATTGGGGTGCTTCATTATTAGGATTGATATTAGAATTGGTAATGGTAGTGTGAATAATTATGATGAGGTGGAAATTGTAATCAATTTTAAAAATATGGAATATTGGGTAATTTTTGAGGGCAAGGAAGTGGAATTACTTCATGAGGATTCTATAGGTGTGGCCACATTATATATCTGTGGGAGTTGACTTGTGGTGGTTGCTGGCTAATCTTTGTTAGTATTTTTATTGCAACTGAGATTACCCAGGGAAGTAGGGATAAATGATTAATAATAAGGTTAGAAGAGACGGAATAGGAAAAGAGAAAAAGAAGTGTGTAATTAGGCCTTTCCAGGTAGACACAGTGGTTGAGGCTACGATCTGAAGTTGGGCAGTGTTTTTTGGTATTGTCTTTTCTATTCAGATTAGATTTAGTAGAAGGGAGCCTATATTTTGGCTTGCAAGGAAGTTTGAATATGGTGTTGTATGGTGCATTGTGCTTGGGTAAAATCCTAATACATTGCAAAATTTAAATGTTTGTGACGGGTATTTAAGTTTGACCTTATTAATGATAAGGCTGAGTTATATTGCTAGTGAGAAGCCTAGAATAGTCATGACCAGGGCTGTGAGCTTTAGATGGAAAGGCATAATTATTTGGGGAACTGGTATTGGGGAGATATTGTTACAGATTACAAATTTGGCAAAAATGCTACCAATTGTTTAGCGTTTAATTGAATTAATTATGAGGGGATTATTTTTGTTGATAACAACTAAGGTTGTGAAGTGAAGTTTTCCTAGCAGTGCAAAGAAGATAATTCGGGTACTAGAGACAGCTGTTAGGGAGGTGGCAATGAGTGTGATTAAGAGGGCTCAGGCATCAGTATATGATGTGTTTGTGTCTCAATAATAAGGTCTTTGGAGTAGAAGCCTTTGAGGAAAGGTATACCCCTGAGTGCCAGGCACAATAATATGTGAGGAAGACATAAAGGTCAGAGCTTTAAATAGCCCACCTATTTTTTGAAGATTTTGCTCATCATTAAAGTTACAAATAATAGACTTGGGGCATATAAATAATATGGCTTTGAAAACGGCATGTGTACAAATATGAAGAAATGCTAGGTAAGGTTGGTTAATGCCAACTGTAACCATTATAAGACCTAGTTGACTCGAGATGAAAAATGCCACAGTTTTTTAAATGTCATTTTGTGTTAGATTGCAGATTGCTGTACATAGTATAGTAATAGCTCCTAAGCACAATGTGAGTGTTTGAATAGGTATGTCATTCTCCATTAGGGAATAAAATTGGACCAGTAGGAAAATGCCTGCTACAACTATTGTGCTAGAGTGAAGTAGGCTGAGATGGGATTTGGGGCTTCTATACTTAGGAGTTAGGGATGGTGACCAAATTGAGCTGATGTGCTAGCTGCTGCTACCAGAAAACCAATTAGTGGGAGAGTACTGGGACTAGGGTTAAGAATAAACATTTGCTGAAATTCTCATGTATCGGAGAACAAGAGAAATCAAATCATGCTATTACTGGGATAAAACTGATGTCTTCGATGCGATCGTATCAGATTGCTGGAAGGGCTGCTGTGTTAGTGTCTGTTCTGCCACCACATCAGTCAATTAGCAGGAAGGACACAATATCTGTTAGGTTTTGAAAAGAAGGCAAAGGTTAAACAAAGACAGAGAGAGAGTTGGCGGCTCTTCTGCAACACGGGCTTATTGCCAGCACTATCTGTGGAGGTGGGGGACCAGCTTAATGCCAGAGCCCATTGCTGCTTACAGGCTTGGGTAACTTATAGGTTCGGGGCTGCTGGTCTTTGCGGCCTGGTTTGCTGTCTGGTAGGATGTTGATAAGGATGTTCTTTCATTTGGGCCTTTGCCCAGTAGGGTATGAGAAGGATGTTCCTGTGCCTTGTGGTGAGGTGGTTAGGCAGGATGGTTCTTATGGCCTGAGCCCCCGTAGAATGTTTCAATCTACAAAATGGCGCAGCTTGGACTAACAATACCTACCCATATCCTAATTCGATAAAGAGTTGGAATAAGTTGTTGGCAGTGACTAGAATTGGTAGAGTAATGAGAAAAATGAGTAGATATTTGAAGAATTGATTTATGTTGGGTTTCGAGTATATATATCATATTGAGACTTCTATAATAGATCATGTGACAAATAGTGCTACTGGAATGAAACTACAGAGAAGTAATCCAGTTTAAAGCTGAGTGAAAGCTTTAGAGTTTCAACTGTCATTCAGTGTCAGTTTGAAATAAGAGTTTCTTGGCCTATATAGATGAATCTGGTGGTGCGGATGAGGCTGGTAGTGAAGGTACATGCAAGGATGATTTTGCATCATTGGGGTACAAATTATCTTTATAAATGCTATTTGAGGTAATAATAATTGGAAAAGTTAGTAGAACTAGTGAGGTCAACGTAAAGGAAGAAAATATATTTATTACTTTTATTTGGAGTTGCACAAATGTTTTGGGTTCCTAAGACCAAGAGACAACTCTTATCCTTAAAAGTTAAGAAAGCCTCATTGTTAAATATGGGGGCATGAATTAGCAGTTCTTACAAACTTTCTTGGTAGGTAAGAAATTATAGACTTCTATATTAGAGCTACAATCTAATGTTTTAATTAAACTATAGCTACATTATATAAACCCCAAAATTACTTTGAGGTTTAGTGATAATAGAAGGGGTACATGTTTACACATTAGGGTATCTTCTCATGTGAAGGATGATTTAGTATTATTAATGTGATATGTGAATAATCTTCATTGTGTAGTGATTAATATACAGAGAGAATAAAGAACTGTTCTATAAACATAATGACAAGGTTAGATCAAGAGAATGAGGCTATGGTTATGAGAAGTTATCCTGCTAGATTAATGATAGAGGGCAGGGCAAAGTGGGTGAAGCTGTAGGTTGTTGAGGTTGGAGGTTGGATGAGGTTGGAGAGTCATCATGTGGATATTAGCGGGAGGAATGTTTGAAGTCCCCAGACCAATAATGGTTTGGCTTTGGACTTGTTCATAGTTTGAGTTTGCAAGACAGAGTATTATGGATGAGGTGAGTCAGTGGTCAATTATTAGGGTTGTTGCACCTACAAAACTTCAGGAGGCTTAGATGAGGATGGCTATGAAAACAAGGGCTATGAGGCTTTCAGAGGAGTAGGTAATGAGTGACCTTAGATCAGTTTGGTGCAGACAGATGAAGCTTGTTATTTCTCAGAGGGATAATATAAAGAAAGAGTATACTATAAATTCTGTTAGGGGTTTAAGGATTAAGTTGACTTGCATTATTCCATAGCCGCCAAATTTTAGGAGTACCACTGTGAGAACAATTGACCCAGCAATTGGGGCCTCTATGTGGGATTTTGGCAGTCATAGATGGAGTCCATAGAGGGATATTTTTACTATAAATGTTGTGATGCATCTTAGTCACAAAAGACTATTGGATCAGGAATTTGTTTGTTCTTGAGCACTACATGATGTAATTAGCATATTTAGCAAGCTCAGGACATTTTGGCTATAAATGAGTGCTATAAGTAAGGGGAGAGATCCAACAAGCATATAGAATAAAAAGTATAGGCCTGTGTTAAGGCATTCTGTTTGATTGCTCAGCAGATAATAATAACTAGGGTGTGGACTAGTATGGCTTCAAAGAGGATATAACATATGATAATTCTGTGGCAGTAAATGTTACAATTTATAATATTTGTAGGGAATTTAGTATTGAGATAGAAAGTGTTTTTTTTGTTATTTTTTTTTTAATGGGAGTGAGTCTTTGGAGAGGTGATATTGGCTCACCAGAATTATGAGAAGCAATAGTCAGTTTGCTAAGATTACAAGGGATGATAATAGTGAGTTGGAAAAAAGGTTAGTGAAATGTTAGATGCATCAACATTAAACGGGTTCAAGAAGCTACCGAGCCATCCTAAGGGCATCTGTGTTATTTATCACCTCTGCAGCTTCTCAGCCAAGCGCTTAAAGTCATTCCAAGCTTCTATTGGTCAACAGGGCCAGCAGTTGGGAGGATAAACTGGATGCAAAACAGACAGTAGCTGGGGCTCTTGTCTATACCTGCCACCATATGTGAATGGTATGGCTTTCAGAGGATAATGGCTACAGCTTCACTCTTATCCTCCAAATTTTATATAAGATCCTTTTTAGAACATTTCTAATTTGGAATCATAGAGCGATAGAGGGTCTAGGAAATCCAGTTTCCATCTTAACCAAGTTGACGTGAACACAATCCAAGAAAAAGAGCATGCATTCAGCTTAAAAGACAGTTTAGGCAGCCCTGAAAATCATTTTGTAATATCACTTAAATATAAACATTTTTCAACTTACTCTTCCTTAACTTGCTGAGAACAAATGCGTAACTGTACCACAATAATTAAGCCAACAAGATTATATTTCTCTCAAGGTTCTTCATCTAATAGAGTTGTAAGTTATATTTCCATAAATCAAATAAATTAAAGTTTATAATTTATGTTTCCAAAGCAAAAACTTATGTATACAACTCATGTTTAGTATCCTCTGAATGTAACTTTTAACTATGGGTTTTTTTGGTGACCATAAAATTAGTAAACATTGTTAGCCATCAGAAATTGTATTTTTTTCATTTCAAGTATAAAATATTTAGTATGGAAATTTGCTCACTTAATCTGTATATTAGCTTGTCATCCTAGGATAGGTTCTCATCAGGGGCTATTTTGCCTTACTCTTTCATATGGCTGCATTAAAAAATATAATAATAAAATTGTCTCTGACAGAGTAGAATCCAACCCAAGGCAAAGTTTGATTTTGTTTCACAGTGGTTTCACTTAAAACTCATGACCGGATTGAGAGGATCCAAGATGGCCATTTAGGAACAGCTCAGGATTGCAGCTCCCAGTGAAAGCGCAGAGGATGAGTGGACGCGGCATTTTTATTGCCCACAGACTAGGAAATTCCCAGGCGGAGGTGATCCATGGTCGCCAGCGCGGCTGTTTCGGCCAGCGTGGCTGTGCTGGCCGGCGCCGCTGCTTTGCCCCACGCGGCTGCTTTGTCGGCGCCCCGAGCAGCAGTTCTCTGTACAAAATACACCAGTCCAGGTGCCCTTTTGGCTGGCGATTGGAGCCACGGGAAGTCACCCATTCGTCTGTTTAAAAAAGGGACTGAGCAGAGAACCAGAACAGTAGATTCCAGGGCAAAAAAAGCGCCACGAATCTCAGTGCCGCTATTTAAGCCAGCGCAGTGAGTGGCTGCAGGGGAAAACAAACAGGCCCTGGCACCTCTTCAACAGGCGACTGGAACGCCAACTTAAAAAAGGCTCTGAGGCAGGGAGCCAGGC
>NW_016107499.1:1294303-1306624 GCF_001604975.1 Cebus imitator | reverse complement strand
GAAATAGGGGAGGGACGGTGGGGGGTGGGGAGCTGGGGAGAGATAGCAAGGGGAGCCAGATGTAGGTGATGGGGAGGAAGGCAGCAAATCACACTGCCACATGTGTACCTATGCAACAATTTTGCATGTTCTTCACATGTACCCCAAAACCTAAAATGCAATAAAATAAATAAATGGGGAAAATAAATAAATAAATAAATAAAACTCATGACCACAGACTTCATAGAAACCTGATATTGCATAGAAATCTAACATGTCCCCCCGGTCCCCTTTTCACTCTTGAGACTAATTTACACTTTTACCATTTTCCTTAACATCCAACTCCTGTACATCTGCCTTCTCAGCCAGAGGTCTTATGTCAAGACTGTTTGAGAAAATGAAACTATTCAAGGAGGAGCTCAAGTTCTTACCCCCAAATCTCAAAGCCATCTGTGCCTGTACTATGAGCTTGGTCTTTTCTCCTGTTAAATGGAAGAATGATCCTGTCTCTCCTTGAAGTTCAAATATTCCACCTGCCCTCTAGACTCCAAAACTCTATTAACTGCCTGTTTTATATTTATGTATCTACTTGTTAAAATTTAACAAGAACTTAATGGAACAAATGACTCCTCTACCTAGGTTTATTAATCTGCCAATGCTCCTTGTTCTAAAATTATCACTACTGTCTTATCAGCTGTTTGAGCCAAAAATTCAGTAGTCATACTTGGAACCTCCCTGTACACATCCAGCCCACCAGCAAATTCTGGATACAGCTCAAAATACATCTTAAGTCCACTAATTGTTTTTCATACCAATTGCTGCCACTCTAACTATGTCCCAATCATCTCTTATCTCAATGTTTTCAATAATCCATTTGCTTCCTTTCACTTTGCCTAGGTATTCCTCACGGCTGAAACCCTGCTAATTTACTTGCTCAGTCACTAGAGTTATGGGAACAGAAAGAGTTTTCAAAAATGCTGTCTCATGGATTGATGGGTGAAGCAAACTACCACGAGATGTGTATGGCTATGTAACAAACCTGCACATTCTGCACATGTATCTCAAAACGTAAAGCATAATAATAAATTTTTTTTTGTCAAGCACGGTGGCTCAAGCCTGTAATCCCAGCACTTTGGGAGGCCGAGGCGGGTGGATCACGAGGTCAAGAGATCGAGACCATCCTGGTCAACATGGTGAAACCCCGTCTCTACTAAAAATACAACACATTAGCTGGGCATGGTGGCACGTGCCTGTAATCCCAGCTACTCAGCAGGCTGAGGCAGGAGAATTGCCTGAACCCAGGAGGCGGAGGTTGCGGTGAGCTGAGATAGCGCCATTGCACTCCAGCCTGGGTAACAAGAGTGAAACTCTGTCTCAAAAAAAAAAAAATTTTTTTTTTAATTTATAAAAAATAAAATGTGAGTTTACATTAAAAAAAAGAAAAAGAAAAGAAACTCTGACAACATTAAACTGGAATTGAAAATATTAATAAAAAAAAGAACCACGATTTGTGGTGTGGAATGACGTAAGGGTGTTTTTAAGGCACATCACCTCAGGGTCCTGTCAAACACTTATGGTAGCAGTGCACCCAAAAACTTCTTTGTATTAGTCTGTTTGTGTTACTACAAAGCAATACCTGAGACTGAGTAATTTATAAGAAAAGAGGTTTAATTTGCTTAAGATTTTGCAGGGTGTACAAGACATGTGGTACTGGCATCTGCTTCTGGTGAAACTTAAGGAAGCTTACAATCATAGCAGAAGGTGAAGGGCACATCACCCGATGATGTGGGAGCAAGAGGACAAGGGACAGTTCACATACTTTTAAACAACCAGGTCTCCTGAGAACTCACTATGGTGAGAACAGCACTAAGCCATTCATGAAGAATCTGCCCTAGGACCTAAACATCTCCCACCAGGCCCCACCTCCATTAATGGGGATTATATTTCATCATCAGATTTGAAGGAGACAAACATCCAAACTATATCACTCTTACTTTTAGATGTCTTCTTAACCAGTGTTGGCTACAAAGTCTGTGATAAAGTATAACTGCAAAATTAATGGGACACATATCAAGCATCTACTCTTTTAGACAGTTGTGTGGAAAAGGAAGTCACAAGCTTACTATCCCATCATCTTAGACTGAGAGAAAGCTCTCTTAAGAACACTCTCACCAAACTTTATACTGATTACAGCACAAGAGTAGATTTTGTTGTTGAATAAACATACATCTGGTGAATATTGTATCACTCACTTGTCTTATAAGCACCACCCATAAGTATGAGTGGTTCCCTAGGAGAATCTTCCACTTGATGTAGTAGAAATCATATTTATCTCCTTTTATTACTTCTGTTAGAATATTTAAGGTATTTTGTTCTGGCATAATTCCATATGACTACTGGTCATTAGCAGCTATATGAACTAAAATGTGTTCATTTGAAATTATAAATTCTATTTCTGTTTATTAGCTTCAATATTGGAAGAACTGAAGTCCTTCTAAACATTCTGTTACATGTTACACTTATCAATGTCCTGATTCTAGGCTGCTGTTGATAAACATGGTAAATGCCATAAAGGCAGGAACTATATCTGTGGTGCTTAGTATTGCATCTGTCATTTATTAAATCAGCAGCATACAAATACATTTCCCAAATCAGTAATTGTTAAATGGATGAAAGACTAAATGGATGATGAATGAATTACATGACACATTATACTAGCAAAATTTGAGTTAGTGAATGGCTGAACTCCTCCTGTTTATTGGACTACCAATTCTTCTTTCTAGAAATATAAATATTGTAAAGTAGGGGATGCTGATGTCTGCACTACACATCTAGTAGTCATTAATAGGAAGGTATGGTTTGAATTACAGACTTGGAAATTATAAGCATATGAAAGATATTCAAATCTGTTTTATATCTAGAGAGATAATGGAAAATAATGACTTGCCTCAATAGAAATCTGGATATTACACTGGCAGCAATTAATATTTATTGAGCAACTACTTTATGGCATGTATTGTGCCAAGTGATTTTCACAAATGGCCTCATTTATTCTCAGTTTTACAGATGAAAAACTAAAGATTAAAGAGCTTAAATGTCATCTCCAATTAAATGACTTTATTAGTATTATTATTTCTAATTGTAGAAGGCAAGATATAGAAGACAGGGAGCTTCTATTTATACTCTCCTGTCTATTCTAAAAGAATTGTGCTATGAAGAATAAGAGTCCAATAAATAGAAAATTAGCATGATTTTATATGGTACTTGTATTAGGCCATTCTCGCATTGCTATAAAGAAATATTTGAGACGGGATAATTAAAGAAAAGGGGTTTAATTGGCTGATAATTCTGCAGACTTTACAGAATGCAGTGTGCTGGCATCTGCTTGGCTTCTAGGGAGGCCTCAGGAAGCTTATAATCATGGTGGATGAAGAAGGGGGAACAGGCACATCACATGGCAAATGCAGGAGCAAGTGACAGAGTGTAGGGGATAGGAGACGCCACATACTTTTAAATGACCAGATCTTGCTAGAACTCACTATACAAAGATAGCACCAAGCCATGCGGGATCCACCCCCATGATCAAAACACCTCCCACCAGGCCCCACCTCCAACATTGAAGAATGCATTTGAATATGAAATTTGGGGAGGAACAAATATTCAAACTATATCCATGTTCAAAGAATTGTCTCTCTCCACATTTAGATAATTCTTTTCAATTACTTTGCCAGGTTTCTTTTCCCTTTCCAATGAAAAGGTGGCTTTGAAAATGATGCAGTGGCTTGGGTCCTGTCGTGTTTATTTATTTTTGCCAGGCCTTATCACTGGAGTTTAGGCTTAGCTCCATAACTTTGTGATACTTGTTAGCTATTTATATTCACAGATTTATGAATTCTGATTAAAAACTGACTTCTAAATAATCCCTCAAATACAAAACTGAGAGCTAACCATTTTGAGAATTATTAAGCAGACTTATTAATCTTCTAAAGTACACCTGTAGGATCCCTCAAGCATTTAAATTCTAGAAAATGCCCTCTTCCTACCACCTACTTGAGTACAGCTGGTTCTCATATCGCTAATAGAGCAAATCTACAACCCCTCTTCAGCTCACAGAATTGGTCAAGTTGTGCCAATTAGCGTTTTCCTAGAAATGCTGAAAAACAGAACTAGAGAATAAGACCTGTATTTGTAATCGTAGTTGAAATTCTAACATTTAAAAATAAGAGTCCATCAAGGTGAAACACAAAGGAAAAGGCTAATTTTTAAAAAGATAATACATTTCATTAGCATTCTTACAAAGAGATAGCAGATACCAGAGGGAACAAGAGATCTGTTGACATAAGAATCAATGATTCCAACTCTGTTGAGACCTACTAGGATTCCTGTTGCTGAGTTCTGTGAGACGTTCCAGTACGTTACAACAAATTCCTATTTAAACTTAGGCCAGCCCAGTTCCTTAGATAGTCTCTGGGTTGTATTTCTAGAGTCAGATTCTGCAGTTTCTTTGGTTACTGGATACAATTTCAGCCTCATGTCAGGATACAATATATTGTCTTTCTTTGCTCGCTCTATGTTTTAGCCAAAATATTATTTTTTATACTGCAATTTTCTACTGCATTATTTATCACAGGCTGCTGTATTATAGTCACTTATGTGTGTTTATCTCCTACAACACTCTAATTCCCTTTCCTGGAGGTCAAGACAATATTCTATGCATCATTCTATCACCGCTATTACCTACAGTAGTTCTTGGCATACGGAAGGGTGCAAAATAAAATATATGTTAAGTTATGTTGTACGATTTGAATCTCTCACTTGAATTATAAATACATTAAAGTGTGAAACTGTTGGTATTACTTCA
This sequence comes from Cebus imitator, assembly GCF_001604975.1. Classification (NCBI taxonomy): domain Eukaryota; kingdom Metazoa; phylum Chordata; class Mammalia; order Primates; family Cebidae; genus Cebus; species Cebus imitator. The sequence goes on along the minus strand of NW_016107499.1, from coordinate 1,301,784 downwards.
TTTAATCCAATAAAATTTGTAATGTGCTCAATGAACAGTATAATATTAGTTCCCAGAAAATGACCTAATTTATCTTGATCAGGTCACTACTAAATAGTTTAAGAAGCTGTATATTAATGTAACTGCAATTTATGATTTTAAAAATAAATTTGAGTGTGCCTTTAACTATAGGCTACATTCCAAGTCTTATTGTAAGAAAGTGATTCATGCATGTCGTGTTCTGCAATAACTTTCTTCAATTATTAAATGACTTTGCTTTACAGTTAATCATGTGACCAGGCAGTTCATAAACTCGGTTACAGGAAAATTACTTTATATTAATTCAAAATATGTTTACAATGTATGAATCATTAAAATGCTTTTTAAATTTTGTTTCACCAATTGGAGCAGTAATTGAGTTATATTAATCTGACAGAGTATTATGGTCTTTTGTTTTTCTTCAGTTTGTCAGCCCTTGGATTATGAGAGTTAGCACAGTTCTGATATCAAGATATGTCATCAGAATAAGTAAGGGAAATACACAACAGAATCTAAGATATCTAACAATTTTGACCAAGGAAGAACTGAGGAATTGGCATTAAGATGGACATGGATTTATGGAAATCAGCAAAACAATTAAAAGAGTAAAACGTCCAGTAAAAAATAACAAAGAATTATAATTGTGTTAAAGTCACAGAAAAGTAATTCTAATACTTAGCAACAAATAAGTTGTAAATATTTTAGAAATACAAGAAAAAAATAGATAATAAGACAAGATGGATGATCAAAACTTAGGGAAATGATCAGATATCAGAGTTTTTCATTAACATATTAGACAACAAAATTATCTTTTCTCATTTGCCCTCCAAATATCACCTAAGACAGAGCCAGAAGAGCAAACATACACAAAACAATATAACACACACAAAAAATATGGAGAATGTCTGTTATAAAAAGAACATGAGAAAGGAGTAATCACCATACAGGATATTTTAGTATTTTATGAAGGTGAAAAACTATGAGTAGTATACAATTGTCTGTTGTACTTATTTACCTTGATTACCTTCCATAGTCTACTCTATTGACAGGAAAAAAAAAACCCACAAGGATAACATTATAGTATCAAACTCAATTCAGTGGGACATAAGACTGATCTTACTTTGTCACCTAGCTATGCTGCTTAGGTGTCTCTTTGCTCCTTTCCCCTTTCCTTCCCTTTATAGCATTTTCACAAAACTTGAGAAGAGGGACTTGACAATACTCCTTTCAAAAATGTTTCAAGAACACACACTTAAATAAAGAGAAAATCATAAGTTCGTGCTTTTAAAAGAAGAAATTGAATTCTGATTATTTGTCTAGATTTTGGCCATTCATCTTACTTTGCCCTTGAATAACTTGTTTACCTAGTTACTTTTTACTTGTATATTTTGACAATAATTGCTGAGCCATTTACATTTGTCTTTTTCCTTGTTTCATAAACTGTTATTTGAAACTCTACATATCATATCAAGAAAAATTCACTCTATCATCAGGTTACTCACGTAACCAAATACCACCTGTTCCCCAAAAACCTATAAAAACTAAAAAAAAAAAAAAATTAAAATGAAATAGACAAGAATTTGTTATCATACTACTTCATGCATTTTATGGTTAATTCTTTAATTGTTAAAAGAGAGAGATACATTACCTAAGTCAGGAGTTGTTCTCATTACTGTAAACAACAAGAGTAATAGTAATAATTTCTGGAAAGCAAAATGGGATGTGATGAACAGTGGGTTTTACATTTGACGTTATGTTCATTAGACCAATGTGATTTGTGTCACATGCATGTGGGACACTCACAAGTACTCGGATTTTGTTTTTATTTTTATTTTTTGAGGCAGAGTTTCACTCTTGTTGCCCAGGCTGGAGTATAATGACACAATCTTGGCTCATGGTAACCTCCGCCTCCTGGGTTCAAGTGATTCTCCTGCCTCAGCCTCCCAAGTAGTTGGGATTTCAAGGCATGCATCACCACGCCTAGGTAATTTTGTATTTTTTAGTAGATACAGGGTTTCCCTATGTTGGTCAAGCCAGTCTCAAACTCCTGACCTGGTGATCCACCCGCCTCAGCCTCCCAAACTGCTGGGATTACAGGCGTGAGCCTCTGCATTCTGCTCAGATTTTTATTTTTCAAAGAAAGAATCATTAGCTAGATATTAATAGCATCAGCAGGCTGACAAAGTGACTGAGGCAAATAAAAGTCTGAAGAAAAGTAAAGACAGAAAATCAGAACTGATGAAATCCTAGGACTCAGAAGGACATTACTAGTAGACATAATTTTCTTTTTGAAATTTCAAGCACTGTAACCTCATCATTATTGAGATAGAAGCAATGCAAGAATGGGTGACTGTAATTGGTGAATAGAAGCAAAATGTGAAGGACTAGTTTCATGGGTCACAAAGAAGTAAAAATTTCTGGCAGGTCGATATGAACATTCTCATTATATTTTATACTTTTACAAAAAGTGCAAGAATATTTTCTCAGTCCCATATGCTGTATATTTATATCAGAAATCAGAAAAACATGTTTCTTAAAATTGGGTCTCCACCACTTATTGTCTGTGTGAAATTTGAAATGTTTTTTGTCTAGTGTTAGTTTTAGCATTGGATAAATGAGAGTAAAAACAGCACCTGGTTTACAGTAGGCAAATTAAATAATATGTTGTATGTTTATCACAAAGATTCCAGAAAAAAAAAACTTATTCTAAAGAAAGAAAGAGAAATTCATTTAACAATCAACTTGATCAGAGATATTGCAGTGTAAAATACAATATGTAGAAAAATGTCAAACTCCTGGTAAACATTTTGTGATACAAATTCCAAATCATCTTTACTATCCTCTATAAAGTATTAATTTAGAAAAATGCTGGAGAAGCAGTGAACTGCATTCTTCATTAGGCAGTTTCACATACACCACCTGATTTGCAGCACACACACAAAAAATATGCTATTTTTGTAATAAGGAAAATGAAATCAGAGCAGTGCTATCCTAGAGTTAATAATTACAGAGTCATGAAGTAAAGCCAATTTTGGTTTTAATCCTGAACTCAAAATTCCATAATACCTGTTATAACAATTACAATACCATGCTGTCTTTCAAGAGGGAATAGAAAATGGGAAAAGAAAAGTAACTTCCTTGATTTTCATGTTCATATATAGCTGTAAAGCCACCTCTATATCAAGCTGCCTCAGTTTTATAGGAAATGACCTCCACATTAACAAAACAGATATTTTGATGCCCTCTCGTTCTTTGAGATTTGTTGACAGTTTGAAAGCTGGTCTCTTTGGTGCGTCTTACTGATTATTCTAGGTGATCTGTTTTCTGTGGTGCACATCAGCAATGAATATAAATGTGATGATAACATTGCTACAAGTAATGGCAAGAATACATTATACCCCTCTCTTGTAATATATACACACACATAAATACAGTTTAACAGACAAATGTTTCTGTGATATATTTGGAAAAACATTTAGATATGTGAAAAAGCTATCCCAATGTGAAGTAAAAAGAGGTTAATCATGAATGTATGAAGGTGTATAAATAGGAATTTTTTGAAAAGACAGATCTGTTGTGGCAAAAAGATGCAGAGTTTACATGCTATAGTATTTTTTTTTACATTAAAAATAAGAGATCATGTTTGATGGTAATTAACTCAAAAGATCAATTTAATAAAACAATAATAGCATTGCTTTGTTTCATGTACCTCACCAAATTATTTGATAAACTTCGCCCCCATTGAGAGTTGCATAAATATACAAATAAAATTTGAAAACATTTCAAATTCTAAACTATACTTATTTATTCTTCAGTGATTGAATTATAGTTATTTTTTACCAATGAGGATGACTTCAAATCAAGTTTTAAGCATTATTTATTTTTCACCATCTAAATACTGGATAATTTATAGTTTTAGTATAACATAATAAATCTTTAAATTATAACTTTATTTTCAAAAATATGTATTTAAAAACAATAGCTATGATCTAAAACTATTTTGCTGGCATGCCACCAATTCCTTTCTCTATTTAGACAATAGAGAAACAGTACAATTTACAATGTTTTAATATAGTTTTTTTTTTAATTGTACTTTAGGTTCTGGGGTACATGTGCAGATCATGCAGGATTGTTGCATAGGTACCTGTGGTTTGCTGCCTCCATCCCCCCATCACCTGTATCTGGCATTTCTTCCAATGTTATCCCTCCCCAACCTTCCCATCCCCTGCTATCCCTCCACTAGACCCCCCCAAGAGACCCCATACACTACTTAAATTTTTAGTGATGGGGACAAAGTACTATGTGTAGCTGTGTTTTAAAATTAAAAGCTAGTTAGTTTTCCAAAACATTCTAGGGCCAGTTTTCAAGGGGAACGCTTCCAGCTTTTACCAATTCAGTTGGCTGTGGGTCTGTCAAAGATGACTCTTATTATTTTAAGGTATGTTTCTTCAATACCTAGTTTATTAAGAGTTGTTTACATGAAGGGGTAATTTTATAAGCCTTTTCCACATCTATTGAAATAATTTTGTGGTTTTTGTTCTTAGTTCTATTTATGCAATGAATCAGATTTATTGATTTGCACATGTTGAACTTAACCTTACATTCTGAAAATAAAGCCGGCTTGATCACAGTAGATTTGCTTTCTGATGATCTGCTAGATTCTCTTTGCAAGTATTAATATTCTGCTGAGAATTTTAAAATCAATGTTCATTGAGAATATTGGTTGGAAGTTTTCTCTTTTTTGTTGTGTCTCTGCCAGGTTTTGGCATCAGGATAAAGCTGACCTCATAGAATGAGCTGAGGAGGACTCCCTCTTTCTCAATTTTTTGGAATAGTTTCTGTTGGAATGACAGTGGCTCTTCTTTGTACATCTTGTAGAACTCAGCTGTGAATCCATCAACTCCTGGGCTTATTTTTTTCTTTTGTTTGGTAGGCTATTTATTACTGATTCAGTTTTGGAACTCAGCATTGGTCTGTTCAACAAATCAATTTCTTCCTGGTTCAATCTTGGGAGGGTGTATGTCTCCAGAAATTTGTTGATCTTTTCTAGGTTTCTAGTTTATGTTCATAGTAGTTTTTGATGGTTATTTTTATTTCTGTAGGGTCAATAATAACATTCCCTTCATCATTTCTAATTATGTTGATAAGCCGCTTTAAAAGTGGCACAAGACAAGAATATCCTCTCTCATCACTCTTATTCAACATAGCATTGGAAATCCTAGCCAGAGCAATCAAGCAAGATAGACAAATAAAGGGCATCAAATAGGAAGAGAGGAGGTCACACTCTCTCTGTTTGCAGGTGACATGATTCTATATCTAGAAAACCCATACCCTCATCCCAAGAGCTCCTTAAGCTGATAAACAACTTCAACAAAGTTACAGGATACAAAATCAATGCAAAACAATTGTGAGCATTTTTATACACCAACAGCCAGCAGCCAAGCTAGGATCCAAATCAGAAAGGCAACCGTAGTCACAATTGCCACAAAAAGGATGAAATACCTAGGAATACAGGTAACCAGGGAAGTGAAAGATGTCTACAAGGAAAATTGCAAAACACTGTTTAAAAAAAAAATCAGAAAACACACAAAATAGAAAAACATCCCATGCTCATAGATAGGAAAGAAGAATCAATATTATTAAAATGGCCATACTGCCCAAAGCAATTTAAATATTTAATGCTATTCCTATTACACCACCAATGACATTCTTCACAAAACTAGAAAAATCTATCTTAAAATTCATATGGAACCAAAAAAGTGCCCAAACAGCCAAAGCAATCCTAAGCAAAACAAACAAAGCTAGAGACATCACATTACATGACTTCAAACTATACTACAGGGCTACAATAACCAAAATGACATGGTACTGGTAAAAACAGGCACATAGCCCAATGGAACAGAATAGAGAGGCCAGAAATAAGACCACACACTTATGATCATCTGAGCTTCAACAAAGCTGAAAAAAACAAGCAATGAGGAAAAGACTCCCTATTTAATAACTGCTGCTGAGATAACTGGCTACCCATATGCAGACTGAAGCTGAAATTCTTCCTTAGACCATATACAAAAATAAACTCAAGATAGATAAAAAAAACTTAAACATAAAATCTAAAAGCATAAAATCCCTGGAAGACAACCTAAACAATACAATCCTGGACATAGGAAAGGGAGATTTCATAAAAAATACACCAAAAGCAATTGCAACAAAAGCAAAAATTGACAATTGGGATATAAGTAAACTTAAGAGATCTGTAGAGCCAAAGAAATTAATAACAGAATAAACAGACAACCTGCAAAATAGAAGAAAATTTTTGCAAACTATGCATCTTACAAAGGTCTACTATCCAGCACCTATAAAGAACTTAGAGAACTTTATAAGAAAAAAAAGAAGCATTAAAAAATGGGCAAAGGATAAGAACAGACACTTTCCAAAAGAAGACATACATGCAACCAACGAACATATTGAAAAAGTTCAATATGATTGATCCTCAGAGAAATGCAAATCAAAATCACAAAGATATACCATTTCGTACCAGTCAGAATAGCTATTTTTAATAAGTGAAAAAGTAACACATGCTGGTGATGTTGTGGAGAAAAGGGAACATTTACATGCTGTTGGTGGGAGTGTAAATTAATTCAACCATTGTGGAAAGCAGTATGGTGATTCCTCAAAGAGCTCAGAATGGAAGTTTCATTTGATTCAGGGATTCCATTACTGGTTATGTACCCCCAAAAATATTTGTTCTGTTATAAAGATGCATGCATATATTCATTGCAATACTGTTCACAACAACAAAGACATGGAATCAATCTTAATGCTCACTGATGACAGATTGGATAAAGAAAATATGGTATTTATACACCATGAAATACTATGCAGCCATAAAAACAAACAAGACCATGTCTTTTGTGAAAAGAATGGATGGAGCTGGAGGCCATTATTCTTAGCAAACTAACACAGGAACAGAAAACCAAATACTGCATATTCTCACTTATATTTGGGATCTAAATGATGAGAACTTAGGAACACAAAGGAGAAAACAACAGACACTGGGGTGTACTTGAGGGTGGAAGGTGGGAGGAGGGAGAGGAGCAGAAAAGGTAACTATTCAGTTCTGGGCTTAATCCCTAGGTGATGAAATAATCTGCATGACAAACCTCTGTGACATGAGTTAACCTATGTAACAAACCTTCACTTGTTCCCCCAAATCTAAAATAAAAATTAAAAAAAAAAAATCTGGGGGCCAATATTCAACATCCTTAAAGAAAAGAACTTTCAACCCAGAATCTCCTATCCAGCCAAACTAAGCTTCATAAGTGAAGGAAAAATAAAATCCTTTGGGCACATGCAAGTACTCAGAGATTTCATCACCACCAGGCCAGCTCTACAAGAGCTCCTGAAAGAGGTTCTACACATATAAAGGAACAACAAGTACCAGCTCAACTAAAGGGCAAAACAGC
>NW_016107499.1:1253478-1291003 GCF_001604975.1 Cebus imitator | reverse complement strand
AGGGACGGTGGGGGGTGGGGAGCTGGGGGGGGATAGCAGGGGGAGAAATGCCACATGTAGGTGATGGGGAGGAAGGCAGCAAATCACACTGCCATGTGTGTTCCTATGCAACAATTTTGCATGTTCTTCACATGTACCCCAAAACCTAAAATACAATAAAATAAATAAATGGGAAAAAAAAAATCTAAGCGACATATCAATATATTTCATGAATAAGCTACATTGCTATACCAATCTAATATTAGTTTAGAAAAACAGCATTACTTACATCTATGTCATGCATAATCTGTTTTTTTAAAAATAATCTAAGTTGGATAATGTTTGTGCTTATGCTTTGATGTAAAGAATTAACAGTATTTTTTATAAATTAACAAGAAAATATAGTCATGCTAAAAGAAAATAATAACCAAGATATTTCTTAGATCAATATATGGAAAAAAAGCAAAATCTGAAGCATAAAAGAATGTTCCTAATATAACTACTCAAAACTGTATTTTCAGTAAATTTATAAGTTGCTAATGATGATTATGATAACTAATAAGTCTGACTTACACAAGTATTGCAAAACTTTCTTGCTGATATCCACACATATATAAAACTAAGTATTTGGTTATAATACAAAATGTTTGGTGATAATTTTTAGCATGTTAAACAAAAATATTGATACAGATTTTCATTTTAGTAGAGGAGCAATCAAGTTTGCATAATGGAGCTTAAGATGCCATATTGAATTCACCTATATTAAATAGCCATATCTGAAACTATAAGGAAGCTTTAGGCCAGGTGCAGTGGCTCATGCTGTAATCAGCAATTTGGGAGGCTGAGGTGGGCAAATCACCAGGTCAGGGGTTCGAGACCAGCCTGGCCAATATGGTAAAACCTCGTCTCTACTAAAAACACAAAAATTGGCTGGGCATGGTGGTGGGCACCTGTAGTCCCAGCTACTTGGGAGGCTGAGGCAGAAGAATCACTTGAACCCAGAAGGTGGAGATTGCAGCGAGCCGAGATTGTGCCACTGCACTCCAGCCTGGCAACAGAGTGAGATTCTATCCACAAAAAAAAAAAAAAAAAAAAAAATAGAAAGAAAGAAATTTTAACAGTTATAGAGCACCTAAAGGAAAGGAAAAATGTAGTAGTGTGATATGCTTGTACTCACTTTTTATATGTTTCTTTCAAGTCCCTGAGAGTGAACACTACTACTGACTTCCATGGACAATGATTTAAAAAAATAAATGTAAAAAGCACAATTATTCTAGGCCTAAATCGATTCTATTATTGAGCAGATTTTACAAGCCTTGTAGTATTTCATTGTGCATAGGTAAGATAAAATTGACAAGTTAGCAGATGGTTACTTGATGTAGAATCATTTTATTAATCCATAAAAATATTCCAAGGAATCCCTGATGGGAGCCATAATAATAAACTATAATATACTTAAATTCTATAAATTATGGCATAAGTCCTAGAGTGCAGGGGATATATATATTTTTATACAAATTAGGCAGCAATATAAAATTATTATGAATAGGGTTACAGAGTGAAAGAAAATGAAAATGAGAAAAATATACAAAAATATAACTATGTTTAAATATTTTTCTGTGGATAAGCTATGGCAATTTAAATAGCCCACTAATAAAAGGTTATTTGACAGCATAAATATTTTTTAAAAATTATTTAATTAACTTTATGCTAAAATATTAATTATGTAGCTTTTCATCCCTATTGTTTTAAATCAAGTACTATATGTTTTCCTAAATATGTGTAATATTAATGAACACTAAAGAAGTATTCAGCCTTTGTCAATTTTAAACTTATTCTGAAATTTCTACTTGAACCGTTCAGGCTCGTGTGTGTGTGTGTGTGTGTGTGTGTGTGGTGTAGAAATTTATATATCATAAGGATGAAATAAAAAATAATGAAAAGCATGTGATACCACTTTTGTAATTTTTTTAAAGTACAAACCATGCTATGTATTTTTTTACACATGCACATATGAAACTGGATAGATAAAAAATGACAGGATATACAGTAACTTGGTAAGAGTCATTATTAGGTAGACTTTTAAGTTTGATTTGAAACCTGAAACTTTGTTCTTTTATAGATTTTTTGCAAGATAAAGTTATTTTCTTGTAAGAAAAATATGGATTTAAATAACTACATTCTGATTTCCCTTGCCACTAAACTATTCACTAATAGAGGTAGTTCTGACAATCCAGGTTTCTCTTAGATACAATTAACTGAAGTGATACCTGTAATAATCAAGCCCTGCTCATAAGTTTCTTAGACTTTCTCACATTTCAAAGCTCCCCTTGCAGACTAGTATGAGATAAAATAGAACATGTTTCAATATGAACATTTTGCCTATAAGAAAGAAAAAAAAACTTACATTCTGGTAAACTTTCCAAAGAATGTACCAATAAAAAATGAACATTTTAAAAAATGCACAATTTTACAGCCTAACTTATTCTTTAATGTCCCTATTTTGCTAGACAAGTTTAAATGCATCTGAACATATTTTATATAATAAAAAAATAAAATGACAGGTATAATTGTTTAGAAAAGCACAAGAGTCAATTACATAAGAATATCAGAAGTTATATAACATTTTATTAGAAGTATTTGTCTACATTATTGCAAAAACTCTGAAATAGCCCAATTTTTTGGCTATTGTTATAATTTACCTTTAGCCATTCTTCAATTACTTTAAAAAGATAGCCAGAGATAAAAGTATAGACATGACATCCTGAAACCACTGCCATTCTAAACTAAATAGTAATCGGAATTTATCTAAAGAGCGCGACTTAACCTCTGCTCACTACTCAGCTAAATGGTTCCAATGGAAAGTAGGCCTGGAAGCAAAGTCAAGCAAATCAGGGTTAAAAAAAAAAAATCTTTAGAGTAATCTTTGTACTTGACCAACAAAATAAAATTTAGCTGAACTATCATTTCAATTTAGGGCATAATATGAAGTTATTTTGTATGGTAGGTGTAGCTGGTAGGATCTATGTGATTTCTTCCTAGATATACATGTATATGACTAATTCTCGAACATTTTCCAGGTCTGCTTATATGCGATGTTATCTTAAGAAAAGATCATGTCTTCAAATAATAATCACAATGATAAAATGGGGAAAGTCATTACTGTGACAGCCACTAATTGAAAATCTATTATTAGAAAGTACACCTGGGAACTGGGATGTTTGGAACAAAAATTAGGGTAGATGGGTGTATTAGTCCATTTTCAGGATGCTGACAAAGACACCAGAAACTGGAAAGAAAAAGAGGTTTAATGGACTTACATTTCCACATAGCTGGGGAGGCCTCACAGTCATGGCGGAAGGCAAGGAGGAACTAGTCATGTCTTTCATGGATGGTAGCAGGCAAAGGGAGAGCTAATGCAGGGAAACTCCAATTTTTAAAACCATCAGATCTCATGAGACTCATTCACTATCACAAGAACAGCACAGGAAAGATCCACCCCATAATTCAATCACTTCCCACCAGTTTCCTTTCATGACATGTGGGAATTGTGGTACTTACAATTCAAGGTGAGATTTGGGTGGGGACACAGCCAAACCATATCAATGGGAAAGAAAAAAAAGTCACCGGAATGATCTAAGGTTACTTGAACTGTGCAGTGTCATTGGCTCAGATTTCTCTTCCCTTCCACACTACAGCTTTGACTAATTTAGAAGAATCTGCATTTAAGAAGAAATAGGAGGAACCAAGTTGTCAAAGAATCTTCAGTTTCTTTTGAATTCATAATGTCAGATATTAAAGTACTAGGCAATGCCACACCTTAAACATTCTCAGAGAAAGAGACTTTTACATAAGCACATTCTTGATTAATAAAATGTTCTGTAGCCATGCTTCTCACAGTTGAACAAGAATATGAACCACTTGGAGGATCCTCTTTCAATATGTATTTTGATTAAAAAATATAGAGTGTGATCTGAAATCATGCATTTCTAGTAAGATTCTGTGATGGCAACTCTGTGAGTTTTGATCATATGTATCTTCAATGCCCTCCTGGGTTAGAGTTCTTGTAACATTATAAAGATACCTTACTATAAATTAGAAGACAGACAGATGTTTTAGAGATTTGTATTTAAGAGTTTCATTCAAAATAAATTTTCTCCTTTTCTTGACACATAATATATTTAGTCATGCAATCACGGAGGTATGTCATCATTCCTGACTTCTGAAAAACCATCTCAAAGAAAAAAAAATTCTTACTTTGAAAAATTAAGGGAAGAGAATTATTAGAAATAATCCTGATAAGAAAAAAGAAAAGAAAAAAAAAGGAGTTAAAAAAAAAGAGAGAGAAGAAAGTAGGTTCTAAGTCTTCTTACTTTAGTCACTTCAACACTATTCTTTTAAAATATCATGTTTCACCACCATCCATCCTGATGCTATTTGAGAATCAAGCTCTAACAACTTGGTGTTTCACACACAGTCTCATTTAATTTCACAATGACCCTGCCAGAGTTTTATAAAGGAAAAATGCAGTTCAGAGAGGTTACATTACTTGAGAAAGCTAAAAATCGGCAGAGCTCTTATTTGAAGCCAAGTCTTTTGTCTTTAAAACATAAATACTGTGTTCATGACTCTATTCTGGAGGGGAGCATGACCAATGCCCACAAAAACAAAACAAAACAAAACAGCTTTCCTGTCTGACAGCCTTGATCAGGTCACTTCTCTTTGGAACTTCAAAGATGATACTTTTTTTTTGGCAGCCCTAGGCTTAATTCACCTGTTTCACAAGTGCAACCCCAGTGAAATCTATTTGCATGCTCTGAAAGAGACTCTTTTTCTGGAAATAACAGAAGCTTCAGGATGAGAATAGTAATGGGAGAAAGTAGCTACATTGTGATGGGAAGATGACCAGATTTCCCTCTTCTGCTTAATTTTCTAATTGTAAGAATAATATTACTAAAAGGACATAATTACTCATTAATAAAGGAAGAAAATTGTGACAGAGTAAAATTACATTAATATCAAGATGATGTATGAAATAGACAGTAGTAATGATACGGTGCTTAAGTCTGACTATCGCCTATTCTATTAGGACTTGTGATGAGCAATTCTATGTGGCCTTTGAAATGGCCACAAAGTGCCCAGATATTTGGCTGAACATATTCTGGGTATGTCAGTTAAAGTGTTTCTGGATGTGAGTAACATTTATACCAGTGGACTGAGCAGAGCACATTGCCTTGACTACAATGGGTGGGCCACATCCAATCTACTAGAAGCCTGAATAGAACAAAAAAGACAGAAAGAGAGAACTTCGTTTCTACCTGACTGTCTTCGAGCTGAGATATCTGTCTTCTTTGGCCTTTGGACTTGGATTTGGACTGGAACTATACCATTGGCTCTCATGGGTCTCTAGCATGATCACTGCAGATTTTGGAACGTCTCAGCCTCTAAATCCACATGAGCCAATCTCTTATAACACACACATACATACTATTGGCTCAGTTTCTCTGGATAACTCAGAATAATATAGCTTGCTTCTGAATTTAGGATTTCAGTGCCATATTTCTGAGAAACTGCACATGTAAATCTATGCTTATTTCATTCTAACTTTTCCAATTAGTAAATATTTTAGGTTCATGATACAGTCACAATATATTTTGCATCTCATAATAGCCTGCCTGTAAATAATAGATGAAAATATGAGTTTAGAAACGTACAGCATTTATCTGTACAGTAGTATTGAAAGTTTTCACTAACAGATACTTGGGCCACCTTTCTCTTTACTCTCATTTAGTATTTGTTATGTCCTAAGGAGACTCAAAGCAATGAAGCTCATAGAGCAGAATGGTTGACACATTCTTAGGAGGTACATTGGATGTCACAAAGCCTGTAGGCATTTTGAAAATAGGCTGCATGCCATCTGTAGTCTTACTGAACCTGAGTTGTATGGACAAAACATAATAAGGCAAAAACCTTTTCCCTAGTCCAATATTTTTAAAGCTATCCCTAGCTTAAATATCCTTCCATTCCCTTATTTATATTCGTGTAATTTTAGGTGACATTACTAAGGATCATGCAAAGGCCAGTGAAGTCAGTAATTACTTTTACCCTTATGTTAAATTATTCTTAGAAAATTTTAAAATTCTAAGTCATACAGTACCATCTCATGAGCCCTGAATGGTTGTCAAAATTATATTCAGGACTTACTGTAATACATTTTTTATATTGTCATTTTTTATTTTCTCTCATAAGAGAAAAAATGGCTAAGTATTCAAAAATTTAAAAGAATATATTGATATATAGACAGAGAAATGCATAATCAATTGTTAAAAAAGCATATATCCAAATTGGAAGGAAATATTCTAAACTATTTGTTAAGTAGATGTAACACGAAAAAAAATTGTTGTAAAAATTATTGCTTACTTTTGTACTGAATTAAGTGTTAATGCTGGTAAACCCATTAACAAATTGCCAGTGTTGAGCTGGTTCCCTAAATTTATTTTTTTAGATAACTTTATTGATATATAAAAGTGAAGCTATTTAATGTATACAATTTGATGAGTTTAAGCATGTGCATACACTTGTGAAACCATCATTACTTAGTTTTTTAAACTTGATAACCTTCTCTCATACATTTGTGTGCTCTTAGGAGGAAATCAGTCTCTGTAGGGTATTATCTCTGGGGAGTCAGGGACAGATTAGGCAGTAGGCAAGTTCAATGGCAGGACCATGAGTTGGCCAGGTCACTGCTTATTATTTAGACAGCTGCGGCTCTTGAATCTGGTTAAGAAAAGGGAACCAGTCTGGGAAAAACTGCCCTTAGAACCATTAAATAACTTTAGATAACTAAAACTACGTAGGTTTCGGTCAAGTAGCTAAAAAAAGAATCACGTATGGGTGTAACAAATGCATAAGACACAGGCAGTGAAGCTATTCCATCTGAAGGATGCAGCCTTGTAATTGACTACCGCTTTAGAGATGAAAATAACAGGTCCAGCTCTAGCACACCTAGAATTTACTGCACAGGGTATAGGCCTTGGCTTCTGCATCCTCCATCCTGTCTAAAACAGAAATTGCTGTCAATGAAACTCATAAGTTACAAACAAAGTAAACTTAAGTACCCAGAGGTAAGTCTGTTTCTTAGTAACTAAGAGGTTTACAAATATGGGAAGACCTAGGATTAAATATAAGAGGATTAAATTAATCCAGTTTATAGAATGGACATCTTTGTATAACATTTAGAAATACTCTTTGTATGATTGTTATTTAGAGTGTTGAAAATATTTAACAGCATTGAGATGTTGGCAAATATTACAATTTTTCATACAAATACATTCTCACTATATTATTTCTAAGAGATTTTTAAGTATTTGGAGAATGTGCTTTTTCTGCTTATTAACATCAAGTTCTTGAAGTCACTGAAAATAAAATTAAAAGGATTAATATAAATGTAGCTACTTAGCTGGTTGTTTAAAGGTATTTTATTAAATTTGAGATAATCAGACAATAATTTAAATTTCTTCAAAATGAATGTTTTATTTTATATAAAATTTATATATTTATAAATAGGTAAACCATGGTTAAAGAATACTAGTCCTTTTAAACTTGTCATTTCAAAGAAGTAGTAAACTCCAAATAATTCTAAATAGTCTTTTATACATATAAGCTCCTCTCAGTCACAAAAATTTCACGTTCTCAAAAATAGATCTTCATAGTTTGTTTAATAAAGGGTGTGTGAAGATAATAAATACTACTATTAGTATTTTAAACCAAAATAACAACAATCATAAACGTAGTAATACAAATTACGTACTAAAAAATTAGGAAAGAGATAAAGGACTGGAAATTAAATTATAGGCTTTTTGCTTCTAGGTCACACCACTGCAGCTGAAATTGAGATTCAGGGAAATGCTTCTACTTTGGTTATCATCATCATTGCAGCAACCACACTGCACCATGCCACAAAACTAGAGACTAGGTAATCCAGCCACTGCTAACGCTCTATTTTGCCAACGTCTGCCATTTTATCCAAGATGAAGCTTTCTGCATCTGATGCAAGTGTCTGAGAGAGGAAGGGTGGCAATATAGAATTTTGCTTTCCTCCTCCATCAAGTAGAGGAAGGATGGCATGAGGGTTGAGTGGCTACGCAATCATAACGAACAGGAATGATTAGAAAGTCTCAAGTAGGTATGATGAATAAAGATTATTATTATTTTTTTTTTTACTTTAAGTTCTGAGACACATGAGCAGAATGTGCAGATTTGTGATATAGGTATACATGTGCCATGGTGGTTTGCTGTACCTATCAATCTGTCATCTAGGTTTTAAGCCCCATATGCGTTAGGTATTTGTCCTAATGCTCTCCTTCCCCTTTACCCCCACCTCTGACAGGCCCCAGTGTGCAATGTTTCCCTCCCTGTGTCCATGTGCTCTCATTATTCAACTCCCACTTATGAATGAGAACATGTGGTGTTTAGTTTTCTGCTCCTGTGTCAATTTTCTGAGAATTATAGCTTCAGCTTCATGCACGTGCCTGCAAAGGGCATGAACTCATTCTTTTTTATGGCTGCATAGTATTCCATGGTGTGTATGTGTCACATTTTAGGAATGAAGATTTTTTTAAAAGCCTGAACAAAATGTGCTTTGACATTGAAACTGTCACAGATTGAGAGATATGTGTTTTGAAACAATTAATTTTAGAAGGGCTGTCTTTAAGAAGACATTTTATTTTAGCAGTTTTACAAGCCAACATCATTAGGCAGCATAAAACACAATAATTTGCATCTTCAATTAACATAAGAAACAGATTACAGATCTCCTTATCTAGTGCTAAATCTGACATCATACCTAAACCTCACACTACTTTAGTCTCACAGCACGTAATTCATAGGACTAAATTGAAAAAGGCACTTTAATATGTCATCCTTAACAATATTATTAAAACACATTATTCAAGTGTTATCTATAAATCTGCTTTGGTGTTGAAAAATACTGTGGTATAGGAATTTTAAAAAGTAGCAGAGAAAGGAAACACAACTGGAAGACATAAGTAACAATAAAAACCGGTGATATATTTTGATTCTAAATTACGAAGTTTAGATATGCCGACACAAATTGTGAAGACAGACTAACATCTAATAATTCTGCTTCTCTCTTATTGGGTTATTCCATATGCAAATGAAATAAATGATCTCACAAGATGATGAATTGTACTTAATAAAACAATAGAGGATCACTATAATAATAGAATAGATAAACACTGACAATAAGTACACACAAAAGGATTACCATTAATATTTGATTTATTTAGGCAGCCAAGTAGAATATATAAAATAAAACAAAAATGCTATGCAATCAAGATGTAAAAACTGGACTTTGCTTCAGTGAATTGTTGCTTTGAAACCCCAATTTTACTACCTATCGCTTAAAATTCCTAACTTACCTCTAAATTTATACAGATACTTTCATTTATAACATCATCTGTTAAATTAAGGATATTCAATCATGATTTCCTTAAGTGTTTGAAGCATTTTTGTAGGTTTTTAAAAAGTTTATTGTTTCAGTTAATGCAGAAATGTTTTCATTTTTATTTATTTTAAAATATATTTCTCTTACAGCATGACACTTTGAAATTTGTTTGTTGGTACCAATTGAATTTGAAAGTTGGTACCAATTTATTTCTAAGAGTGAACTGTAATTTTATTATGTGTAGGTTTTACATTTATTCTTCCAAATGTATTTTAAAGTAACCTACGTTAAAGTTTTGTGTTGATTTTTTACACTTAAATTCAACTGCAGCCAAAACTCATTTGGACTTATGCTATGACTTTTTGGTCTCATTTGTGTGTGATTACCCAGTATTTAACTATTGGCTTTATGTCTTTCACCTCTTTTTCTTTTCCTTTATTATCTCCTGCCATCACTGCATAGGGGCCAGTTATTCTGCCCTTGCAACATGGGTGTGAAGCTAAAGTTACCTGAACATTTTCTTAGTTTTCTCCAGAAAATTGACGTTTATTTTTTTCTTTTAGCCTTCTGAATGGTATTTCTTTCTCTTTGTATTTCAGTATTTTTCTTAAACCCTGTAATAGTTTTCCCCTGATTTTCCTTGATATTTTATCTCTTGTGATTCAGGTTTTTGATCCTATGTTTATTTTTTTCTCCCCAGAAATGGTGTGTGAAGTTACTTTGGTCTAAATCAGCCTCCATTTGGATTTTAGAACATGCTCTCCTGGCAGTATCAGGCATAATTCAGGCCTTGTTCTAATAGCTCCTGTGTAGCAGGCGTCATGTAATGCAGATCTATGATACCAAGCTAACTTCTTTGTATTTAACTGCTCATTTCTCCCAGTAGAAGGGATATAAATTGCTTGACAGGAGATAAGGCAGTCTACATTTTTTTTTACCAGCCTAGCATACTCAGTCCCTAGTGTTTTCAACTATATCTCTCCATCAGAATTCTTTATGCAAGAGTAATACATTATACACATTACTGCTTCAACCATTTGCCTCTATGCTCCACAGTCTTTCCACCTAAACCTAAGGAGTAGAAGTAAGGCTGGCGACACCCTGACTTGGACTGACATACTTAAACAGTTGGATAGTGAGTTAAATCCTTTTCTGGTGGAAGAAAATGTTGCATTTCTAAGTAAACCTCGTGAAGAAATGCCAAATCCACTCCCTACCTACTTGGTGAAAGTTGGTACCAATTTATTTCTAAGAGTGAATTGTAATTTTATTATGTGTAGGTTTTACATTTTTTTCTTTGCTTTAGTAAATAAAATTTTTCTGGAGTAATCCTCAGGTTGAACAGACATTTGCATTTTGCAAAAGTCTTATTTCTAAATTTGCCTTTTGAATCGAATATAATTCTTTAACATTGACCAGACAACATAAAGTACCATAGGCCTTATATTACTTTGTTCCATACCATAAAAACATAAAAGCCATCTGATGCTGCATTAGGTAATTTTGACATCTACATTTTCAAGCTACTGTATATTACACTTAACTATAGTCTATTGCCCATAATATATTTTTCCACTTGTTAGTGTGGATCCCTTATGTTTTCCTATATTTATTCAGTTAAATTTTTGAAATTTTGTCCATCATCTTACATTTAGCTCTGAACATTCCAACTTTCAAAGCTTGCTACAAACTATAGTATTTCAAATTCCTCCAGGAGACTACATTTTTGTTATCTTGAATACCTGTCACAATAGAAACTTCTTATTTTCCACAACTAAAGAGGCAATTAGTACATAAAAAAATAGTGGAGCACTACATCAAAATCAAGAAAATCATTTGAAAGGTCATGTTATTTAGGTGTCATTGCTCAATGAGTTACTTTTTACCTATATACACTAGTAAAATTTTCCTTATGAGTCTATATCTTGTTCACAAATGGATAACAAAATATTTTATTATTTTAATATTAGCCCAAATATTTTTTCCTTAATTTTCACCTCTAATGTTAAAACTTGGCCCTAAAGCAATTAAGTTTTATAGCCACATAATCACTTTGAAATTATTCTAAGCAACTTTCAAGTAGCACAATGCCTGGCACCTGATAAGTTCTTTATAAGTATTTGTTTTTGTAGTTCCATTGTTGTCTATGCTGAAAATATTCTAAAAAAAGTTATATTATTATTTCAAAGTGTCAACATTTTCTTATTATATTCCTCTGAAGACATTTTTTTGAACTCATAATTTCTCAATTGAATTTGAAAATTTTTTACCATGTATTTCAGTGATTCAGGAGAAAGGCCCCTTATAATTAAATACTGGTTATCTTTAATGATCTCTACAAATTTTGAACATCAGGTACTTTTTACAAATTCTTGCTCTATCTCTTCAGTGAAACTTTAGTTTCTTCATCAGAGGAGTCAGAAACAACAACAACAACAACAAAAAAGAATATGGACATTTCGTTTATCCTTATAAATTGGCATTTAGCCTTTGTCTTAAAGTCATACATTTATTTATTTATTTTTTTGAGACAGGGTCTCACTCTGTTGCCAAGCTGGAGTGCAGGGACACCATCTCACCTCATTGCAGTCTCAACCTCCTGAGCTCAAGCAATCTTCCCACCTCAGCCTCTCTAGCAGCTGGGACCACAGGTGCACACCACCACGTCCAGCTAATTTCTGTATTTTTGCAGACAGGAGGTTTTGCTGTGTTGCCCAGATTGATCTCAAAGTTCTGGACTCAGGCGATGTGCCTACCTCAGCCTGCCAAAGTGCTGGGATTATAGATGTGAACCACTGTACCCAGCCTGTACACTTATTGTCTTCATCATTTTATTCTGAACACAATTGTAAAGATTTTATTCTCACATTTTTTGGCTTGTATGGAGTTTTGTTTAGAGAAGAAGGGAGCTAAGCAGTTCTCCTGTAGTTCCTTTCACTCCCATTTCCATGAAGTCACAGGAAATTTTCCCTGACCCCTTTGTGGGTGGGAATTAGAATGCATGGGCACTAGGACTAGCTGGTCGCTTCCATGACGGCAGGGGCAGACTCCACTCCCTTGGTCTCGCTGAATTCCACCCCTAGCAGGATGGGGAGAACAGGAGAGCAGGTGCAGGAGCCAGGGCAAGCGCCTTTGGACACTGGCAGAAGCAAAACTCCAAGAGGCCCTGTGGCAGTGTCTAGGGGGTTGCCAGTGACCCCTGGAGCTCCAGAAAGAGTGTTACAGTCAGTTTTCTTTTAGCTTTGCCATCCATAGATGGCTTAAGTGTTAGGTCAGTGGAGGGTCAGTGTGACAGTTTTTTTGAACAGCACCTGAGTTATTGTCGAACATCAAGGAGGAATAAGGTCCCATGAACAAATTGGAGATGGTAAATTATTGCTTGTGAAAGTGGTCATCAGCAGGAAGGGAAACTGAAAAGAGGATGAAAAAGGAATATCATCTCCTGGAGTCCAGCCATCCCTGGCCAGACTCCTCTCCAAAGCTACACCATCAAGCTGTCCCTTTGAAGTCAAGCTGCTTCTCTCTAATGTCAAGCCATAGTCTCCAATGTCTAGCTACTTTTCCTCTTCTTCTCTTCTCCTCTGCTGGTGCAGCCTGGGGTTTTTATGGGCACGGGATGGGTGGGTCCCAGTGGGTTATGGCTGCTTTTGGAAAAGGCAAGATTCAAGCGGGAAAACAGGAAGGTATGTTCTCACTTTGGGCTGTGGTTCCAGGCTTGTGGGTTGGGACCCTCACGGGAGAGGCATATCTAACTGCCATTAGAATATGGATGATGACCAGTCTTACTATTTCCTGCTGACAGGGGCATTGTTTGGGGGAGAAAAGCAGTCAGATTCCTCCCAGAGGTCTAGCTAAGGGTCCCTGGAAAAAGGAAGCCAAGGGTCCAGTTGCCTGACTATTTGGGATTTCATGGCCTCTAGGCTAGTACAAACAAGTTTCACAAGATTAAGTATGCATGGATCAAATATGTATATTATACAAAGAGGAGATAAAAGAGAGAATCAAGTGCCAAAGATTACAGAAATAAGACACAAAATATACTAATCAGTCTGAAAACAACATTGTGCCTCATGGTACAGAACAGAACAAAGGAAAAGACAGCAAGCATAGGCAAGACTATAAAGCAGATATTCATGAAAGGTTAATTATTAACACTCGTCCTTTGTGATTTTTAGCTTAAGGTCCCTGATCGCTTCACATTGGTACTTTGGGTGCTCTTCTGGGTTGACAGAGGTAACTCTGTCAGCTTTCCAGTCCTTTATGCAGGTATAATGAATCCAAGAATCTATTCCAGTGACCTATTGTAATAGACCAAGGTGTCCACTTTCAGGAGATTCTCTAAAGTACTATCTGGTCCCAGGGCCTGTTTCTGCAGCATTCTCCTGACATCAGGGTCTGCCTGAGTAATAAATTTATCCTTTAGAATTAGTTGTTCCTCAGCTGAATCAGGAGATTCAGAGGTGTGCTTTACTAAGTCCTCTTAGCCTTCTCAGGAAGGCAGTGGGATTCTCATCAAATCCCTGGTCTATCGTGGATAGCTTGGTATAATTGAGAGGTTGAATTCTGGTCCTGCATAAGCCCTCTATTATGCACACCTGAAAGTGTCCATTCTTCCAACTTACAGGAAAGAAAGAAGGCAATTACTTGTTTTTATTTCCTTTCAGGTATTCTAGTAATTAACCTCATGTTAAATAAATAGTGGTGTTTGCTAGGAGAAGAGTCCTATTTGAAATATTTTTAAATTTTTTCTGGCTTAGGAATGCTTAAGTTAAATAATCTTAGACTCTATGGACTAACAGGACTCTAAAAAATATCACTTGTACTGGAATATAAAGTGGAGATATTTTGCAGCCTGTATGTTCCATGCTGTGTGAGGTACCCTGAGTTATCTAATTAGCAGCCTAATCTATGAATCTGTCCCCAAGAATAAATTCAAGATGAGGAAAAATGACCTACAAAACCATGTTTGCTATCATCGACCTCTTCTTGCTTTGCCTGTTACTCTTCAGTGTTTTCACCCTTGAAATTATCAGCAAAGCTTGACACTGGAAAAGAGCTCTGATTCATTGGTTTGATTTGAGAGTCTGATCGTTTGTTTTAGCTGAGTCAATTTATTTGTCTTTGTAATGCTCATTCAGAGGACTAGCTTGTCAGTCTTTATTATTCTCCATGAAAATCTATTTTTCTTCTTTATGTTTTTATGAATACAAATAATTTGTAAGCAAGATTTTCTGAATGATTTTTCTGTCTTCCCCTCTTTTCTTTATCATTTATGACAATGATAATTAGCTTCTGATACTTCTCCCCACCCTAAGTTCTCACCTCACTCTCAGGATTCATGTTTATATTATGTTAAAACTTATTAAAATAAACTTTTGGAATTGAAGAATCCCATGGTCCAAGAACCTTCAAAAGTTTAGAAATATCAACCCTAATATAAAATAAGAGGCCAATTATTTCAAAAGGTAACAAATACAAATAATAAAATAACAAGGTAATTTTAATTATGTAAGTTAAAAGTGTGCATAAGAGGCACCATATAATCACACACACACACCCCTTTTTTTTCAGTAAAAATATAGAGAGTTCTAGACTTGAGGCACTTATTGCTTCAGAAAAATTGAGTGAGAAGATGTAATTTGTTGAGCAATCTAGTATTACATATCAAAGGACCAATTAGGAAGTTGTTTAGTGATAGAAATTCATTTTGCTGCCTTTAGAAAGAACAATCTGAAATCCAACACCTGAGAAGCCATAGTATGGAACATATGGTAAAGTTACTCGGGGAAAAATTACAAATTTAAAATTTGTAACTTTAAAAAGTACATATGTGGTCTGGTGAGGTGGCTCACACTTGTAATCCCAACGCTTTGGGAGGCCAGGACAGGAGGATTGCTTGAGCCTAGGAGTTTGAGACCAACCTGGGCAACATGGCAAAACTCCTTCTTTACCAAATATACACACACAAAATTAGCCGGGCATGCTGGCATGTGCCTGTAGTCCCAGCTACTTGGGAGACTAAGGCTGGAAGATCACTTGAGCCTGGGAGTTGGAGGTTGCAGTAAGCTGAGACTGCGTCACCACATGGCAGCCTGGGTGGCAGAATGAGACACTGTCTCAAAACATAGATAGATAGATAGATAGATAGATAGATAGATAGATAGATAAAATAAAGACATATGTCATATGGAAATGTTAAATATTTTATCAAACATTTTATGTCTCAAGTATAGTTTTTAATAATGGTTTCTAAATTCAACTTATGTAAATAATGATGCAACATTAAAGAAAAATGAAAGTAATTGCATATTCAAAATTTGATTAAAATGTTTACTTTCAAAATCTAAATGTCAGTGTATTGTATTTCAAATACCACACAAAACAGTAAGTATGCTCACATTATTTACAATTACTTTACCTATATATTTATTTGCTAATGTAATTAAAGTTAGAATGTGACCTGTAACATTTATAATATTATACTAAAATAAAATTAAATCATCCTTCTCAATGGATGATTGTTAAAAATAAAAGCATTAGTTTCATTATCAAGGGAGGAATAAATTTTTGGTGAAAAGTTGTCCAAAGTCTATACAAGTTTATTTATTTTTCCTTTTTTAAATTAAAACGTTATTGCAAAGTAATTTGCATATCATAAAATTTTCTTACGTTAGTGTACGATTGAGTGGTTTTTAGAACTTTTATCACCCTCAGAAGAAACTCTGAACCCATCAATAGTTATTCCCTTTCCTCCCCTCTTGTCCATGACAACCATTAATCTTTCTGTCTCTAGAGATTTGCCTACCATGGACATTTCATATTAATTTAATTATATGATATGTATGTAACTTGCTGCTTGCAGTTAGTGTGATGTTTTCAAGATTTTTTCTTGTCATTACATGTATCAGTTCTTTGTGTTATGAAATAAGATTCCATTTTAAAGATATATTTTAATCAATTCATCAATTGATGGGCATGTGGATTGTTCCCTCTTTGGCTTAGTATGAATAATGCTGTTGTAAATATTCATGTACAATTTCCAGCATGGCCACATTTTTTAAGTTCTCTTCACTTTTCCCTGGGAATAGAATTGCTGTGTTATATGTTAACTCTCATTAACAGTGCAAGTGTTTTCCAAGGTAAGTGCAGCATTTTACATTTCAGCAATGCATGAGGGTTCCAATTTCTCTACATGATGGACAACAGTTACCATTGCTGTCTTTTTTAAATTTTTTTTTTTAATAGTCATCTTAGTGGATGTGAAGTGGTATTTTACTGTGGCTTTAATCTGCAATTCCCTGGTGACTAATTATACTGAACATCTTTTTGTGTACTTCTTTGCCATTTAATATTTTCTTTGAAGAAGAAATGCCTAGTCAAATCATTTGCTTATTTTTTAATTGGGATATTTGTCTTTTTATTATCGAGTTATATTTTTTGGTAGATTCTGAATAAAAGTTCTTCATAAGATACATGATTTGCAAATAGTTTCTCCTCTGCTCTGTGTTGAAAGAGTTCTGCTGGATTTAATATTATTCTGAAGATATGTGAGGTGATCATTGTTAACTAACTCAAATGTTTTCATCTGATTCTATCTTCAAATAATATTTTCTCACATTGATATTTTGATTTTTTTAAAAAAACTGCTTAATTTTTGCTGTAACTGCAATATTTTCTACAGTAAACTACAGTTTTGTTTCAAATAAAGCATTTTCATATATCCTTTTACATTCCATTTTATATATATATAGGTGGTGATCACAATGCAAAAAGTTACCAGTATCAATTTTAATACTGCTATATTCATGTTCCACTTTCTCAGGAAGCCTTTGAACTAAATAAAAAATTGAAATAAAATATTTGAATTGTTTATTGTTTTATTTCCCCCCTTGAGAATTATAAAAATATAGAAAAAAATTATTAAACAAATATATATATATATATTTCTTTAACAAAAATTTGATATAGTATAAAGCTCTCTGGGTCTGGAAGAGTTTCGTTTGGTAAGCATTTTCAGCAAAAATTAAATCATTGAGTTGCTGTTCTTGGTGATAGAGTATAAATGATTTCTATTTGAGATCTTTTTAAGGTATTGAAATAATTGTATGATATCCACTAATGACTGGTTCTTCCTGGATTTTACAGTTTCCTTTGACTTTAATCCTCTTCAACTAACTGGAGCCCTTAAAATTGGGAAATATCATAATAAAAGTATTCTGACTGAGATGAGTAGGGCGAGTGGGAAAAATGGGGCTTATGGGAAAGTCTTGGTAGGCTTAGTGTGAACTTTAGGGAGCAGGCTAGGGAGAGGGGTGTCAAGAAAAGAAGAGTTGGATGATTGGTAAATTAGCAAGAAGCGTCATTCTCATGCTGCTGACATGGGGTGAAAATGATATTACACTAAAAAAAGTTTACTTCAATATTAAAAAATAGATAAAACTATTAAAATAGAAAAAATGGTGTTAGGATTACTATATGTAAAGACATTTGTTATAGTGTGGTAAGGTCAGAATACAGTTCTTATACCAATGCTGATATTAGTGTTGGTATTGAGTTCAAATGAGTTCAAAATGATTGTGCAGGCAACAGATTTATACATTTTATATTACTCTTGTTAAAAGCCAGGTATTTTCTACTGCCTGCTTGAAGTTCCAGGAATTTTTGGTGTCCTCTGGCTTTGAAAGTTAAATTGGAGATGACTAGGTATAGGATCAGGGTCAAGGAAATATACCGAGAATTTCATTTATATAACCTAGTTTACCAGAAAAAATAAATACACTTGTATTTCTGTGTTATTCTGTATCATCACAATTTTAAAAATTCTGGGTAAGATACTGGAGATACTCAAATCAAATAGACACCACTATGATGAACTAAAGCTTTGTATCCCCAGATCAGAAAATATTTTATAGTAAATTGTCCAAGAAAATTTCTCTAAAACTAGAGTAACATGATGAATGAACATAGTGTTTCCACACATTTATGCCCCTACACTCATACATGAAATGATGGTACAGGAAAGAATATGTATTTTATGTAGGCCTCATTTAATAGGAAAATTCAAGAGCAACTTGTAATTTCAAACTGACTTTGCTCCAAAAAACGAGATTAACTTCAACAACATATGTAACTCTTCATTGATGTTTTCAAGTGGTCTAGGGTATGATCAAATCAGCAACATTGATGCAAGTGTTATTAACAACTAGAATGAAAATGGTTCCAGCTTCTAGCATATAAAATATGTACATAAATTATTTTTATTCTTATTTATTACTATTAGTAATATATCTTAATGTTCTCCTATTGTTAGTTACAATATATACTCATTCACCTTTTAGAAAGCCTAAAATACATTAATAAATATCTCCTTATATCATCTGGGTATTTTTTTAGCAGTTGGAAAAAATAGTCAGGTATACAATTATGTTAAACAATTTGATATATACAGCTAAAAAGCTGAAGTGATTGGTCTGGTTTATATCCAATTGCTACAAAGCAAATAAGTGTGATTTGGAGAAGTTAAGTAATTTGTCAGTACCTTATGAGGCATTAATCTCAGCTACTACCTACCATATATATCAGCTTCCAACTTTGTTAATAATCCCTCTGGTATCATTTATCCTGTTTCTCAGTTTGAAAACGTGGCGATCATTCCTAACTCTCCTTAGGTGTTTCATCCCTTGTAAGATATGGCCCAGTTTTTACAATGTTACTTCTTTGGTAATTCTAGAATCCTTCTGCTTGTATCCTTCTCCACTAACATGATTTTAATCAGAATTATCCTCATCACTTTTTAGATTACTACTAACAATTAACAGACACACCAGTATCTACGCCTCCTTGTTACAATTTACAATGTGTAGCCTAAATTAATTTTCAAAATGTAAATCTGATATTGT
Organism: Cebus imitator; assembly: GCF_001604975.1. Classification (NCBI taxonomy): domain Eukaryota; kingdom Metazoa; phylum Chordata; class Mammalia; order Primates; family Cebidae; genus Cebus; species Cebus imitator. The sequence continues at coordinate 1,271,659 of NW_016107499.1, read as the reverse complement.
CACCAATTCATTTTTTTAATGGATTATCTTTTGTGTATATATACACACACACATACACACACACATATATATATATACACACACACATATATATATATATATACACACACATATGTACATATATGTTCTGTCCAAATTTTAAAATCTGACTCTTAATGTTCATTACAGTCTTTCTCTTGTCATTCTTGCCACTTTGATTTATGCGTGCTGCTTTCAATTCCTCCAGAAGGTCATGATAACCTCTACAGACACTGTATATCATTGTGGTCCTCTGCCTGGAATACTTTCTCCTTCTGCACTTGGTTAAATCTCTCAACTTCAAATGCCACTTTTTCCAAAAAGTTTTTTTATCTGCACCCACTACTGACATTAACACCATGTACATGTCCAAATAGATCACTTATAAGAGCTATAATAATACATTGAACTGTGTAGTTTTCTCTGTGTTCTTTCCTTAATAGAGAGCAAAGAACATGCCCATTTTGTTCATCATACCTGCTAGTGCCTACTATAAGAGTTGGTACATGTTAAAGATTCAAATACTTTTTAAACAAATGTGTACATTTAATCTTGAGTGTGTGTTTAAATACTTTGCTAGTATTAATGTGTATTTTTATGTGGTTCCTTATCACACAAACTTTTAATAAATTCCCAATTTTGTGAACTTATAATTTTCTTTTCCTTGCAAAACCCTGAATAAACCCTGAACCCTGAAATAATATAATAATATACAATTTATCAGTTTCTTTTTCCATACTATTTCTTGAATAAAATTTTTAAAAATTCAATTTTTGGACTTAACCCTGAAATCATATGTAATAACTATGGGATATTTTAATCTTTTTTCATAACACATCAAAAGACTCTTAGTTGTAAACATGAGTAGTTAGCCTTTTATTTCTTTATCATTAGTGCTATTTAAAGAAGCTTCTGAACATTCATAATTACTAGTTTCTTCCTTAAAAATCTATGTAGACAGAAAAATCATTGCAATGTGAAAGAACTAATAAGAACCTATTTTCACCTTCTTTATCATGCAAACGAGATATCAAAAATTTAAACCACAACTTAGTCTCTGACAGATAGTAAGTACTAAATTGGAATATGTAAAATCCTTTGAAATATTTTTATTGCTTAGCTTCTCCTTTTCTTCCTCATTGATACCAAATAAAGTACACAAAGGGAAGACAATTGAGACACTGTCAGTGTTAGATAATTAGCTCCATTATTCCCAAATTTAAATATTAATTTTTAATATATCCATTACAAAATTGTAGAATTATAAGACTAAAAAATTCATGCTCATAAATATTGTGTCTAACTGACTGTGACAATTAAAATTTTGAGAAATAATCCAAGATACTCAGAAAGATACCATTTGCTTTGATTTTAAAGATTTTGCTTATTATTTATATATTTTAGATATTTTAAAATAAATTATAATAAATTATTTTTAAAATTGTCTGCATATAAACATTTTATTTCATGAAAAATTATTCAATTAAATGTTATAATTAATTATTTAATGAAAGAATTAATCAGTTTGAGGTAAAATATAGTACAAATAAAAAATAAACATTTTTACAAAAATATACCAAAAGTATTTCTTTAAAATTTAAACAAGATTATATCCTCTTATTGGGTACTTTTTCTTTCAAATAAAATATTTGAAAATTTCTTTTTATAATAGCATTGCTTTTAGTTCCTTGTCTTCTTTATGTGTCTTGATCTTTCTTTCTGAATATTAGGGAGATGGATTTTGCTGCCAGTGTACTAACTTCAGATCTTACCTCTTCCTTTTATTAGCTGAGTGACCCTACATAATTTATTTAATCTTTCTGTCTTTGATTAGTCTAATCTATGAAATGCAGCAAATGTTAAGACCTATGAGTAGGCCATTAATAAGTTTAAATCAGTTAGCACAAGTAACATATTTCATTACATTGATATAATTATATAACTTCCTAATTATATACCTTTTATATCTTATACAATTATATATCTTCTATCTATGTTTTATATCATAGTAACTTTTCAAAAAACTTTTAACCTAGGTTAAACTGTTGATCAGTATTGGATACTCATTCTTCATTAGGCATAAAATAATGAATTCACAAGTGACTAAGTGAATAGTAGCATTAATGTCTTACAAAACGTGAATCAACTACGGCTTTAATATAACCATACATTGAACTTTTAATTCTCATTGCTAGTCTCATGAAAGTCAGTCATTCATTTTTACAGTCAATAAGACTAAGGTACATGATTTGGCAATAAACAGGAAAGGCCTAGTGAAGTGGTTCACGCTGCTATCTCTGGAGTTTTGTGGCTTTGGCGTAGGCTGAGCATTCCATTTCCGTTACTTACTGATTGTATGCTCTTAGCTTTAGTTCCCTTAACTATAAACCTTGAACAGAGTTCCCCCTAAGTCATTCATTATTGTTAAGAAAGTATGTTCTAATAACAAGCACAAATTAAATGATCACTATTGCTGTAACTATTGTTATATTAATGGTGAAAACTACAAGGAACTAAGTAAGCATCAGCAGATTAGACTACCAAAATATAACGGCTTTGATTTCTTAGTTGAAATGTCTTTTGAATTCTCGGGATTACTATGTTAAAAGGGGAGTAGCCGAAGCCAGTTAATAAATCAAATAACTCAATTAAAAATATATTTTTATGATTTATTTATTTAAGTAATTATAAAATTTCTACTTTGAGTACATGTCTTCACATACAATGGATATGTGAAAAATAATTATTTATTAAAATACTTCATTTTCTAATTTGGTAGATTTACATAAGATAATTTAATATCATTAGGATTTTGAAAGGAAGATATTAGGCAGGCCTATTAGAACTATTTTATTCATGCCATGAATTTGATCCATCTGTCATACATTTGATAATAAGTTAGAAAAATTACACGGTGAATGACAATAAATTAATCAAAGTGACATCAATAAATTGACTATAAATTCTTCAAATATGGGCAAATAGTTGATTGGGTTATGTGAATTTAGGAGAGATTTATATTAGCATTGCTATCCCTTAGAATTTGTAGGCAACAGTCTTTAGGTGTGGAGAAATGCTGACATTTAACTTTGTTATTCTACAAATAATTTCTTATTATTGTGAATAATAAGTTTAACATTGCGCTGGTCACTGCTTTAAGTCAGGTACCTACATCCTAGATCGAGTAAGGCATTAGCACAGAGGAAACACTCACACAGGTGCCGCCACTCATGAACTACTCTGTGTGTGTCCATAAATGTGACCATTTGGTCCTACTACTTAGCAGAAAGATCTAGAGAATAACAACTTTGAAATAAACCTACACAACGTGTTCCAATGCCATCTGGCTTCTGAGGCTTTCTACTTTTAAGGAAATTTATCATCAGAATAATGAAAAATTACTAAATTCAGGCTTAATGGTAAGAAATAATTTTCATAAAATATGGCACTATTTGTCATAGCATTCCTCTGAAGTCAACATTATTACAAACTAGATGGAAAAACTAAAGTACAAAGAGGTTAATTGTCTAATGGCACATGCAGTCATTAGCTGAAGAGGAAAGGGCTGTGATCTCCCAGCTTACTGGTTCCTGAGGCCAATAAAATAAGAAATGAGAAGCACTGAGTACTTCCTCTTTTGACATATCAATTGCAAGTAATTAGAATTAATTAGCACTATTCTTCTACTTTCCAAGAACTTAAGACACTTTTGAAAGCCTTGTCATTTGGAATTTTTTTTTCCAGTGGCATTCCTCTGGATGGAATATTTTTTAGTATTTGGTGCTATTTGAAGATATAACCCTTCAGACAATGCAAGACAAAATATTCTGCTGCAAATTACTCTTTCTGTTCTTGGTGGTTACTAATAAGCTAAAGATAAGAGGAAAAATAATAGAATCAAATCAAAGTATTCCTTCCTAATATTTATCCAACGACCCTCTATCTTCCAGTGCACAGTTCTGGTAAAAGTCAGATTAACATGCAAGCTTTAGGCGTGAAGCTTATTGGAAGTTTTTTATTTACACACAAATCCAAAAGATAGTCCCAAGTGATACGCCTGTCAATGAAAGGACATAGGGTAATAAGCAGGGTACCAATCAGCTCACCTATCCTGCTATGTGGAAAATAAGAGAAAAACATTAAGCCAAGTAGACTTACCTAGATTCACATGCCACATGGTAGATTAAGAAAAGCAAAAAACACAAGAAATGAGAAAAATCAGATGAGGATAAATTACTCATTTAAAACTGAGTGGGGAGCTTAGGCTATTTTAATAGTGACAAGAATACCCATAAATATGCAAATCCTACTGTACTAGGAATCTCTAAGACCACGCTTAGGCTCAATTAATTGTCTAAAATCATAGAATTTTAAAAATCTGTTGTTATGGTTATAATTTATCAAAGTAAGAGAATACACATTAAGGTTAATAAAGAGAAGTCATATATGGAATGAAGTGTAAGCTTCGGGTTGTCTTCTTCTAATGGCATCATACAAACAAACCCAATTTTCCCAGCAGCAATATGTGACACATTGTATGACGGGTGTCAACCAGGTAAGTATTTGTGACTTTCATTTGAGCCTTGCTATCCAGGGTGGGTGTTTTTCTCAAGTGTGTGAGGAAGGAGGTTTAGTCCTCTAGGCATGCAGCACCCATATGACTTAGAATCTAGCCAGAGTCAGTTACCCAGAATCTAACCACTCAGAGAAAAAACCAGGTATTTATGGAAAAATACATTATTAGCACAATTTTTCTCATGAACCTGATACTGCATGGCCCAAAGCCTCAGGCATACAAAAACACTCTAATCGGCAGAATATCCCAAGGGCTCACAGCTAATCTTCCAGGAGAGGGCCAAGGGCCAGGTCTAAATAAAGGTCTTACTTATAGAATGTGCAGGGTTTGAGCAACCCAAGACTGCTGAGTTAATACATTGTTCTACCGCTTCCCTAGAGAGAACTACACACACATTTAAAAGACTAGGAATCTGTATTTATATCTGTTTTATTGCCTTTCATCTCAACGCTAATATCTAACGAAACCAAAGTTCAAAGATACGTTTTAGAGTTGGAAGACGACTATAAATACATCATGTTGCTATAGGAAGATAGAGAGAATAAAAACTGTGTCTGGGTACTAAGATAAAGCTTATGTACACGTACCAAAATGTAGCAGCTACCCACATGGAACAGCAAAAAGAAAAGAACGCTCTTTAAAAATATGGACCTTCTTAGTTGTCCTTAGATTATTGAAGAAGAAAACAGGCAGTTCAAGGAAAACTATTTCTGAAATGTTATTTTTTACTATATCAAAACCTGACTAAATTGTAAAATAGGTTTAATCAGATTCTGACTCAAATACGAGCTCCCACCCTCCCTTGTTGGGAAAGCAGAAAAGGATAGTTAGAGAGGACCTGATGAAGGTGTCAATTTTTCTTTTTTAAAATTATAATCCCCAGTCAGCTATTGTATATTTTCAACTTTTTATTGTGATAAAATACATGTAACATTAACCTTACCATATTAACTCTTTTTAAGTGTACATTTCCTTGTTATCAGGTAAAATTGTACTGCTATGCAACCATTGCCTCACGTCATCCCCAGACTTTTCATGTTGCAGAGTGAAACTCTATACTGGTTAAACAATAACTACCAATTCCCACTTCATTCCAGCCCCTGGTAACCATTCTACTTTCTATCTCTGTAATTTTTGACTGCTCCAAGTCCCTCAAATAAGTGGAATTATACAGTATCTCTTTTTTTGTGATTTATTTTACTTAGCATAATGTCCTTAAGAGTCATTCACATTGTAGCATACACCAGAATTTCTTTCCTTTTTAAGGCTCTATTGTATATTTATACCACATTTGGTATTCATTTATTCATCAATGAGCATTTGGGTTGTTTCTACATTTTAGCTTTGTCAATAATGCTGTTTCTAACATAGGTGTATAGACACCTACATCTTCAAGACCCTGTTTTTAATTATTTTGGGTATATACCCAGAGTGAAATTGCTAGATTACATAGCAATTCTATTTATAATTTTTTGAGGAACTGCCATACTCTTTTCCACAGCAGCTGTAACATTTTGCTTTACCATTCACAGTGCACAAGGGTTCCAATTTCTCTGTATTATCATTAATATGCTATTTTAGTTTTTGACAGTAGCCTTCTTAATGGATATGATATTGATTCTCATTGTGGTTTTTATTTGTTTCCACAATGATTATTGATGCTGAGTATTTTTTCATATACCTTGTTGGTCATTTGTATAGTCTTCTTTAGAGACATATCTATGCAGGTTCTTTGCTCATTTTTGAATTGAGTTGCTTTGCTGTTGTTGAGTTTTAGGAGTTCTCTGTATTTCTGGATATCAATTCCTTATATAATATATGGTTTACAATATATGACTTGCAAATATTTTTAATATTTTGAGGGGTGCTCTTTTACTCTATTGATAGTATCTTTTTGCACAATTTTAAAATTTTCATGAAGCCCAACTTATTTTTTCTACTGTTACCTGTACTTTTAGTGTCAAATCCAAGAAATATCCAAATCCAATATTTTAAAGTATTTTCCCTATGTTTTCTTCTAAGAGTTTTATAATTTTTGCTCTTATAGTTAGGTATTTAATCCATTTGAGCTAATTTTGTATAGGATGTTTTGTAAAGGTTCAACTGCATTATGATACTTATGGATATCCAGTTTTCCCAGTGCCATTCATTGAAGATTGTCCTTTCTCCATTGAATGGTCTTGGTACCCTTGTCAAAGATAATTTGTTCATAAGTGTGAGCTTGTTTCTGGGCTTTCTATTCTATTCTGTTTTTCTCCATGTCCATCTTTCTGACAGGACTACAGAGTTTTGATTACTGTAGCTATATAGTAAGTTTTGAAATCATGAAATGTTAATTCTCTAAATGTGTTCTTTTTTCAAGATTGTTTATACTACATGAGGGCTCTTGATATTTCATAGGAAATGTAAAATAAATTTTTCTAATTCTTTAAGAAAAGTCATTGGAACTATCATGGTAATTTCTTTGAATCTGTAGATTTCTTTGGGTAGTATAAGCATCTTAATAGTAATAAGACTTTCAATCCATAAACATGGGACAACTTTCCATTTATTTATGTTTTATTTAATTTATTTTAGCCTTATTGTATAATTTTCATTGCATACAGCTTTCACATCCTTGGCTAATTTCTAAGTGTCTTACTCTTTCTGATGCTATTGTAAATCGTATTATTTTTTCACAATTTCCTTGACAGGGTGTTTATAGTTAGTGTACCCTGCTATTGCGTATCCTGCTACTGTGTACCCTGCTACTTTGCTGAATTGATTAATTAGGACTAAATTGTTCATGAAATCTTTAGTTTTCTATATATATATGATCATATTACATGGAAACAGATAATTTTATGTCCTCCCTTATAATTTGCATGCCTTTTATTTATTTATTTATTTATTTATTTATTTATTTATTTTCATGCTTAATCGCTCTGGCTAGATTTTGCAGTGCTAGGGTAAGCAGAAATGTTAAAAGCATTGTTCCTGCAATGAAAGCATTGCAATGTTCCTGATTTAGCTAAGAAGTTTTTTCTCTTACCATTGATTATAAGGTTTGCTGTGGGGTTTTAACAACTGCCTTTTATTATGTCGGGCTGGTATTTCTCTATTCCTATTTCATTGAGTTTTTTCTCTTTTTAACCATGAGAGGATGTTTAATCTTGTCAAATGTTTTTCTTCATCAATTGGGATGATTATACAGTTTTTGTCCTTCATTCTTTTAATGTAATATATTATATCAGTCAATTTTCATATGTTGAAACATTCTCACATTTCAGGAATAAATCCCACTTGGTCATGGATTGGAATTATTTTAATATGCTGTTGAATTCAGTTAACTAGCATTTTGTTGAAAATTTTTTCACCAATGTTTACAAGAAAATACCTTACAACATGCCATAACATATCAAAACTTATAAATTACAGGAAAGTTAGTTTTATTTTTGTATAGTGTCTATCTCTGGGTTTGGTATCAGGTAATGCTAGCCTTATAAATTTAGTAATGGCCACCTCTTGTTTGAGTTTTTTTAAAAAATTGGAAAGAACTGGTGTTAGTTATTTAAATTATTGGTAGAATTCAACATTGAAGCTATCACATTTGGTGTCTATATTGGTAGAGTTTTGACGACTAACTTAATCACCTTACTTGTTTGATGCCTATTTAGCCTTTCTATTTCTTTGTGATTCAAGTCTCACAGGTTTTCTTTTTCTAATAATTTGTCCATTTCATCTAAATTACACAATTTCTAGGTCTATAATTGTTCACAGTACTCTCTTAAAATCATTTATATTTCTTTAGAATTGATAATGTCATTGCATTTGTGATTTGAGTAATTTACGTCTTCTCACTTTTTTATTATTCTGTTTAGCTAAAAGTTTATTAATTTTATCTTTTCAAAAAACCAACTTGTAGTTTCATTGATTTTCTCTACTGCTTTTCTATTACCTATTTCTTGTATGTATGTTCTAACTTTATCATTTCCTCCCTTATGCTACCTTTGGGTTTATTTTTTTTCCTTCTTTTCTTATTCCTTACCTTTTAAAGGTAGGTTGTTAATTTGAGGTCTTTATTCTTTTTTAACATAAGTATTTATTGAGCTGAGCTTTCACCTACACACTGCATCCCGGTAACTCTTAAATTTGAGTGTGCTGCTTTCCTATTTGTTTCTAATTTTTAAATTTCTTGTGGTTTCTTCTAAGAGTGTATTGCTTGATTTCCATGAAGTTTTCCTTCTGTTATTGATTTTGAGCTTCATCCTGTTGTTGAAACACTTTGTATGATACCTATCTTTTATAACTTTTGTGAGTCTTAAAACTGTGGCCTAATATATTTGTATAATGGAAAATGTTCTGTGTTTTATTCATACATTATTTTCTGTTGACATATGTTCTGTTTTATTCGTACATTATTTTCTTGATTTTTTCCAAGTCTTTCTTTAGTTCTTTGAATACTTTAAAGACAGTTGTCTTAAAGTCGTCTAGCAGTCTTCCATCAGGTCTTTTCATGAAAAGTTTCTGCTGGTTTATTGATTTCCTTTAAATGAGCTGTATGTTCCTTTCTTTGTATGCCTAATGCCTTGTTAAATTTTGGTTGAAAAATGGACGTTTGAATCCAATAGTGTGATAACTCTGGAAATCAGGTATTTCTCCTTCCCAGATATTGCTAATTGCTAATTTTATAGGTGTGAATATGTGTAAAAAACCATACTTTATTATCTATTTGTCATCTATTATATATTTACTTTTATGATGATATCAGTATTATGTATTATTATTTATTTTATTAAATATATAATTGTTGTAGGCTGTCTCTGTGTCCAAAATCATCCTGAGGTTTAAACTTCAAGTCTTCTCAGGTCTTTTATAAGCCTGCTCCTTTCCTGGGCATGTGTGGTGACTTTCTAATTTCCTTGATATACGTGATTGCTTTTGAATGTCATACTTTTAGTCTGGCTCAGAAAAGGGAAAAACAGCAACCACAAAATGCAGTAAGAAAAACAGTAACTGGCCCTTTAAATGCCCTAGAGTTGGCTTCAGATAAAAGAGTGAACTTACATTAGCAAGCTGCCTCTGTGTCTGCAGCTTAAAAGCAGCAATCTGCTGTGATCAGAACACATAAGATTGCTGATATATGGAGAACAGGGTCCTTATCCTCTTGGTTCCCCCAACCTCCTGCAAGATCAAGGTCGCCTTCCATGAGACTGGGAAGGGTGAGAGGCAGGAAATATGTATCTGCTTCCCAATTTAGAGTTAAATTGGCCAAAAATTAATTGCAATTTACGTCCAAGCCTTTCCCTGTATGTTGCAAGCTTCCAGTAGAGTGTCCAGAGTTCCAAAATAGTTAAATCAAACAGATCTTTCCAGTGAAATTGTCTAGGTGGAGAAAGTATTCCTGGTACTTCCTACTCTGGAATGTTCCCAATATGCTGCATCAAATTATTTTTTGAGTCTTCTCACTTCTTACAGATTTGACTCTTCCTATTACATGATATTTGTTTCTTAGCATGGTAACACCTTTTAAAAATGACAAATATGTATGAAGAAGATTCCATTTCACAGTTAATTTTTCTTTTTTTACACTTATAACAAATTTTAAAAATATTCTCTTATGCTGGTAGAGAGACTGCTACGATATTTGAAGTTGTTGAAGATAAACATATTAGAGTGACAAATAGTGGCATACCACAGTGAAGTTGCCACACAGAAAGTCAAAAGGCAAAATTAAGAGACATTGAGAAAGATAGTTATAACCACCTTTAAATATATTGAAAAAAAGAAAAGACCAAAATCAAAGAGCTGAGAACAGAGTTTTTGCTTTTGCTATTGAAAATGCTATCATCTTCACACAAACATTCAATTAACAGTATGCTGACAGTAGTTGAGGGGTATCTAAGTCTGAAAATAGAAACTGGAATTGTATGTGTCCATTTTAATAAATCCTCTGGAGTGTAAAAAAAATTAAAAGATAATATAGTTAACAGGAAAATTAAAAATGCAAACACGGTTCACTCTCTTAATGAATTATTGTCAAGTAATTTCTCTCCTCCTGGATTTTTTTTTTAATTTGACTTTATTTTTTACATCACCTTTAGGTTCAAAGCCAAAACTGAGTAATGGGTGCAGAGATATCCCATATACCCACTGCCTCCACACACGTACGGCCTCTCCCAATAGAGACACCCCCCCATAAAGGGGAACATTTGTTACAACTGATGAATGTACCTGGACGCGTCATCAGCCAAAGTCGATAGTTTGCATTAGAATTCAGTCTTGGTGTTAAACAGTCTATGGGTTTGGATAGATATATAAAAACATGTGTTCATCCTGATAGTATCATACAGATTATTTTGATTGCCCTATAAAAAATCATCTGTGCTCTGCCTGTTTACTCATCCTCTTCCAAAACCTTTTGTACCACTCATCTTTTTACAGTTTCCATAGTTTCACCTTTTTTTGGAATGCCATATAGGTGGAATCATACAGTATGTAACCTTTTCAGGTTGACATCTTTCACTTAGTAACATCTATTTTAATTTTCTCTATTTCTTTTCTTTAGAAATTTATTTTCTAAAAACAAATTTTAGAAACTGATAGAACTATGTTAAAATCTTACTTCTATCACTTATATATGTGGCACTAAGCTTCTATCCTATTTCTGATAAACAGGATAAAATAATATTCAAGGTTGCTAAAAGGATGGAAAGAGATAATCTATATAAAGTTTTTATTGAAGTACCCAGCTTTTAGGAAGGGCTCAAAAATGGTAAATTCAATAGAGCATATTTACTGAACACTTTCAACTTAACCTTATTCTAAGTGTCTTATGGATATTAACTAAATCATCAACATAATCTAGAGTTTCTGACACTTCACTTTTTTCTGTATGTACATTTAGTAAAAAAAAAAAAAATCATTAACTCTTACATACACATGAGTTTCATGAGTTTTATAGCCCATTTCTGTTGCGTGCTGAACAATATTTCATTATCTGGATGTGCCAGAGTTTATTTATCTATTTACCTGCTGAAGGACACCTGGGTTGCTTCCAAGTTTTGGCAATTTTGAATAAAGCTACTATAAACATCTGTGTGCAAGTTTTCTTAAAAACATAAATTTTCAACTTATTTGGGTAAAACACCAAGTGTGATTGCTGGATCATGTGGTAGAAATTTGTTTAGTTTTGTAAGGCACTGCCAAATTGTTTTCTGAATGGCTATATCATTTTACCTTTCCACCAGCAATAAATGAGAGTTCCTGTTACTCCATGTCCTCATCAGCATCATCAGCATTTGGTGCTGTCAGTGTTCTCTATTTTAGCCACTGTAATAGGTGTGTAGTTGTATCTAATTGTTATGTTCATTGGGACTTTTTAATGAACGTTAATAGTCATTTTCACACATGAAGAAGAAAGAAAGAATGTATTTCAAGAGAAAAGAGGTTAATTATTCCATGACAAATAGTAAACATGATTTACAGTTACTTGTCTTTGAGCATAGAGAAAATAGTCAATAGGTAAAAATTATACATTTTATCTCAAAGTTGAATTATCCTTTGCAATGTACCTTAACAGTAATTTTCACATATAAAGAAGAATTAAAAAGATAATTTATTTTAATTGAAAAGGCATAACATGGAATTTTAAACAAGAATCCTTCTAGTGTGTCACCTTACCTTTTAATTAAAATTTTTATATACATTCTTGTAGTGGGTCATTTGAACTACGGGAAGCATAAAGTTTAGAAACTGATAGAACTTTGTTACAATCTTACTACTAGCACTTATGCATGTGGCATTGGACAATTACTTAGTTTCTAAGCTTCTATCCTATTTTTGATAAACAGGATAAAATAATATTCCAGATTGCTTAAAGGATGGAAAGAGATAATCTACATAAAGTTTTTATTGAAGTACCCAGCTTATAGGAAGGCCTTAAAAATAGTAAATGTGATAGAACACATTTACTGAACACTATGAACTAAACCTTATTCTAAGTATCTTAAAGATATTAACTAAATTATCACCATAATCTAGAGTTTCTGACACTTCACTTTTTTCTGTATGTACATTTAGTAAAAAAAAAAAAAAATCATCAACTCTTATATACACACAGGAGTTTCACATATTTCAGTAATCTGCTCAATCATTTAACAGAACTTAGGAAAGGGGTAGTTACAGGTTCTGGAGCTAGGTTGCTTCACTTCACATTCCAGGAATGTTGCTTATTCAGTGAAGAAGCTCAAGTAACTTCTTCTTGTCTCACAAACTATATGTAATAGAATTATGAGTTAATATGGTCATAATTCCTATGGCATTGTAGGTTCTCACTAAAGGGCTTTTACTGCTATAATTATTATTCCCTATAAATCCTGGGACATAAGTCTCATGATATGATATGACAACTAATTAACATATGGCTGCCCAATCCGATGGTGAGGGACATTGTATTGAAAGGGCTCAGAATTATACTTGATCTTTTCAACACGCTGAAGTCTGGGACAGGAATGCTTCTACTGTCATTTATGTTATAAAACTGTAGAACTAATTAACTTGAGTAAATATCAAGGAATACAACATCAACAAAAAATATCTGAAAATTTTTCTTTGAAAAACATAAGTCATTAAGATATTTTACTTTTTAAGTCACATTATGAGCTACAAGCCCAGAATAAAATGATTTTAAAAGTAGAAGAGTGAGAATAGTGAAGCACCTCTGTGGTCTAAAAGCCAATCAGCACTGTCTTTACTTTTGCTGGAACCAATAGAAATTCTCAGTTTCTATGCTCTGTAATATATTTAAGACTACTCTACCATTGAGAGAGATTGTGTTTTCAAAGGCAGGTCTCCCTTGCCTCACAAATTTAATAAATTCTGTTTTGCTTTAATATGGCTTGATATCTTGGAGTTTCTTTTATTAAAACCATCACCGACTCTCTCAGGCAAAGTCAGTTATACATTTCTGCAGGCTGATTACAACTTTTAAAAGCATGTGTTATAGTCACTATAGAGGAACAAGAATATCATTGCAATACTATGATTATAAATCATATTTTTGACATTTTATATAATGTAAAATATAAGATTATTGTGTATATAGCTACAGGTTATCTAACATGTTGCTAGGCATATCTAAGAAATTAACATTTGCTGAAATAAGAATGTTCTTATAAGGAAACATTGAGAGGGAACAAAAAAAAAAAAAACAGTAACAGTGAGAAGTGACTCAATTTAGCGGAAAGATTATGAAAGCAAAACCAAATAAAAAATTTAGTAGTATTTTTACACATGCAGAAGAATACAAAAAGAATTAATGTCATGAAAAGCCAGGAGAGAAACAGTAACAAGAAACACGTGGTCAACTATGCCAGCATGTCTCCAGAGAAGTCAAATAGGATTAGGACCAAATGATGTGGAAAACAGTCTGTTTTCGGTAATGTTGAGGGATTAGAGGGATGATTTATTGCAGAGTTGTTTGCAAACAACTGAATAGGAACACAACTGAAAAAAGACGAGTGCTAGAATAGAGTAAGTCTAGAAAATATATTAGTAGAAATGTGTTGTAGAAGAAAAAGAGATGAATAGAAAAATGAAGGAAAATGTTTCTAGTAAAATATTTTAATAAAGAGGAATATTGGTATAGAAGCTACTAGAACTTAGAACTTAGTTTAATTCAGGTAAGCAATCTTCCAAGCAAAATGACTACATTTCTTAGCCTCTGTCGTCATAGGTCTAAGTTCCAGCTAATGTGAGGAAAGAGCAAAAGTGACGTCTCAAGAATATCTTTTTGAAAAGGCAGACACCTCCTTCCTGCTGATGAATGGAGGTGCTGTTACGAAGAACAAAGACAAATATGATAATAGTAGGACAACAAGCAGTCCCTGCAAAATCCACTCCTTTGCTATTTACACATCCACATATTAACATAGCCCTTTTCTAATATAACCCCTTTCAGATATTTTCTGAAATATCTCTTTCTTTGGAATATTTCTGAAAACTATGGGAAATAGCCTAAACATAATTATAAGTTGAACCAAGGGAATAATTTGCCCTAAACTCCTGAATATCAGACTCAGCTATGTAGTTATATGGTTCTCCCCATCAGAATGGATGTGGGATCTGGTTCGAACAAAAACCAGCAACTAATAAACTGAGAAATAAGTTATCTTTCATTATACAACCAACATATATCATTAGAAAAGAAAAATAATAATCATAATGAAAACTTTATTTTAAAATGAATAACTGGAAAATCTCAGCTGTCAGTGGATTAGCAACGGTAAGATTCTTCTGAGCTGGAGTATGGTAAGAGAGTACTTAGTGAGACTGTCTAGCAGTCATTGATTAAGATCTCTAAGAAGGGCTTCCTATCTTATGTCCTTTTTTAATATCTGAGTTTGCCTTCCTGGACATTTTTTTGACTCACCACTGTCTTCTGTGCTCACAAATGAGAAAGACTTTGGGAAGTGAATAGTTCCTGTAGCTACAGCTGAGTGAAGACTAGAAATTTATTGGTGACTTGTCCAAACTCCATCTCAAGTTCCTCTGGCAATATAATTATCTTGTTACCTCAAAAGCACAATTGAATTCCTGCCTATTAGCTTCCAGTCAATTCTATCTGAAAATAACAACCAAAGACTTCAAGACTGAATTCTCTCATCTTTTACATGCTGTCTCCATGCCCTGCTTACCTTTTCCATCTTCAAATGAATGGTGGTTCTCCTAATGCATGGGACTGAAGGCTACACATTTAATCTGATTTAGTCTGAGTGCTACATCCCACTGACTTCCAGAAAACATTTAATGAAAGCAAACAAAAACCCAAAAGCAAAAGAAAACTCTGATCACAGCCTTAACTTCTATTTAGGTATACTTCTGCTGCAACTATTCATTACTGCTTCAGTAATTTGGAGTGTATCTGCAATTGGCTTTTAAGCCCTGGAATAATCCAAATTGGTTAACTTTTGGGCAATTTCAGTTGCAGGAGTTGGGATATCTTTTGCTTTGTATGTTTACATCTCTGCTTAAGAAAGAATACCTTCTGGTTTATTTGAAATATCTCTTTTTTTGGGATATTTCTGAAAACTATGGGAAATTGCCTAAACATACCAATATTGTCATTTTTCCTTCCATTTCCATAACAGTCTAAGTATACAGTCTATTTTTCACCTTACATCAAGAAACAATCTGGGCACCTACTTTGGCCACTGCGTATTGTATATTAGTTATTATTTTAGCTGCTAATATCTAAACCCTTAACCATCTCCTGTTTACCTTCATCAAGCTTATGAATATTTTTCTTTAAAAAATGCTTTTTAAATTATGTATTTACTCATTTTTAGGCTTCTATTTTAATATGCATACAGATCACCTGGGGATTCTGTTGAAATGCAAGTTCTGAACTGGAAGGTCTGGTATGGGTTCTGAGATCTAACATTTTTAATAAGCTCCCAGTCGCTATCAGTACTGCTAGTCGAGGACCACATTTTAATTAGCAAGATTAGTGTACTGCACTACTTCTGTCTATTAATTACTGCCTTTGTCACTATTCCCAATTAAAAACAGTCAAATTTACTCTGGCTAGTTTAAACAGAAAGGCATTCATGGCTGAATCTCACTCCTGGGATGATCTGGAGGGCTGAATCAATAGCATCAGGCTCCAAAAACAAATTCCCGAAACATATATGGGCCTTGGTCATAGGAGGAGGTGCTGCCTTTGCCAACATCAGGCAGAATATTAGATTTGCCACCATAAACACTGCTTGTTAACCTTGAGCCTCTTCAAAAATCAAGAAGCTGCTACTATAACTCCTGGCTTCTAAACATTGCTTTTGCCATAATCCAGCGAAATGGATTTTCCACTCCTTGCACCTCTTAATGCATCTGATTGGCAGAAACTAAATGGCTCATCTTTCTAAATAGCAACAATTCTGGCTGCAAAGAAAGTGTAAAATATTGTTTATAGCTCTCTACTTTATTCACACTAGGATTTAGCATGGGGCTGTGATAGATAATCTACACTATCCATCTATCACAATCAAGTTTTCCAAGAGATACATAATGTTCTACAACTGCTTATTGGCTGAGGTAAGAAAAAAAAGGTGGGAAAATTTAAAGTAATTTGTTATGTACATATGAAATAAATTAATATTAGAGTTTTTTTTTAGAAAATAATTTTAAAACTAAAATTGAAACATTTGACAAAAATTGAAAAAAAGGAAAATTAAAAAATAAAAAGAAAAATGAATTCTTTCAAAGACAGCATTTAAGCCCCCACCACCTCCACTTGAACAGATACAGGTATCCATGACTGAGAGACCCATAGACAGTTGACATCACAGGACTCTGTGCAGACAACCCACAGTACCAGCCAAGAACCAGGTAGGCTCACCGGGTGGCTAGATCCAGAAGAGAGACAACAATCACTGCAGTTTGGCTCACAGGAAGCCACATGCATAGAGAAAGGTGGAGAGTACTGCATCAACGGAACACCCTGTGGGACAAAATAATCTGAACAACAGCCTTCCCTCTGATGGAGTCTACCAAAATAAGAAGGAACCAGAATACAAACCCTGGTAATATGATAAAACAAGGCTCTTCAACATCCCCCAAAAATCACACTAGTTCACTAGCAATGGATCCGAGCCAAGAAGAAATACTTGATTTACTTGAAAAAGAATTCAGGAAGATAGTTATTAAGTGAATCAAGGAGGAACCAGGAAAAGGCAAGGAAATCCAAAAAAAGTATACAAGAAGTGAAGGGAGAAATAGTCAAGGAAATAAATACCTTGAAGAAAAATAACAAAAAATTCAGAAAACTTTGGACACACTTTTAGAAATGTGATGTGCTCTGGAAAGTCTCAGCAATAGAATTGAACAAGTAAAAGAAAGAAATTCAGAACTTGGTGACAAGGTCTTCCAATTAATCCAATCTAACAAAAACAAAGAAAAAGAATAATAAAATATTAAAAAAAAAAGGATCCAAGATGTCTGGGATTATGTTAAATGACCAAACTTAAGAATAATTTGTGTTCCTGAGGAAGAAGAGAATTCTAAATGCTTGGAAAACATATTCAGGGGAATAATCAAGGAAAATTTCCCTGGCCTTGCTAGAGACCTAGACATCCAAATACGAGAAGCTCAAACAGCACCTTGAAAATTCATCACAAAAAGATCTTTTTTTTTTTCCTCAAGTTATCCAAAGTTAAGATGAAGGAAAGAATCTTAAGAGCTGTGAGACAGAAGTACCAGGTAACCTATAAAGGAAAACCTGTCAGATTAACAGCATATTTCTCAGAAGAAACCTTCCAAGCTAGCAGGGATTGGGGCCCTATCTTCAGCCTCCTCAAACAAAACAATTATCAGTGAAGAATTTTGTATCCAGTGAAACTAAGCATCATATACGAAGGAAAGATATAGTCATTTTCAGATAAACAAATGCTGAGAGAATTTGCCATTACCAAGCCACCACTGCAAGAACTGCTAGAAAGAGCTCTAAATCTTGAAACAAATCCTGGAAACACATCAAAGCAGAGCCCCTTTAAAGCATAAATCACACAGGACCAATAAAACAAAAATACATGTTAAAAAGCAAAAAACAAA
>NW_016107499.1:1250708-1253465 GCF_001604975.1 Cebus imitator | reverse complement strand
AAAAAAAAAAAAAAAAAAAAAAAAAAAAAAAAAAAAAAAAAAAAAAAAAAAAAAAACAGGCAACAAAAAGTATCATGAATGTAAATGGCCTAAATGCTCCATTTAAAATACATAGAACCACAGAATAAAAACAAACTCACCAAGCAACTATCTGCTGTCTTCAGGAGACTTGCTTAACACATGAGGATTCACAAAAACTTAAAGTAAAGGGGTGGAACAAGGCAATTCACGCAAATGGCCACTAAAAGTGAGTAGGGGTAGCTATTCTTGTATCATACAAAACACATTGTAAAGCAACAGGAGTTAAAAGAGACAAGGAGGGACATTATATAATGGTAAAAGACATTGTCCAATAGGAAAATACCACAATCCTTAACATACACACACCTAACACTGGAGCTCCAAAATTTATAAAATAATTATTAATAACTCTAAGAAATGAGATAGCAACACAATAATAGTGGGGGACTTCAATACTTCACTGACAGCACTAGACAGATCATCAAGACAGAAAGTCAGCAAAGAAACAATGGATTTAAACTATACTCTGGAACAAATGGACAGATACATACAGAACATTTCATCCAAAAACTACAGCATACACATTGTATTCAATGGCACATGGAACTTTCTCCAAGATAGACCATATGATAGGCCATAGAATGAGCCTCAATAAATTAAAAGAAATTGAAATTATATCAAACAATCTCTCAGACCACACTGGAATATAGCTGGAAATCAACCCTAAAAGGAACCTTCAGCACCAAGCAAATATATGGAAATTAAATAACCTGCTCCTGAATGAGCATTGGGTCAAAAACAAAATCAAGATTGAAATTAAAAAATTCTTTGAACTGAATGACAATAATGACACAACCTATGAAAACCTGTGGGATACAGAAAATGTGATGCTAAAAGAAAAGTTCATAACCCTAAGCACCTACATCAAAAAGACTGAAAGAGAACAAACTGACACTCAAGCCTGAAGGAATTAGAGAAAAAGAAAAACTAAATCCAAACCCAGCAGAAGAAAGGAAATTACCAAGATAAGAGCAGAACTAAATGAAATTGAAACAAAAAAAAATTACAAAAGATAAATGACACAAAAAGCTGGTTCTTTGAAAAAATAAATAAAATTGATAGACCATTAGAAAGATTAGTCAAGGAAAGAAGAAAAACCAAATAACATCTCCAAGAAATGAAGCAGGATGTATTACAATTGACACCACTGAAATACAAAAGATATTTCAATGCTACCATAAACATGCACATAAACTAGAAAACCTAGAAGAGATGGATAAATTCCTGGAAAAATACAACTCTCCCAGCTTAAATCAGGTATAATTAGATAGCCTGAACAGACCAATAACAAGCAGTGAGATTGAAATGGTAATGAATAAATTACCAACAAATAAAATCCAGGACCAGATGGATTCACAGCAGAATTCTACCAGACTTTCAAAAAAGAGTTGGTACCAATCCTTTGACACTATTTCACAAGATAGTTAAAGAAAGAACCCTCCCTAATTTATTTTATGAAGCTAATATCACCCTAATACCAAAACCAGGAAAGGATATAACAAAAAAAAAAAAATTACAGACTGATATCCTTGATGAACATTGATGCTAAAATCCTGAACAAAATACTAGTTAACTGAATCCAACAACATACCAAACAGATAATCCACCATGATGAACATACCAGGGATGCAGGGTTAGTTTAACATACACAAGTCAATAAATATGATACACCACATAAACAGAATTTTTTTAAAAAATGACATGATCATCTCAATAGATGCAGAAAAATCATTTGACAAAATCCAGCATCCCTTTATGATTAAAACTCTCAGTAAAATTGGCATCCAAGGGACATACCTTAGTGTGATAAAAGTCATCGATGACAAACCCACAGCCAACACAATACTGAATAGGGAAAAGTTGAAAGCATTCCCTCTGAGAACTGGAACAAGACAGGGATGCCCACTCCCACCACTCCTCTTCAACATAGTTTTGAGAGTCCTAGCCAGAGCAATCTGGCAAGAGAAAGGAATAAAGGGCATCTAAATCAGTAAGGAGGAAGTAAAACTGTCACTGTTTGCTGATGATATGATCATTTACCTTGAAAGCCTAAGGACTCCTCCAGAAAGCTCCTAGAGCTGCTTAAAAATTCAACAATTTCTAAAACCAAGATTAATGTACATAAATCAGTAGCTCTTTTATGTACCAACAGCGACCAAGCAGAGAATAAAATCAAGAACTCAATCCCTTTTAAAATAGCTGCAAAAAAATTAAATACTTAGGAATATATATAACCAAGGATTTTAAAGACCTCTACAAGAAAAACTACAAAACACTGCTGAAAGAAATAATAGAAGAAACAAACAAATGGAAACATATTCCACGCTCATGGATGGGAAGAATTAATATTGTAAAAATGACCATACTGCCAAAAGCAATCTACAAATTTAATGCAATTTCCATCAGAATACTACATCATTCTTCACAGAATTAGAAAAATAATTTAAAATTCATATGGAATCAAAAAAGCCAAAGCAAGACTAATCAAAAAGAGCAAATCTGGAGGCATCACACTACCTGATTACACACAATTATAAGGCCATAGTCAGCAACACAGCATGGTACGGGTATAAAAATAGGCACATAGACCAACGGAACAGAATAGAGAGCCCAAAAATAAACCCAAATACTTACAGCCAACTGATCCTCAACAAAGCAAACAGGAACATAAAATGG
>NW_016107499.1:1238208-1248208 GCF_001604975.1 Cebus imitator | reverse complement strand
AAAGCATATAACAAAATTAACCTAGTTGTGAAGATCTGGTGAGATTCCTTGTTGCCACTTTCTTAATCTGCTACTAATATGAAAGGTTGCTTTGTTCAATCCTGAAGAGACATTATTATTATTATTAAAGATATAACTGTGTTTTTAGTTTTTGTCCCAAGATGGTAGATGAGAGGCAATGTTTGCCTGTCTCTCCCACTTGTAAAGACAAAACTGTGTGTTAAGATTCATTCTGTGAACTTGGTTTTCCATGAAGCAACACAGGAACTTAACAGAAAAAGTGAAAGAAATGAAAGGTCTTTTGAAAGAAGCAATGGGCTGTAGCCTACACCATTAGCCACACAGAAAGTGTGAGTCTCTAGATAGTGAGGAGGAGAGAGATTGATGCTGTGGTACGCAGTCCCACAGGGAGCTGGGCAATCTAGGCCACAGGTGAATTTGCTAACCCTACCCAGCCCTGGAGCCCATATAGTGAGTGGTGGGGAATATAGGAGAAGAAGTGGCATCAGGATGCAAAGCAGTCTGTCACTCCCAGACCCCAGTGGGTACAGAACCATTCCTATTCCCACCTCACAGGGGACATCATGGAAGTTGGCCAGCTAACTCAGGCAGTGGTCACAGGCTGAGAGAATCTTCTAGCTGAAATTTTCAATATGACCTTGAGTGGGGATGAACTCCATCAGCCACAATAGAGGGAGAAGTGGGAAGTGTGCTATAGTCACCTGCTGCATAGGTCGACTGGGAAGGGCATGGCCTGAAAGCTGTGGTCTTCACCAGTTTTGAGTTCTGGGTTAAGGCTGCCTGGAACTCAGCTAGCTGTTGCTAGTAGAACACAATGAGTGTGAGACCTGCCTTGCCAAGTGCATGGGAGCTGAATGGGCTACCCACCCCTCCCTGTGCAGATTCTTTTGTGCAGCAGAAGAAGCTGCATTCCTCCCTGGAACAGTACCCAAGTGGCAAGGCAACTGCCCTCTGATCCCCATTGGGGCCACTGCTTGAGCTTGCACTTGGGGAGCCAGAGCACAACCTTGTCTGATCAGCCTCCACCTGCCCTGGTTTTACCCCTCCACCTGCTCTGGTTGTACAATACAATAGACAGGGATGTTTTAGAGCTCCATGGTCCTGCTCCTTGCCTGAGACACCAAAGTACTTTCTCTGGGAAACATAAGGCAAGCACAAACCCCACTGCTACTACCCCTGCAGCTGGTACTATTTTGCAAGCACCACCTCCTGGCTGGAGGCCAATTAACACAGTCCAGTACAGCATGTGCAGACAGAATAACACAGCACTCAGTGAAGAGAAAACTTTTGTATGACCTCAGCTACCACCATTGCTTGGATCACCCTGGCTGACCAGGAGGTCTTCAGTCTGTTCACATGCCCAGTACATGAATACTAAATTTGGCCTCTGAGAAAACCAACACAATAAGGCTATTTATAACTAAGGCACTCTCAGAGTTTATGTAAGTTCCCTCTGACCCCTAACAGAGCTGGTGCTGTTACCCACTGCAGGAGACTTGAGAACAGGTCACATCACTGGCTACTTTGCAGACATTCCCCAGCACCAGCTTGGAGTGTGGTAGTCCCACTGGGCAGCTAGACAAAAAAGCATCAGGATTCACAGTAGTTTGACCCTCAGGGATAGCTACTCCTAGGAAATACGGGAGGGCACCATGTAACCACCCAATGGTTTCATCTTGCCTGCTGCCTAGATGGAACATATTTATCGAGACAGGGGAACTGCAATGAAGACAGAGTAATTCATGCAGACCCAGCTGTGCAGAAGACCAGAGTCTTATTATTACTCAAATCAGTCTCCCTGAGCATTCGGGAATAGGCAGTTTTTAAAGACAATTTGGTGGGTAGGAGCTGGGGAAGTGGGGAGTGCTGATTGGTCAGGTTGAAAATGAAATCACAGGGGGTCAAGATGAGGCTTTCCTGCTGTCTTCTGTTCCTGGGTAGGATCATAGAACTGGTTGAGCTAGATTATGGGTCTGGGTGGTGTCAGCTGATCCACCCAGTGCCGGGTCTGCAAAATATCACAAGCATTGATCTTAGGTTTTACAATAGTGATGATATCCCTAGAAGCAATTTTGGGATGTTCAGACTCTTACAGCCAGAGGCTGCATGACCCCTAAATAGCAATTTCTAACCTTGCAGCTAATTTGTTACTCCTACAGAACCAGACTGGTCCCCCGGTGAGAAGGACTATTACCAGTTTTGTTTCAGAGTTGAACCATAAACTGAATTCCTTTACAAGTTTAGTTCAACTTATGCCCAGGAATGAAAAGGACACTGAACAAGATTAGAAGCAAGATGGAGTCAGTTAGGTCTGACCTTTTTCACTGTTATAATTTCCTCAATTATATTTTTTGCAAAGGCAATCTCAATCACATTAAGAGAGTACCCTGTGGAACAGAAGAAATCAGACTACAGGCCTTCAGACTCTCAACTTTCTACTTGTGAGAAGTTTCTTTCAGCAGAGGCAAAGGTAAAGTGTTGGGTGCAGTGAGAAAAGTCTGCAACTGTACCCCAACAGTCAGGCCTCCCTGGTGCTTTTGAAGGGTTTTGCAGAAGGATACTTCTCCCCTCACCCACCACTGAAGACATAGCTGAGGCTTCTTCCACAGGAGTTTGGCAGGAGTGCATCTATAGACAGCCTTTCTGGATCACTTTGGGTGACTGCATACCCACAGGAGGAGAGTTCTCCAGGCTGATTTGCACAAGAGGTATACTTGTAATTCCTCTCTACATGAATATTAGCATTCCTGTAGATGAAAAGAGGTGGCTGTCTGATCTGAATAGCTGAAATACCATGTCAGGAGTAAAAATAAAGGTGGATAACTTTCTTGCTGGCCTGAAATGACAACTGTGTTGATTACCTCCCTTTCCCGCTGAAATATCAGTAACTTCAACTGATTTTTACTGGTAGGCACCTCCTATATACCCAAAATCTGAACTGTTCAACCCAGTGAAGAAAATACTAGGGAAGAAAGTTTTCAAAAGTGCACACCACTGGGGAGTAAGATGAGTGAGACTGCTGCCATTTCAGCCCCACAGAAGACAATAAACCTACTGATAAACCCAGCACATCACTTCTACAATCAGCATTTGAGAAAGCCATCACAAACGCTCTATAACCATGAAACTGATTCAGACTCTTCACCACTGAAAGCACCCAGGGCTGAAACTAGGTGAAAATAAACTATAAGCATTAAAGTCACATCTGCAGGGATGAGAAATGTTTTTTTTTTCTAAAAACCCAGTTGAATCAAAACCAAATTTAAAAATAATTAGAAGAATAGTCTACCCAAGTGAGAAGGAGACAGAAAAATCATCTGGCAATGTGAAGAAACAGAGTTCTATAACACCTCCTAAAGATCACAATAACTCTCTAGCAGTGAGTTCAAACTGAGGTGAAATCCTTGAAATAACAGATAAGAAATTTATAAGGTTGATTATTAAGTTACTCAAGGATATACAAAAGAATAGTGAAGACCAACATAAAGAAATTTAAATAAAAGCAATTTAGGATATAAATGCAAAATTTTCTCAAGAGAGAAATATTTTAAAGAAAAAACAATCAGAATGTCTGGGAATAGAAGAGACATTTATGAAACTGCAAAATGCAATGGAGAGTTTTAATAATAGATTAGACCAAGTTTAAAAAAATCAGAGCTCAGAAATAAGGCTCTCAAATTTAAACCAATCAAAAAACCAAAAAAGGATCACAAGAAATAGTATTCATTAAATGTGGAATTATATCAAATGAACAAAGTAAAGAATTGTAGATGTTCCTAGGGAAAAGAAAAAGCAAAAATTTTGGAAAATCTGCTTCAGAAAATAATTGAGGAAAACTTCCTTGACCTTGCTAGAGATTTAGACATTCAAATACAAGAAGCTCAATAAACTCTTGGGAGACTCATTGTAAAAAGGACATCACTAAGGAATATAGTCATTAGGCTATCTAAAGTCAATGTGAAGGAAAGAATTCTAAGCAGTGAGACAAACCATGAGGTAACCTACAAAGGAAAATCTAACAGACTAACAGCAGACTTCTCAGGAGAAACCTTACAAACCAGAAGGAATTGGGGTTCTATTTTTACTTTCCTCAAACAAAATAACTGTCACCAAAGACTTTAGAGTCAACAAAAATGTTTCAGAAATGGAGAAATAAATTATTTTTTAAACAAGCAAATTCTGAGGAAATTTGTCAATACTAGACCAGCCCTACAATAAATGCTAAAAGGCATTCTAAATCTTGAAATCAAAGGTCAGTCCTGACTGGAATAGAATCTCCTGAAAGCAGAAAATTCAAAAAGTTATAAAGCAATGACATAGTGTAAAAAAACAAAGTCACTAGGTAACAATCAACATAACTGGTATAGTATCTCAACCCTCAATATGAACATTGAATTTAAATGATCTAAATGCTCCACTTAAAAGGCACAGGATTGGCAAGATGGATAAAAAATAAAAAGCCAAATATCTTCTGTATTGAGGAAACACATGTAACACATAAGGATTCTTGTAAATCTAGGTAAAGGAGTGGTAAAATATTTCACACAAATGGAAACCAAAACCATGGAAGAGTAGCTATTCTTATATCAGATATAATAGGCTTTAAGGCAACAACACGATGTAGGGATGGTTTAATATATTCAAATTAATAAATATGATAGATTGCACAAAAATAATTAAAGAGAAATGTCATATGATAATCTCAATAGATGCATAAAAACATTTAATAAAATCTAGCATCTCTTTATAATTAAAAACCCTCAAGAAATTAGGCATAGAAGAAACACAACTCAAAGTAAGAAAAGTCATATATGACAAACCCATAGACAACATTATACTAAACAAAGAAAAGCTGAAAGCATTCCCTCTAACCACTGAAACAAGATGAGGATGCTCATTTTACCACTTTTCTTCAACATAGTACTAGAAATCTTAGCCAGAGCGATCAGGCAAGATAAAGAAATAAAGAACATCCAAAAGAATAGACCTCCTCTTAGAAAATAAATCAAACTTTCTCTGTCTGCATGAAGTGGTCTTATATCTAGAAAACACTAAAGATTTCTCTAAAAGACTCCTAATTTTGATAAATGAATTCGGTAAGATCTCAGGTTATAAAATCAATATAAACAAATCAGTAGCAATGTTATACACCAACAATCACCAAGGTAAGGATCAAATCAAGCATTCAATCTCTTGTATGACAGCTAAAAACACAACCTAAAATACCAAGGAATATACTTATCCAAGGATGGAAAAGTCTCTACAAGAGAACTACAAAAAACTGCTGAAAGAAATCATAGACACAAACAAATGAAAATACATTCCATGTTCATGGACTGGAAGAATCAATATGAAAATGACTATACTGCCAAAAGCAGTCTACAGATTCCATGCAATTTCTATCAAAATATCAACATTATTTTTTCACAGAATTAGAAAGAAAGCTAAAATTCATATGGAATCAAAAAGAACTGAGTAGCCAAAGCAATCCTAATAGTAAATAATACATCTGGAGTCAGAACATTACCCAACTTCAAACTACACTGCAATAACATAGAAACCAAAGCAGTATGGTACTGGTATAAAAGTGTATACATAAACCAATTATATATATACAGAATAGAGAACCCATAAGTAAAGACAAATACTTGCAACCAACTGTTCTTCAATAAAGCATGAAAATATGTAAATTGGGCAAAGGGTACTCTACTCAATGAGTGATTCTGAGAAAACTGGATAGCCACATATAGAAAAATAAAATTAGATCACTTCTCTCATCATATACAAAAGTTAACTCAAGGTGGACTAAAGACTTAAATCTAAAACCTGAAATTATAAAAATTCTAGAAGAAAACCTAGGAGAATCCCTTTTGGACATTGGCCTAGGCAAATAATTCATGAATAAGATCCCAAAAGTAAATGCAACAGAAACAAAAATAAATACATGAGACATAATTAAACTAAAAAGCTTCTGTGCAACACAAGAAATTATCACCAAACATACAACCTACAAAATGGGAGAAAATATTAATATTTTTAAATTATGCAACCAAAAAAGGACTAATATCCAGAATCTACAAGGAACGTAAACAAATCAGCAAGAAGAAAACAATTTCATTAAAGAGTGGGGAAAAGACATAAATAGGCACTTATTAAAAGAAGATATACAAATGGGCAACAAACACATGAAAAAATGCTCAACATCATTAATCATTAGAGAAATGTAAATTAAAACCAAAATTAGATACCATTTGCCCCAGGCAGAATGACCATTATGAAAAAGTCAAAAACAATAGATGTTGGCATGGATTTTGTGAAAAGGAATGCTTATACATTACTCGTGGAAATGTAAATTAGTACAACCCCTATGGAAAACAGGATGGAGATTTCTCAAAGAACTAACAGTAAATCTACTGTTTGATCCAGCAATCGCTACTGGGTATCTACCCAAAGGAAAAGAAGTCACTATATCAAAAAGATACCTGCAAGCCTATGTTCATTGAAGCACAATTCATAATCGAAAAGATATGGAATCAACCTAAGTGCTCATTAACTGATAAGTGGATAAGAAAATGTGAAACATATACCATGGAATACTACCCAGCCATTAAAATAATTAAATAATGTCTTTTGCAGCAACTTGGATGAAACTGGAGGGCATTATTCTAAGTGAAGTAATTCAGGAATCTAAAACCAAATACTACAAAATCTCACTTAAAGTGGATGCTAAACACTGCGTACCCAAAGGCATGCAGAGTGATATAATGGACATCGGAGACTCAGAAGCAGGGAGGTGAAAGGGGGTTAGAAAGGAAACTCTGCCTATTGGGTAACCACTTGTACCCCTAAAGCTATTGAAATAAAAAAATTAAATATTTTGTATGACAAGAAAACAAGAAAAAAGAAATACAATACCATATGCCAATCAAAATATAATTCTATTAATTAGCTTTGGTAAGGTATGCTGTATAACAAATAATCTGAAAATCTCAATGGATAGCAACGATAAAGGTTTATTTCTCTCTTGCCCTTATTAAATAAATAAATAAACAAAATAAAACTTTATTTTGGTGATCTGGTATTGATTTTGTGATTGGGTGCCTGATTGTTTTAAGATAAAAAGAAAAACAGAAAAACCCTCATTTGCAATATATCTTCTGTTACTGTGTTAGCAAAAATATAGGTCCACTAATTTATATCTTTTGTATAATATAATTTACTTGATGGTCCTGTTTACATAATTTCTATAAACATGTGACTTAGAGGGATAGAAATATTAGCATTACTGGGTGTCTAATATGTGCCAAGTGACTAAAAATGCTTTTCTTTTAAATTCCTTCAGCAGCTAATATTATTTCACAGATTAGGAGACAAAACTCAGAGGTGTCTAAATAAACTCCGACAACATTACCCACCACCTAATTGGTAGAGTTTGAGCTCTAATATATAGAAACATCTTAATTCAAATCCTTTACAGTTTGTACTATATCATTTCCTAGATTAAAATAATCTTATTTAAGAATTCATTTTTATCAGTTACTAGGTTTGTGTTGCTGAATAAATCACTTACACAGTGTCCATTTTTGAACTTAGGTAATATTTACCGTTCATCTTCACCCAGTTTATGTAAGGATCAGAAAATAGAAGAAACAAGCTCTTAAAAAATAAAGCACACCAACTATTTAAAGATATCCTAAAGCTTTACTAGTCAATTGAATTACATCATAATATAAAGACATAGATTTTAGTAGGAAGTAGTAATGAATGATGAAGACTAAAACTTAATATGTTCCCTAACAGTCAATATGCAATCAAGAATAGGGAAACAATCATTTGCCTGCAGCAATGATGTTCCCATATTTCTGTGATCCTTGGTATCATGGACTTTTCACATGTTGTTTCCTTTATTTGGAGGATCCTTTTCCACTGATGTCTTGTAAATGCCAATCATTCTAAATGACAATCATGTTTGTGTCTCCTTACTCTGAAAAATCTTCCCTGATTAATTTCCAACGTGCTTTACATCTCTGTTCCTGAAGCATTGTGTACATAGCCCCAGCATAGGATTTATACAGCTTTCACTTGACTGTTGCTGTTTTTTCTTTTTTGTCTATATCCCTTGTCAGTCTGAGTGTCTTCATTATAAAGTAAATGCCAAAAATTACTACTTCAGTGCGTGAGAATGTTACTATCTCCACTGTAATATAACTATAATCAGGGGATATTTATTTTTAAAATAATCCTTAAGCTTTTATTTTTAAGTATATGATATACACAGCAAAGTACACAAACTTGAATGAAATGCAATGAATTCTTTTAAAAACTGACTACATCTTAGTAGCCATCAATTACTAAAGTCAAAAAATCTATCATTTTGAGAAGCCCAGATGTTCCCTTGTGCCTTTCCCAATCACTACGCCTTCCTCCTTTCAAAAGTAACAAGTATCCTAACTCCTTAACTATACTGAAACTAACTGTACTGATTATTCCATCTATAGTTGAGTTATACCTACTTTTTAAAATTTTATACAAATATGTTTACCATTATTGTTATTTTTATCATAGTAAAAAACATATCACATAAGATTTATCCCCTTAATATATGTTTAAGTGTTTGAGACAACATTGTTAATTATAAGCACAATGTTATACGGCAGACCTCTTGAACTTTTTCGACTTACATAACCAAAACTTTTTAACCCCAGAAACCGTAAGAAAAATGTTTTATGAATAATAAAAAATTATAATATGTAATTGATCAGATTTATTTATTTTATTTTCTAAGAAACCTTTTGCTATAAATTAGCTCCATGTTATAAATAAGTATATATTCCCAAATATATGCTCATACGTATACACACTGATGTATATATAAATGTTATATTTCATAGGTACGTTATATGACATATTGAAAATACAAAAATGTACTTTGAGAGTAGGAAAATAAGAGATTATAAAATATTACAAAGAAATATTTAACTAAATTTCTGTTGATTATTTCATAATAAATGCATTTTATAAAGTACTTAATATAAGGCATATCATGAATTTGGCATTTAAATCTATCTCTAAAATTTATATTAATTAAACTTAAAAGGTAAAGAAATAAAATCAGGAAAGAAGAAAACTCCAGAGTTAAAAAATTCAACTTTTGCCAATAACGACTAGGACGTGATTAATAAATTGTACTACATTTAGCACTCAATTATTAAAGCTGGCAACCTAATCAGAACATCAAGCTTCACAATCTGTAGTGTAGTTTAAAACTCAGCAATTGTAACATCGAAGTGTGCAGCTGTATCAGTGGAATTGGTGGGTGAATCATCAAATGTGCAGTGCAATTAGCTGAGTATGAAAATCCCACAGTGTTATAACATGAAGATGAATCAGCAAGGCTTCCTGGTGATTGCTAAATACCTGACTACTTCCTCAGTAGCTATAGTTCTTGAATAATTACCTAAATAAATATGGAAATGAAGTCTGATGAAATGAAACAGTGACTGTGAAATAGTATTTGATAAATTTGAAAAATTGGTATAACTTGAAAGAAACTGGATAATATTCTTTTACATATGCCCACTTATATACAGGGCCAACTAGCATTTACTACATTTTATTCTTGTTCTCATAATTTTTTGAGAGGATCATTTAAACATATCCCACTAGAGTTTACTCAATAGGTAAAAATTCCTTCATCCAGAAGAAATAATTCATAGTAATACAGTATTTGCAAACCTCATCTCAATAGAGTCATTGAGGTGGGTGGATCACCTGAGGTCAGAAATTAAAGACCAGCCTGACCAACATGGAGAAACCCCGGCTCTATTAAAAATACAACAAAAAAAATTTGTTGGGCATGGTGATGCGTGCCTGTAATCCCAGCTACTCGGGAGGCTGAGGCAGGAGAATTGCTTGAATGTGGGAGGTAGAGGTTGAGGTGAGCCAAAATTGCACCATTGCACTCCAGTCTGGGAAACAA
>NW_016107499.1:1188581-1238184 GCF_001604975.1 Cebus imitator | reverse complement strand
TAACCATTTACTTGTTAATGAGATTCAAAACAAAATTTTCTGGAAATTGAAATTCCTGTATATAGAAAGTTTCTTAAGAGTGGAAGTATGGAAGAATATAGTATTATTTCTAAAATTTCAGACAGGAAATGTAGAGGAGATACATTTGCAGATATGTGGAAATTTGAAAGCTATATTTTATGTACAATGTTTTCTTTCACTTCAAAAATTTATGATTTCAAGTTCAAGTTCATTGCTTTAAAAAACATTTCCCAATATTTTTAAACTTCGATGAGATTGTTTAGCTATCAGATGTCAGTATTCTGTCAGCTGGCATTTCATGTCCTGAGTAAAATTTGTGAAAATATTTTATATAATCAAGTCACAGATAACACACTTTTCATTGTTCTTTCTTTCTTTCTTTAAAAAAAAAAATTACTTTCTGAAATAATTATCTGATTTTTTTCAATAAACTGTATTTAAAAAGTACATATAAAGAGTGAAAATGTGGTGTCAAAAGGATTTTCAGTTCTTCTTCTCAAACCTCTAGACTGAAGGCAAAAAAATTCAAGTCACTATAGGGTTCAGGGAGGTCATTGAGGAGTGATATTGGGGGAAAAAAAAAGAACTGAAGAGGTCCCTGAAAAAGGGTAATAAATTCTCCAAAGAGGCAAATAATTCCTACTCTGGCTGAATGCTGCCATTCAACTTGATAGTATATGCAGCTATTTTAAGGAGAAATCAGAAATTTTTTTAACTTTAAAATCCTTAATTTTAAATATATTGGCTGCTTTTTAGAAAAGAAATAATTGTACATTTCAAATACAATACATCTGCTTTCTATCAGCTTGGAAACTTTTGTGTGAATGGAACTCTATTACAGAGGTTATCTTCTATTTAAATAAATATATATATATATATACATATTTATATATATTAAAAGCTTCTAACAGAATTGACTTATAATTAAGGGAACTGACACAGTTAAAGGAAAGGAGTGTTGACTACTTTGTAAAGCAGTTCCCTTATTTAGAAGTCAATTCTGTTAGAAGCTTTATACATATATAAATATATGTATTAAAATCAAGGAAAATGAATTCTAAGGCAGAAAGGACAAAAGATCATTCAATTCATCATTTTATTTTATATGGGAAAACAGAGACTCAGAATGTTCAAATCTTTCACATGAAGTCACACAATTATTTTTGAAAAGACCCAGAAGAGAAGGCAACTGAAATAAATGAACAAAACACCTTCCTCTTGAGAAGTCCCATAGTTTGTGACTTCATATATGTTTTAATACTTAATCTTCAAAAAAGTACTGTGATGAAGATAATGTTTGCCACATTCAAATGAATAAACAGCTTCAGGTCAATTTCCCCATATTACACACTATTTCCTATTCCCTATTTATATTGATTATTATTTATGAGTAGGCACAACTGATTTGACGTAAATTGTGGAGGGTTTTTGTGTATTTCAGTCATTAGTTGACAGAGTACTGCAGTACCCATTTTTGGTTAAATCTGAAGATATGCTACTGCTATTTCCTACTGGGCACAAGAAGCCTAATAGCCCAGTAAGTTTTATTCTCTTCCATACAAGTCTAGAATGCATTGCTGCCAAATATCATTTTAGTCAGTTCAGCACATCTTAGCTGGGACACACACCAAGGAATCTGGACTGACAGCAAACACCCAGTAGAATGAGCCCACTGGTGCAGAGCCAGCCATCTTTCCTGTATTCAGGAATTTCTCATTGGTAATACAGAAATTGCTGAAGTAAGTTGTTCCTTAGCAGAAAACTTGGGGCCCAAATCCTTCAGACTAAATGCAGTTCAGCTATCATGGTGGTTAACATTTATTTTAGTACTTATGCCTATCGTTCAAATTATGTGGATACCAGGTGGAAGTAAATTATACATTTAATTTTGTATAGAGTTGCAATAAAACTTATCAAACATAGATTTATGACATACTTAGAACAAAGCGTTAATAATAGAATATGCCAGCAGTATCCAACATAGTAAAAATTAATTTTAACACATTTTAATATGTACATTTCAGAAAAAGAATTGTCTAGATCTGGCCATACTGTTTATCACACTTCATTGTTTATTCGTTTCCTTAAATATGATGATTTACAACATTTTATTTATTTGAATACAAGTAAGCAGCTTCCCTTTTCATACTAGAATCTAAGTGAAATGAAGGTGAAGGTTTTGTCTTATTTGTTGATTGTAAAGCTTGGCAAAGAGTTTAAAAAGAAGTAATAAATTAATGAATTAATTAATTGATGAAAAATCTTAATTACAGAGGAGATAAAGGAATGTTAAGCATTCTTAATAAGAAAATATTTAGATAGTGAGGAATATATCAAAATTAATAAGAGATTGAATTTAGCCAGTAAAAGAAACAAAATAATATTTAGAAATTTCAATTAGTCTAAAAAATTTAAAATATAACACATAGGAACAATTCAGGAAACCAAAAATTAAGAAAAAAGAGGCCAACTTGCTATGAAATTAATTAAACCATTAATGGCTTGGAATGATGAGATAGAAGAGAGGGAAAATAGTCTCCATAGGCATTTTTGGTTATCTTAGTTTGATAGTCTAAATAAGAAAAAAATCCTAATGTTTCTCTTTATGACCAGTAAATATATGTATGTACATCCTAGATTTTAATCCCTCTTTTTTCAAGTCTTAAATGGTACATATGTCTTGCCAATTATTTTATTTTAACACCTACTTCCTTAAAATCTTAGAGTGGATTATGATTAGATAATGGTTCCAGTCCAAGATATATATAGCTCACTTCCAAAAATCTTTACCAAGTGAAACATACAATTTATCTGTTTTTTTCTTCAATGTCCTCTAGTTTAGTTTTGCTCACATCCTTTATTACCAAACGTGTGTACACTTTGACCAATATCTTCCATTTCTCTTACCACACTCTGACACCTTCAGCTCCTGGCAACTACTCTTCTACTCTTTGTTTCCAAGACTTTGGCATTTTTAAGATCTCACTTATAAGTGAGACCATACAGTATTTGTCCTTCTGTTACCTGACATTTTACTCAGTGCAAAGCTTTCCAGGTTTATGAATCTGGTCACAAATGGCAGAATTTCCCTCCTATTTATGACAAAGTATTTCATTTTCTTTATCCATTCATCTAGAAGTACACTTAGGTTGTTTTCATATATTGACTTTTGTGAATAATGCCACAATAAACATGGAAATGCAATTTTTTTTTCAAAATAGTGATCTTATTTCCTTTGGATATATACCCAGCAGCTGAACTACTGGATCATTTGGTAGTTCTATTTTTAATTTTTTTGAGGAACCTCCATAATGCTTTTCCATAATGGCTGTACCAATTTACATTCTCACCAACAGTTTCAAAGCTGTTTGTACATTCTTGCCAACACTTGTTTTCTCTTTTTGATAATAGTCAAAGAAGGATGAGGTGGTATCTCATTGTGGTTTTTATTTGCTTTTCCCTGGTGATTAATGATGTTAAGAACCTTCTTATATTCCTGTTGGCCATTTGCATTTTCTCTTTGGAAAAATGTCTGTTTTTTCTCCAAGAACTGGAACAAGACAAGGCTTCTACTCTCACCACTTCTATTTAACATAGTATCAGAAATTCTAGCCAGAGCAATCAGGTAAGGAAAAGTAAAAACAGCATCCAAATTAGAAGAAAAGTTATGTTGTTTCTGTCTGCAAATGACATGATAGAAAACCTTTACAATTCAACCAGAAATATCTTAAACTAATACATTAATTCGGTGAAGTTGCCAGATACAAAATCAACACACAAAAATCAGTTGCACTTCCATACATTAACGAGACAATCTGAAAAAAATAAATAAAAGTCTCATTTACAATAGCATTAAAAAAATAAACTGCTTAGGAATAAATTCAATGAAAGTGGTGAAAAATCTGCACAGTAAAAATTACAAAATACTGATAAAAGAAACTGAAGCTGACAAAAAACATGAAAATATATTTTTTAAAAAATTATCAGTTGGGAGTATTAATATTGTTTAAAAGTTCATACTACACAAAGTTAACTACAGGATCAATGCAGACCCAATCAAACATCCAATGGCATATTTTATACAAGAAGAAGAAAGTCATAAAATTCACTTAGAAACAGAAAACTGGCATAACCTAAAAAGTTTTGAGCCAGAAGAACAATGCTAGAGATATTATAATCCCTGATATCAAATCACATAGCAGCACTACAGTAATCAAAACAGTATGTTCCTGTCATAAAAATAGACGTACAGAAGAATATAACCTAATAGTGAGTTCAGAAATAAACTCAGGTATATAAAGTCCACTGATCTTTGACAAGGGCACCAATATAAAATGTGGAAAAAATAGTCTCTTGAGTACAAGGTTTTGGGAAAACTAGATATGCTCATGCAAAAGAAATTGAACACTTGCCTTATACTCTATATAAAAACTAACTGGAAATGGATTAAAGACTTAAAAGTAAGAACTGAACCTAGAGAAAACAGAAAAAAAAATCCTTGACATTAGTTTTCAGTATAAAATGATATTTTTGGTATAATATCAAAAATACGGGAAACAAAAATGAAAACAAATGAGTAGTCCTGCATCAAACTTAAAAGTTTTGGCAAACAAAGGAAACAATCAACAAAATGAAAGGCAATCTACAGAACGGTAGCAAATATTTGCAAATCATACATCTGATAAAGGGTTAATATGCAAACTATATAAGAATCTCATATTATTCAATAGCAAAAAAAATACATAGATATCTTAAGTGAAAAATAGTCAAGAGTATAAATAACTATTGTTTTTAGATCCAATTCCTCTAAGGATCTAGCAATCTAATGACGATTTGGGTCTGAACACAATTGTCTTCATCATCTATTTCACAAGTCTTCTCCATTTAATCAGTATTGCTTCACCCTTTTGTAGAAGTAAAATCTTTTTAATCAAAAGTCATTTGGCTTAAGGCAGGAGACCAGGTAGAGGCAGAACTCTTGTTATCTCTGTTTCTTAGAGAACCTGATATAAATCATTTAAACCAATTCAGATTCACTGTCTCCTTTGTATAGGCATGTCTATAAGGAAGGATAAAAGCAATACTCTGTCTGGCAGCTTTTTGTTGATTCAGGAGATATGCAAGTGATACATATATGGAGAAAATTATTACTTATTTAATATAGGTTGTTGATCATTGTTAGCTTTGGTGGCAATGAAATCTACCCTCAGACTTCAGAGATTGTGATTTCTGCTATTGCACTCTGAATTCCATCTTTATTTTTCCACCAAGATAATGCTTCTCATGGGCTGCTTCTAGCCAATGCTTCAACATAGCTGTGATAATAAATTTGGCCCATTCCTAGGAGATGAATAATCAATCCCTCTGATGGACAAGTGTGGCTCAAGCAATCCACATGAGCCTTGACGGACTGTTAGAATCACACTGCAGTCTCAGAGTCTCCTATTTCATCTTCTTTCCTTTTATCCCTCAGAAAGATTAGGCCTGTGTAGTGGTCTTGACATATCTCCCAGCTGTCCTGGCATTATATAATTCACTCACAAGCCTTTCTCCTAATATTTTAAATATCTAATCCCAACTTGACATCTGCTTTTTAGGAGACATGGTCTACCCCACTGGGGTTACCCTCTCTTTGTTGCCAACATAAACAATGATTTAGACATCAAGACAATAAAACAAAAAAAAAAAGTACAGAATTTTTCTTATGTGAAAATTGCTTTGCAGATATCTGATCAAACATCATAGACACAGGGATTTACTTTTACTCTCTACTGAATTTCAATGATGGTGGCAGTTGAATTAAAAACATAAATAACCATGTAAAACTACAGAGTAAGTGATAAGGTAACAGCAGATCAGAGATGTCAACAAACATTTGGAAATTACATAGCAGGTGGGTAGTGGTAAATTAATTAAAAGAGTGAGGAAATGAGAGTGAAATGAAGCTTCAAAAGAGATGCCAATGAAAAGCAGCCTCTGTCCTTCAGGCATCCATCTATACAGGGAGTTAATAATCATACCTGTTTTTAATGTTATTTTGAGTAGAAAATGAGCTAATATTGATCAATCACTTAGAACTTAGAATGTTTAGTTCACAGTAAATAGTCAATAAATATTTAGTTTTTAAATTATTATCTAAACTATTGTCATTCTCTCCAATTAAAAATATTCTAATTTATCTGCCAGAATAACTGGCACTTCAGTAAAACTCTGATGAGAACACCGGTATGACTCCAAATAATCTTTGAGACCTGCTATAAGCATAAAATCTTTGGTTTTAACCAGACCTGCTAAATCAGAGTCTCTGGGGTTTGAGTTTTAGAATTTGCATTTTAACAAACTCCCTGAGGTTCTCTTTGCATTTTGAATTATAAGAACCACTGCATCACAGAGACATTTTAAGCTGGTTAACACATAATGTGAGTCATGTCATTATTTGGCTCTTAAAATGTCTAACCTTAACTCCCACATTGCCGACCTGTCTTACTGATTTTATACCAAAAGCACTCTACAGCTTTTGTATTCTCCAGGCAAATGACAATTTCTTCCTGTTGTTGAACGTTTCTTCCTTTTTTTTTTTTTTTTATTCTTCTACTCAGGCTACTTTACCCTCTAATACTCTTAAAAATTTAACTTTAATATTTCATAATCTAGTTCAGGTATTATTGCATTCAGAAAGCTAGTCCAGTGT
Source organism: Cebus imitator (assembly GCF_001604975.1). Classification (NCBI taxonomy): domain Eukaryota; kingdom Metazoa; phylum Chordata; class Mammalia; order Primates; family Cebidae; genus Cebus; species Cebus imitator. The sequence continues at coordinate 1,231,472 of NW_016107499.1, read as the reverse complement.
CTGATAAACCCTGATAGAATTGATCACCCATGATCCTCTTGCATGCTAGGTATGATAGCTGCCTTGGGCTCCCACAGTGTATTATAATTTGTTTCTATCTCCCCTCCTAGAGTTTGCATACCTTAAGTTCAGGACCTATATTATATCTTTCTTTCTCTTTTTTTTTTTTTAATATGGAGTCTTGCTCCGTTGCCCAGGCTGGAGTGCAATGGTGCGATCTCTGCTCACTGCAACCTCTGCCTCCCAGGTTTAAGCGATTCTCTTGCCTCAGCCTCCTGAGTAGCTGGGATTACAGGCCTGCCACCACACCCAGCTATTTTTTGTATTTTTTAGTAGATACAGGGTTTTGCCCTTGTCAGGCTGGTCTTGAACTCCTGACCTCGTAATCCATCCACCTTGGCCTCCCAAAGTGCTGGGATTACAGGTGTGAGCCCCTGAGCCTAGCCTTATCTTTCTCTTTAATACAAATCCCTAACAGACCTGAGACTTCAGTACAGTTTTTAGAGAAACTTGATGAATGATTGCCTGCAAATGGAATGTTCTTGGATATTCACACAGTATTTGTCTTTTATTTTTATTTTTTCACAATTATCTCTGAAACACAATTTTGTTCCTGGAGTACTCTTCATGACATATTCCCATTAGAAAGAAGGAACCTATATTGAAGAAGATACTGAGTTTTGCTCATTAATTCACTGGTGTTAAGAAGTACTAAGTCCAAATTAGAGATAAAGCATTAATATGGAGAAGCAAATCAAAATATGCTACTTATGTTTTCTCTTTAAGAGTAAAGCTGCTTAAGATGGTTCTAAACTAAGCTTTAATTTTAAATGTTTCTTACTTTAAAAAAATTAAATTTAAAAGGGAAAATAAGGTGTTCATTTATTAATCTAGCCTCTTAAACTCTCATACAAAATACATCCAACTTCTCTTTACAGAGAAAATATGCCAGTGTCTCAGTTTCAGCACCAGATTAGCACCTGTTTTAAGAATTTGGGAGGCACTAATTGACCTGAAAACAGCCCAACATGAGCAGCAGGCATGGTATTCCGTTTGCTTCAAAACCTAAGCCTCATTGCCAACACTTACCTAATGTAAATATAAGAAAAACAAATTGAACAGTACTGTTGCTGGTGTGCTAAAGCCATACCTCATTGAGCCAAATTCTCCCCAGGGCATGTCATTCTTTGGAACCCAGATAAGCATCCAGTGAGATGGATTAACACGTTGAAGTCACCAGGGTATCATGGAGACTTTTTTGTTGATGATACTATGTCTTTGGTGCTGGGGAAAATCTGGCTCATCTTGTTAGCAGCAGAAATAATGTAATTTAAGTGAGCTGCCAGGATAATTAGAGCAGGTGAACAGTAGACAGAAAAAATACCCTAAAGATATGAAAGAAAATGCTTAGATTCTTTTTCACTTTATTTCAGTGCTATTAAATGCTATTGGTATCTGTTTGCTTCTGTGTCTCTGTCAATGCTGAGTAGCAAATTAGGCATTTGGGGAGACATTAACTCTTCCAAGCTACTTCAAGGCTGTCTAGTGCATTTCTGAGCAGTGCTAATTGACAGAATTATAAATGAAAACATAACAAAAATGTGATATTTATCTTTACTGAATTAGGGATTTTAGAAAACCACAGGAGAATGACTCACTACCATCACTTTTTAGAAAGAAATACAATTCCAGATTCCTGCCATATTTAACTATGTGATAACAATGAGTCAGTGGCTTCTTACACAGTAATTCAGACTAGGTACGGGTTAAAGTTTTTGTAGACTAGAGAGTTTACTTTCCAAAACCTTAATAGCTCAAATCCATAAGAATAAAATGTTCAAAGTATTTGGTTGGTTTTCTAAGGGCATTTGGTTGCAACCTATTTGATTAATATAATTTTCAATACTTTTTCTATGTAAAATCAACCAAGTGCTTCACAAAGTCTAGCCTATCAGTTTCTTCCTGAATATAGTTTATGCATTTGTGTCCGTGTACAATTTTGTTTATTTCATTGCTCTTAATTGAAATGATCATTCCGTCTTTCCCAATGAAGATTGGACTCCATAGTATGTCTTATGTTTAACTCATGGTGACTAGAACAAAAAAATAAGTTGAACAATGAGAAAAATGTAGAGCCATGAAACTATTCTGTATGATACAGTAAAGGTGCGTGAGTTACATTACACATATGTCAAAATCCATAGAACTATACAGCAAAAGAATAAACCTTAATACATGCAAGTTTTAAAAAACTCAAGCTGGAGTATTCTGTAGAATGTGACAAAATAATCTAACTTTATTACAATTATATTAAAAAATCTTCACTGAAGAAGTGGAGGTAAGATACTGATCTAAGTAACCGTGTAAATGAGTGCAGTCTATGAAATTAAAGGCCTGCAGAACTTTATATAAGTACTATACTATATATATAGTTGATAATGTTATTTCCATTGGGGGTATGGTTCAATAATTCTGATATCACTGACACTGGACATGTTTACTGGAACTGAACAGTTAAATAAATGGTGGGAGTAATTATTCCCACTAATGGAGCGGGAAATTTCATATAATCAAAGAGAAAAGGCAAGATACATTGGTTTGAGATCATATTTAGGTCAGTGTAGAGAAGATTAAATATAGAAATATTTATAAATATGCATATACATATATGTACACAGACTAGTATGCACAAACATATTCCCTTGCCCTATCTACTGAAAACACATAGACACAATAGCAGCTGCATCTCCAGACATCACCTTTAATTCTAGTTCTTTTGCAATTTCTACTACATTTGTAGTTAAATCCTCCACTGAAGTCCTGAACCCTTCAAAGTCATCAGTGAAGTTGGAATGAACTTCATCCAAATTCTTACTAGTATTGATATTTTGAACTCCTCCCATATGTCAAGAATTTCCTAAATGGCATCTAGAATGGTAAATCTTTTCTAGGAAATTTTTAGTTTACTTTGTCCAAATCTATCACAAGAATCATTACATATGCCAGCTGTAGCCTTAAAAAAGATGTATTTTCTAAATAATAAGACTTTAAAGTTGAAATGACTCGTTCTCCATGGGCTGAAGACTGGATGTTGTCTTATCAGGCCTGCAACAACATAAATGTCCTTGTACATCTATATCAGAGTTCTTGGGGTACAAGGTGCCTTGTCAATGAACAGTAACATTTTAAAAGGAATTATTTTTTTTCTGAGCAGTACGTCTCAACAGTGAGCTTAAAATGTTTAGTAAACCATATTGTAGAAATATGTGTTGTCATCCAGGCTTTTTTGTTCCATTTATAGAGCACAAACAGATAGCATAAATCTTAAGGGCCATAGGGTTTTCCAGAAAATGAGCATTGGCTACAAGTTGTAATCGCCAGCTGCATTTCTCTGAACAAGAGTGTCAGCCTGTCGTTTGAAGCTTCAAAGACAGGCTTTGACTTCTCTCCAGCTTACAATTTGTAGATAGCATATTTTCCACTATAAGGCTGTTTCGTTTACATTAAAAATCTAGATTTAAGTGTAGCCACCTTTATCAATGATCTTAATGAGATCATTGATAAAGAGCTGCGACTTCTACATCAGCACTTGCTGCCTGACCTTGCACATTTATGTTATGGAGATGGCTTCTTTCTTTAAACTTTACAAACTAACTTCCGTTAGCCTCAAAATTTTAGTTTGTAGCTTCTTCACCTCTCAACCTTCATAGAACTGAAGAGTTAAAAACTTGTTTTGTTTTAGGGTTTTGCTGAAGGGAATGTTGGGGCTGGTTTGATCTTCCATCTTGACCACTAAAACATTCTTCATATTATCAATAAGCTTGTTTCACTTGTTATCTTCTTGTGTTCAATGGAGTAACACTTTTAGTTTCCTTTAATAACTTTGTTTTTTCCATTTATAACTTGGCTAACTGGTGCAAGAGACATAGTTTTCAGCCTGTATTAGCTTTCAATATGTCTTTCTATAATCACAATTATTTCTAGTTATTGTTTTAAAGACAGTGGTATGTGGTTTTTCATTTGAACACTCAAAACCCATTATAGGTTCACTAATTGGGTGAATATCTATATTGTTGTGTCTTAGAGAATAGCGTAGCCCAAGGTGAGGGATAGGGATGGGGAAATGGCTAGACAGTGGAGCAGTAAGAACACACACAGTCTTTACTGATTATGTTTGCCGTCTTATACAGGCATGGTCCCTGGTGCCATAAAACAATTACAATAGTATTATCAAGGATCACTGATCATAGATCACCGTAACAGATATAATGATAATAATATATTTTTCTGAAATAGTTATTAAGTCAGTGTATGTATTTGTTAATTGTGACAATTTATAAGTTTGATTTCTGATAGTTAAATCCTCTTTTTTACCTCAAATCTTCAATTTGCAAAAAACATAGTATTTGTGAAGTGCAATGATGTGAAGCCCTATTAAACAAGATACGTCTTGTCCCCTTGGCAGAACAGATTACTGATGATGACTTTCACAACAATTGTTTTTTCCTTCAGGAAAAATCAAGTGGATTTCAAAATTTGATTTTTGAAATATTCTAAATGTCTTTTATTAAAAGAAAACGTAAAATAGAAACATGAAAATTTTAAATCTCGATTAACATATTTAAAGTGTAATACTCTATGAATTTGCTGGACTGCCATAACAGAATACTACAAATTGTGGGTGACTTAAACTACAGAATATCTTTTTTTTCTTGCAATTCTGGAAGCTAGAAATCTACAATCAAAATGGCAGGTGTCTGGGTTTCTGCTGAGGCCTCCTTTTGGCACGAAGATGGCTGGCTTCTCCCTATGTCCTCACATGATCTTTCCTCTGTACTCACACATCCACGGTGTTTCTTCCTCATCATATTAATTAAGGCCCATCCCAACAGCTTTGTTTTAAGTTAATGATCTCTTTAAAGGCCAAATCAGTCACATTCTAGAAGTTAAGTTGGTACTAGAGGTTAGGGCTTCAACATATGAGCTTTGAGGTATACAATTCAGTCCATAATGCTTACATTTTTAGCAAATATTTCAAAGTTAAATAAGAATGATTATCAGAAATCAAACTTACAAATTTTTGCAATAAACAAATACGTACATTGACTCAATAACTATTTCAGAATCTATTTCTACTGAATTTGGTCAAAATCTTGTATAAAAAAATGAAACAAATGAGGTATTAATTTCTATCTTCAGGGTGCTTTCTGAATTGGGGAAGAAATGGACATAGCAACCAGTATAATCATAGGATGTAGGGTTTTTTTTAAAAACGACTATGCTAAAACTCCAGTAATAAAGATTCCAGGTCACAGTATCAGAAGTAATTTGGGAGAGATAAGAATGTTAGAGTTGATTTTTAAAAATGATTATGACAAAAAAAGTACATTATATTTTGTAACCTATTTATATAATTTATCTTAATTTGTATGGCTTGATATTGTGCAAATAAACGAAATTAGTCTGCAACATTTGAGCTTAACTGAGCTATGTTAAATAATGTACCAGTCCAAGAAAGTTAAGTGATTTCCTCATTGGTTACAGCTATGCTATTAACTGCTATGTAACCTTAAGTTAGTCACTTAACTTCTCTGGGCCTTGCTTTCCTCATCTGTAAAATATGGGCATCAAATATGATGAACTAAGAAATTCTAATTAGTTCCTTACTGGATGAGTACTGTATGTCACCTTTGTAGACCAGAGAGTTTACTTTCTAAAACCAGAGAGGTTTTGCTTAACTTTTTCCAAGTTCTTCCAAGAATAAAGTTTATATAGAAAAATTAATCCTAGTGTCTATTTACTTTAATTCCTGATTAATGCAATTTTGTTTTTAAAACAGACATGAAATGAGAAAACAATATTCAAAGATTTAATAAATATTTTAGAGGTAGTAGGATGTATGGCAATATAGACTACAAGAATCTTAGAGATCAATAATTTTATTTTTTAAGTCAGTACCCCAAATTCTATAAACAGAAAAAAGCAAGACATATGCTAAAATCTGAAATTTTAAAATCCTTACATTTTGTAAACTCTCTAACTTGTGACTTAGTTTTACTCTTCATGACAACAGTTTGTTTATTATAACTAATCCCTGAAATCTAGTTGAACAAAAATGGACACATGGCTAGTTTTAGAAACTGAGACCTACAACGTTGCATTACACTTGTAAAAAAGCTACAGGAATATCATTGCTGCTAAGGGTCCTGGAGTAAAAACATAAAAATCAGAAATATAATTTCATATAGAGGACAGATAATATAATAGATATGGCTGAAATAATAATTTAGTGAGTTGGATGATAAGGTGGAGATAGTACAAGCAAGGAGTAAAGAAATGGCACAATGTGTGTGTCTGCATGTGCACGTGCGTGGGGAAAACACAGAGACGGAGACCTATATTTTAGTTCTTGACATTATGGCAAGTTAACAAGTGTTATTGTCTCCATTCTCTGTACCCAATACCGTAATTCCAATGCCACAGAAAATGATAATTGAGAGAAGAAAGAGAGGATGACTTGGACGTGTTGAAGGGTAAGAGAGTGTTGAGTAACCACAAACCAGAGTGGAAGCCTGAGCACCATCACATTCGTGTACAGTTCAGGTGTACCTTACCCGGAAAGGTCATTCTCTTGCCTTTTTATCAAGTTGGAAAATGGATATTTTTAGACCACAAATGTGAGAACAGTATTTTCTGAGAGCATAAACATCAAGTTTTTCTCCATTTCCTCCAGCCTGTCTATTGCTTAAGGGATTACAGCTGATGGAGAAAGTTCTTAGAAATATCAATACCCAAAATGTAGGCACATAGAGGTTTTGTAAGAGCCTACTGGTTTCAGCCCTAAGACCACTAATTACACAACTCTTGAGAAACAGAAGCTGTTGCTTACTCTTTGAGTTCCTCACCCTGAGCAGAGAGTAACAACCAAGATATGTAATACACCTATGAGAATATCTGAGAAAAATTTCTTTAAGAATTTAGAAAAGAAACCAAAATCTCCATTTTATGCAAGATAGATAGATCTATCTCTTTCTTTATCATTTCTACCTATATCTCCCTCTACATTAATTCAGAGAATTTGATAACTTAAAAGTGATAAACACTAAGTAGATACGGGAAAATATATTAGTAACAAAAACATTACAAGCAATTTTAAGAAATAATAAATTAGAATTGCTGAGCACAAAAATAGTAAACATGAAATAAAGCTTCCAAGAGCTATAATATAGAGCAGAATGAATATACTAATGAAAAATAAATGAATGAGTAGGCTGTAAGAAGTTGAGAAATACATCACGTAAGAAGAAAAATATGATTTTTTTTTACCATAGAAATTTGAAGGAGAGAAGTAAAAAGCAGGATAATTTCAATTTCAGAAAAAGATCAAAATAAAGGGAAAAATATGAAAAAAAACCCCTAAAACTCTCTTAAAATTAAAGAAAGATAATTATTTTTAGATTGAAAAATACTAAACAGGATAAATGAGGAATGGGCCCACAACTGAGTACATTTTATTAATGCTTCATGATGTAAAAATCACATCAAAATATTTTGAAAAAAACAAGAACCAATCATTTACAGTAGAACTGCCAATGAACTAAACCTCAACCCTATATTTTATACTCAGAAAAAGTCTTTCCATTGAAAGAGGAAATTATTCTGAGAAATCCAAGGCCTCAGAATGTTTATTATCTGCTTGGAAAAATCCTCATATAGAGTAATTGTATAATTTTTGTCTAAACTTCTTAGCATGGCTAAATGCTGAATAATTATCAACTAAAGAATATCTATAACTGTGCTTGTCAATCTAGGTAAACTAAGTCTGTCCCATGCAAATTCAGACAAATGATCACACTACTGTTGGAAAAGATATACTTTCAAGAAGAAAAAAAATTCAGATAAAGGCCTGTATAAGGAAGAATAATATGTTGTAGCTTAGTAAAATATTGTTTTTATAAAATTTTACATATTATATTCAAAATTTCAGACTTGAAATTCTATATAACAGCAATACAACAGTAATGATGGTAGATGGAAGAGGCAAGGGAAGCTGAAGGGTAGTGAAACCATTTTTGAGTATTGGTCTTAGGATATCTACATCCAATTTAATAAATTTAACTAATTAATAAAGAAATATAAACATAAGAATAAATTTCACTAAGCTAGGGGAACTACAACAATAATTAGAACAAAATTTATGATTTCTAATCAACAGAGTAGTAAAACCTTTCAATAAAAGTCAGGAAAGAAAACAAAAACAAGATAGTGTACATACAAAACATAAATAAAAGGTAAAATTCATTTTATCACATTTATTACAATAAATTAATATGAGATATACCATCAAATCAAGAAAATCTCTCATCTGTCAACAAGTTGTCCACAGGAAACATAATAAAGCAAATCAGAAAAAACTAAGCTTATTCAGGGAAGCATAATCCAAAAAAATGAGTTATCAATTTTAAAATTATAAAATATAGAATAAAGCATTGACATAAAGATAAAAATTTTTAAATATATATATATAAAGTTTAATTACCATGAATATACACATTAACACACACACACTTTCACCTCAGAATACATAATGCAGCAACCGAATAAAATAAAAGCAGAAATAGATAAATAGATAAATAGATATAAATTCTTCAGAAATTTATATCAGGCAAAAATATTGAAGATTTAATTAGTTGAATTAAATTAAGTCAACTAGAAGTTTACCAATGAAAGAAAAAAATCTTTTCAAAGGCATATAGTACATCATATTAAGCTCCAAAGAAACTTTTAATATATTTCAAATAAAGATAGTATTGTGGCTTTTTGACACAAGGCCTTTGTATCAGTTCATTGTCACACTGCGATAAAGACATACCCAAGACTGGGTAATTTATACAGGAATGCAGGAAAGAGGTTTAATTGACTAACAGCTTTGCATGCTGGGAAGGCCTCAGGAAAATTACAATTATGGCAGAAGGCATGAGAGAATCAAAGGCATGTCTTATGTGGTAGCAGGCAAGAGAGAGAGTGAATGAGAAAAGCGGGAAGAGCACCTTATAAAACCATGAATCTTATGAGAATGCATTCACTACCATGAGAACAGCATGGGAGAAACTTCCCCCATGATCCAATCACCTACCACCATGTCCTGCTCTTAACATGTGGGGATTATGGGAATTACAATTTGAGATGAGATTTGGGTGGGGATACAGATAGAAAGCATATTATTCTGCCCCTGCCCCTCCTGAATCTCATGTGTTTTCACATTTCAAAACCAATGATGCCTTCCCAACAGTCTCCCTAAGTCTTACCTCATTCTGGCATTAACTCAAATGTCCACAGTCCAAAGACTCATCTGAAACAAGTCAAGTTCCTTCTGCCTATGAGCCTGTAAAATAAAAACCAAGTTAGTTACTTCTAAGATACAATGGAGGCATAGGCAGAGGGTAAATACGTTCATCAAATGGGAGACACTGGCCAAACCAAAGGGCTAAGGTCCCATGTGAGTATGAAACCAGGTGGGGCAGTCATTAAATCTTAACAGTACAAAATGATCTCCTTTGACTTCATGTCTCACATCCAGGTCACATTGATGCAACAGGTGGGCTCCCACAGTCTTGGGTAGCCCTGCCCCTGTGGCTTTGCAGTGTACAACGCCACTCCTGGCTGATTTTGGGGGCTGACATTGTCTGTGACCTTTCCAGGCCTGTGGTGCAAACTGTCAGTGAATCTACCATTCTGGGTTTTGGAGGACAGTGGCCTTCTTCTCACAGCTTCACTAGGCAGTACCCCAGTGGGGACTCTGCATGGGGTCTCCAATCCCAAATTTCCCTTTTCCACTTTCCTAGCAAAGGTTCTCAATGAAGGCTCTGCTGTGCAGCAAACTTCTACCTGAACATTCAGGCTTTTTCAAACATCCTTTGAAATCCAGGTGGAGGTTCCCAAACCTCAGTTCTTCACTTCTGTGTACCCAGAGGTCCAACACCACGTGGAAGTCATTAGGGCTTGGGGCTTGCCCCTTGTGAAGTAGCAGCCTGAGCTGTAAGTTAGACTATTTTAGCCACAGCTGGAGCTGGAGTGGTAGCAGCTGGGACACAAGGTGCCAAATTCCAAGGCTGCACAGAGAGGTGGTGGGGCCCTAAGCCCAGCTCACTGAACCATTTTTTTCTCATAGGCCTCCGGGCCTGTCATGGGAGGACTCCTGTGAAGGTCTCTGACATACCTTGAAGACATTTTCCCCATTTTTTTGGTGACAAACATTTGGCTTATAGAAATTTCTCCAGCCAGCTTGAATGTCTCCCTGGAAAAGAGGTTTTATGTCTTTACTACACGGTCAGGCTGCAAATTTTCCAAACTTTTATGTTCTGCTTGCCCTTTAAATGTAAGTTCCAATTTCAGATAATCTCTTTCAAGTTCAAAGTTCCACAAAACTCTAGGCCAGGGGAATAATGCCACCAGTCTCTTTGCTAAAACACAGCGAGAGTGACCTTTATTCCAGTTCCTCATTTCCATCTGAGACCACCTCATCCTGGACTTTGTTGTCCATATTACTGTCAGCATTTTGGTCAAAAGCATTCAACAAGTCTCTAGGAAGTTCCAAACATTCCCACATCTTTCTGTTTTCTTCTGAGCCCTCCAAATTCTTCCAATTTCTGCCTGTACAGAGTTCCAAAGTCACTTCCACATTTTCTGGTATCTTTATAGCAGAACCCCACTTCCAATACCAATTTACTATATTAGTCCATTCTCATATTGCTATAAAGACATACCCAAGACAGGATAATTTATAAAGGAAAGAGGTTTAATTGACTCACGGTTCCACACGGCTGGAGAGTCCTCAGGAAACATAATCATGGGAGAAGACGAGAGGGAAGCAACAGAATGTCTTACATGGCAGCGGGCAAGACAGAGCCAAAGAGGAAAAGCCCCTTATAAAACCATCAGCTCTTCTGAGAACTCACTCACTATCATTCAAACCGTATGGGGAAACTGTCCCAGTGATTTAATCACCTTTCACCAGGTTCCAACCTTGATATATTATAAGAATTTGAGATGAAATTTTGGTGGGACACAGATCGAAAGAAACCGGATTAGCTTTGCTTTGTCACCTAGACTACAATGGAGTGATGTGACCACTGAAGCTCAACAGCCTCAGACTCCTATGCTCAAGTGATCCTCCTGTCCCACCTTCCTGGCTATTTGGGGCCATAGGCGCATGCCACTACAACTGGCTAATTTTTGGGGGGGATGTGGGGTAAAGACAGAGTCTAGCTATGTTGCTCAGCCTAGTCTTGAGCTCCTGTGCTCAAGCCATCTCCTGACTTAGCCTCCAGAAGTGATTAAGATTATGAGTGAGCCACCACACTTGGCCCATTGTAGGTTCAGAATATAAAGCAATACAATTCAATCAATAAGGAAAGGATGGCTAGTTTGATTGATGGGTAGAGATATATATTTGTTTAAACCTATAGTTCAAATTTAATTTTGTTATATTCAATTTTAGAAAACTATATATATGTATATATAATATGTATATATCCACCCCATATATATGTGTGTGTATATATATATATATATATATACACAAAAATCACCTAAAAGCTATTCTCAGTTAATTATTGTTCTAATGCATGATTTTAATAACTATATATAGCATTTTATTTATAAATGTGAATTTTAGATCTAATGCTTTCTTACTGGATATTAAGCAATTTGCCATTTTTGTATATTATAATTACTAAAAAAATATGATGATATACAAAGCTCTCTAAATATTTCTAATTTTTCATTAATGATAATATCCTTGAGGGAATTACCCCGAATTATACATGAGCTGTTGCTTTTACATTCATAAGACTTTCATAACAAAAATCATTTATACAAATTCAGAATTATTTATTCTTTCATCTTTATATATTTATTTATTTATTGGGACAGAGTTTCACTCTTGTCACCCAGGCTGGAGTGCAATGGCATGATCTTGACTCAGTGCAACCTCCACATCATGGATTCAAGCAATTCTCCTACCTAGCCTCCCAAGTTGCTGGGATTACAGGTGTGCACCACCACACCTGGCTAATTTTGTATTTTTAGTAGAAACGGGGTTTCAGCATGTTGGCCAGGCTTGTCTTGAACTCCTGACCTCAGGTGATCCACCTGCTTCAGCCTCCCAAAGTGCTGGCATTGCAAGCGTGAGTCACTACTCCCAGCCATTATTGTTCCTTAAGGTCAAAAATGACCTTTTATTGCCTAATACAACAGACATTTCCACTTTTATCTAAATTTCAATTGTTAGAGCATTGAAATCAATTAACTGTTGAAACATGATCTTCCAGTTTCTGTGATATTTTATGACCGTACCTTTCTCAAACAATAAAGGTGATTATTTGTTCATCTATTTTCTAACTCCTCTCCATTCTACTTGATGTTTAACTATCAAAGTGCCTCAGGGCTCCCACAATACCTCTTCCCATCCCCATGTATATGGTATAGATATAGGCTCATGATTACTAAAAGCACTTCCCTGCCAGAGCTATCCTGTTAATCCTGAATTCATCTATAAGTTTTGCTTGATTTAACTACTTGGATGTCTTTGAGCTATTTCAAATTTAATATGTCTGTTATGGGCTGAATATTTGTTTGCTCTCTAAAATTCGTATGTTGAAGCCCTACCTCCCAGTATAACAGCATTTGGATGTGGGGATTTGGGGAGGTAATTAGAATTATATGAGAACATGAGGCTGGTGCTTTCATAATGAGATTAGTGCTCTTATAAAAAAAGACCAGAGAGTGTCTGATCTCTCTCTCATTCATACTATATATATGAAGAAGAGTGTATATGTGCACACAGGGAGATCGTGGTCACTTATGAGCTGTGAAGCTGGTTTACTGTGCAGTGATCACCAATTTGTTTCAGTCCAGTGGGACAAAAGATTTATGCACAAAACATGTTACATGAAGTGGTTTATTATTTACAGATAGGCATCAAAGGAAAACTAGAATTCATTTCAAACTAGTTCATCAAGACTCAGCAAGCTTCCTGGGGTAGATAAAGTCTTGCCTGCACATATTCCACCTGCACCATAGCTGAGGGACTCTAAGAAGTAGCATGCCCTGAGTTTTACATGCCAGGTGTCACAGAAAATGCTGGGCTAATGTGCTATTCTGGCCAGTGTCTTTCCTATATCAGGAAATTAAGTTCCAAGTATATTCTATAGTTATTATTTAGAATAACAAATTAGAAAGTTGCAGGATAAACTGGTTTGGTTCATTGCCACCTGGAGGGTTATCCTGAAAAAGCCAAGAGAAGAGGCCTGATGATAAAACCTACATTGTGTCACCTTGATCACAGACATCTCAGTCTCCAAAACTGTTAGAAATGATTTTCTGTTGTTTAAGCCACCCAGTCTATGATATTTTGTATTATGGCCATCTAAGCTAGCTAAAACAATCTCTAAGATACTGTTCTTAATTTTTACTTCAGATTGGTTCACCAGTTTATTCTTAGTAAAGAGCAATAAAATCTACCCAGATACCAAAGTAAAAAATAACAGTCATGGTTTACTCTACCCTCTGACCCCTCACAACCAATTCAACAGAAAACCTTGTCCTTTCTGACTACAATATGCTGACTCATTCTTTTTCTCTCCATGTCTGCTGATACCACTTTTGCCCAAGTCACAGTTAAATCTTGGACCATTGTCACGGAGTCTTAACTGATTTCTCAGGTAACTTTCTAATACATTCTTTGTGGTGGAGTGATTTTTTAAAATGTAACTTACATTATGTTGGTCATACCCTTTAAATCTTGTAATAGCTTTGCATTAGATTTTGAATACAATCTAAACCCTTTAACATGGCCTGTTGACCCAGGTCCAGCTTCTTTCTCCAACTTCGTCCCTGACTGCTTATCCTTTCTCACTCAGCTCCAGTTACAACATTCTTTATGGGTTTCTAGAACGGGCCAGTCCATATAAAGCACCAATGTTTTGCTTTGGCTATTCCCTGCCTTTACCTGGATTAGTCTTCTAGATTTCTGCCTATTTCTTTCTTTACTTTTGGAGATATAAACCTAAATAATCCTATGAGGTCTGTGTTTTCTAGTGGAACCTTACTTTCTTATCAATACAATTGGCCCTTGTTTCATCTAGTTATTTGTTTGTTTTAAATATTTTTCTCTTTTAATTTATACAATCTTTTGTTTCCCTAAGCAGAACATAAGGATATGGGAGGAGAGCTTGTGTTTACCTTGTTTTTCTCTGTGAATGAGAATTTTCCATTTATTATGGTGTCTGGCCAAGAGCATTGGCTTAAATTATTGCATACAATGATTATATGAGGGAATTTTTGCAGACCTTAACCAACAGTAGGTATTTATAAAAGACTTCTAATATAAAATCCATATATACAGACATTTCAAAAAAAATCTCTAGACAAATGAAAATTAAAACAAAACTTACCAAAATATATGAGGCACAGCAAAAGTGATCCTAGGAAGGACATTTATAGCAATAACCACCTACATTAAAAAGAAGAAATACATCAAATAAATAACCAAACTCTACACATCAAGGAACTAGAAAAAGTAGAAACTAGGCCCAAAGTTAGCAGAAGATAAATACTAAAGATTACAGCATAAATAAATAACTAATAGAAAGATAACAGAAAAATTAACAAAATTAAGAATTGTTTTTGTAGGAAAAAAACTGACATTCTTTTATTTTATTTATTATTGTACTTTAGATTCAGGGATACATGTGTAGATCATGTAGGATTGTTGCATAGGTACACACACGGCAATGTGGTTTGCTGCCTCCATCCCCCTGTCACCTACATCTGGCATTTCTCCCCATGTTATCCCACCCTGACCTCCCCACCACCCCCGCTGTCCCTCCCTTGGCTCCCCCCAGCAGACCCCATGTGTGATGCTCCCTTCCTCTGTCCATGTGTTCTCACTGTTCAACACCTGTCTATGAGTGAGAACATGCAGTGTTTTTCTGTTCTTGTGTCAGTTTGCTGAGAATGATGGTTTCCAGATTCATCCATGTCCTACAAAGGATACAAACTCATCGTTTTTTATGGCTGCATAGTATTCCATGGTGTATATGTGCCACATTTTCCTTGTCTAGTCTATTGTTGATGGGCATTTGGGTTGGTTCCAGGTCTTTGCTATTGTAAGCAGTGCCGCTATGAACATACGTGTGCATGTGTCTTTGTAATAGAATGATTTATAATCCTTTGGGTATATACCCAGTAATGGGATTGCTGGGTCAAATGGAATTTCTATTTCTAGGTCCTTGAGGAAGGACCACACTGTCTTCTACAATGGTTGAACTAGTTTACACTCCCACCAACAGTGTAAAAGTGTTCCTATTTCTCCACATCCAGGCCCTGCTTGCCTGGGGCTTACCCGCGGGGCTGCAGAACAGTAAGAGTTGCTGTTATCTTCGTCCCAGAAGGGTACCTGTCAGATGTTGGCCTGAGCTCTCCTTTATGAGGTGTCTCTTTGGGTATACAGGGGTCCTCAGGGAGCTGCTTGAAGAGACAGTCTATCCCTCATAGGAGCTCAAGGGCTGTGCTGGGAGCTCCGTTTTTCCCTGCACAGCTGCTGGGCAGGTGCTTTTAAGTCTGCTGCAGTGGAACTCTTAACTGCCTCTTTTCCCAGGTGCTCCATCTTAGGAAGGTCAGCTTTCTTTATAAGTTCCTGTGGAGCCATTGCCGTTTTTCATAGATGCCCTGCCCCACACGGAGTAGTCTAGTCACAGTCTGCCAGCAGAGGCCTTGCTGAGCTGCGCAGGCTCTGCCCAGCTGTGTGTGATCTGCCTCGGTGGTGGTGGGCTGCCTCGGTAGTGGTGGTCGCCCTTCCCCCACTGAGCCGGACTGCCCTGGGTCCAGCTGTGCTTGCTAGGAAAGTCCCAACCCAGAGCTTTTCCGATTGCTTGTTTTGTGGGGGTGGTATCCCTCGAGCCAGATCGCCTGGCTCCCTGTCTCTGCCCCCTCCCTTTCAGTGGAACGGGTGTTTCCCGGGCCTTCCAGGCGCCAGCTGAAACGGCCGCCCGGATTTGTGAGTTTCTGTGCGCCTACACAGCACCAGCTGAAACCTCCGTGCTGAAAACTCATGGTGCTTTTCGGCCTGGGAATCTCCCAGTCTGTGGGCAGTGAAAATTTGTTTGGAAATGCGGTGGGCACTCACCCTCTGCGGTTGTTCTCCCTGGGAACTGCACTCCGGAGCTGCTCCCATTCGGCCATCTTGGATCCTCTCCTGACGTTCTTAATTAGATTAATAAAGAAAGAAAGCACAAGGAAATAAAAACAGAAATGAAAGAGAATACATTACAACAGATGCCTCAAATATAATAAAGATCAGAAGGGGCTATTGGGAACAATTATATCTCAAACAATTGGACAAGATAAAATGGATGGAGGAATTTCTAGAAATGTAAAACATACTAAAACTGAATCAAGAATAAATTGAAAGCCTGAACAAAGAAATAATTAAGAAGATAAAATCATTAATCAAAAATCGCCAAATAAAGAAAACTTCAAGACTCAATGGCTAGATGGGTAAATTCTATCTAACATTCAAAGAATAATTAACACTAATTCTTCTTAAATACTCCCCCAAAAGAGCAGAGGGAACACATTCAGACTCATTTTATGAGGTCAGTATTACCCATCCCAAAGCCAGAGAAAGACTCCACAAGAAAGGAAAATAGACAATTATGTGTAATGAACATTGATACAAATATCCCCAATAAAATGCTAGAACATTCCTTTCAGATGGTGAGAATGTAATTAATGGAGATATGAAGATATGAAAAGAAAGTAGTATACATTGTTTATGTGAGTGGTGAGCTTAAGAGAAAGACAAAAGCCATGGAACGCAAATTAACTATATTAGACATTAAAATCAGATGAAGAATTACACAGAAGAGACTTTCAGACAGACAACAGGTACATTAATTGAGAGTACAAATGAAAGAGCCAGAATTGAGTTGGGTAAAAGTAATTGCATGAAGCTGAGGTTTCAGATGTTGAAATAAATGAAGGTAGAGCTTAGAAGTGTCTTAAGTTTCCCTTACCCAAATATCCCTGTAAAATGAAAAAAATCCCTGTAAAAATGGCTATAGAGATAACTTATTTTAAATACATTTTTCGAAGAGTTCTTAAAGTTGTTTTGAAAAAAGGCCTATATCATAGACTACATTAGAGCATTATGTAATCCAGAAGCATCACAGTAAGGCTGGATGACATTTCCATTAAATGACTATCTATCCTCAGGAAAATAATCTATATTTTTGAGCCTCAGTTTACTCATTTGTAGAATGAAGATTAAATATGATGTCTAGCTCAGAGAATTTCTGGAAGCAAATAATTTAATACATCTAAAATGCTTAGAACAAGGCTTGACATCTAGAAACCTTCAGATGGCTGAAAATATTAACTATTACATTAATTGCATGTAATAAGCTTTAATTGTAACTAATAATTAAATCTAATATTCAAGTAGTACAAAACGAAATTTTATTAAAGGGAAGAGGAAAGAAAATACTGCTATTTTTTGTAGGGCTTTTCATTTTAGATATATTTTCTTCACAATCTTTTAAAAAGGCGACGTTTGAACAGAAAGAGTAAGGAATAGGGAGCAAGCCTATACCTACCTAGAGGAAGATTATTCTAAGCAGAAGAAATAGTAGGTAGAAAAACGCGAGGGCAGCACGCTTTTGGTGAACTTGAGGAACAGAATAAATCAGGCAGATGGTGGCGAAAGGTAAGGTCTGAAAGGTGAGCAAGATCATGTTCAGTCTTTCAGTTCTGGACAGAAAGGTTCAATTTCATTCTTATTGTAAAAGGAAGCCATTGGAGGCTTGGGGTAAGAACACGATATATTAAAAAAGATATTTTGAACCATTGTGTGGAAGACATCATATGATGGGAAATCATTTTAGTAGGAAGATTTGTTAGGCAGCTATTGATTTGTTAGGCAGCAGAGAAAAGTGATGAATTCAAGTGGAACAATAAAAGTAGTGATGAGTGTTTCCTATAGGTAAGATAAAAATTAAACATCAAAAAGAAAATTAACTCATTATTCAGAATTATCATGTTTTAAAATAAGAAAGTTTAGATTATCTTTATATTGCTTGTTCTCCTAAAACATCACAGCTCTCAGAGTGGTTGTGATATTTCATTTGGGGAGGATTCATAGAAGGTGAGAATTGCAAATAGCCATCCTATAATTTGAAATTCATTTTACAAAAATATTCAAACCAAACACATTCGGGCAGGGTACCAATGTGGCTTACCTGCTGTGCATAAAATAGTGCCGAGAAGTCGTAAGAGAAAAATTGGCAAAACACGAAAAAAAATCCTTTTGACAAAAGTACCAAGGTAGGCAGAGTAATTACCCTCCAATGATATTTATGTCCTAATCCCTGTAACTTTGTGTAAATATATAAAGTTACCTGGCAAAGGGAATTAAGGTAGCAAATAGAATTCAGATTCACTAATACATTGGCATTAAATTGGTAGATTATCTTGGTTTACCCAGTTGGGTCCAAAGTAATTCATTATTCCTCAAATGTGGAAAAACAAGGCAAAATACACTATGTCAGAGTAAAGCAATATGAGAAACTGTTGATGAGATTAATGCAACTAGACCTTGCTCTCTTTGAAGATGAAAGGGGGCCACAAACCAAGAATGGCAGGTGGTTGTCTATAACCTGGCAAACAAGAATTTGGATTGTCCCCTAGAGCCTCCAGAAAGGTTAGTAACTCTGCTGATAACTTGATGTTGGCTTAGTGAGACCCAATTGGGACATATGAACTGTAAGTTAATAAATCTGTGTTGGTATAAGCTATTAAATATGTGGCAATTTGCTTCCAAAGTAACAGGAAATGAACACAGTTAATAAAATATGTTTATATTAGGGGAAGCTGAGTGAAAGGTATAAGAAAACGTTGTAATATCTTGTGACTTTTCTGTGAATCTAACATTATTCCAACAGAAAAGATTTGAAAAAAGAACCCCTCTAAACATTCAAGCAGCATCTTTCTAAAATTGACCGTATAATCAGTTCCCTAACCTCCGCTTTCTACATTAACTCTGTCATTTACTTTTACTCTCATGCACCAATTAAAGCAAATCTGAAACCTCAGTATCATCCTGGATGTTTTCACTATCTCCTAAAGATCACCTCCTAACAATAGTTATTCCACAAAGTAATGTATCAATTATTTTCTCCATTCTTACTCAACTTTGTGACTATTACTAGAGACCTCTAAGCCATTTACTTGCTTTTAATATTTCTGCATATCTCTCCGAGTTCTCTTAATTAGTGAATGTTGTCCCTTTAATACAAACAACTATTCAGGATATTCCATAACAAGCCATAATGATATTCTACTATCCATAGCAGTATACCCTTTCAGAAGCTAATACTTGCTCTCCATTTCTTTTTCCCTTTCTCTTTTCTATCCATAAGGCTCCAGGCACAGGGAGCTCCTCTGTTCTCTTTGAACGTGCTGTACTATTGACATATAATTTTTTTTGTATTTTGACACCTTTCTAACATATTTCACTACCTTTTCATTGTTTCATAAGTCATAATGGTTATAACAATTATAGTGAAAAATTGACCTCTCCATGATCTTTTATGGATTCCTTTTCTGTGACCTTACACAATAAGATCAGTTAGTTGAGTTACTCACAGGTAAGTTGGTGCATAGTTCTATCGCAGCACATGTCACATTGCATTTTGATTGTTGGAAGTATATACTCTCCATCCATCTCTATATTCTTCAAAGCAGAGACCATGTCTTATTTGTCATTCGCTGTCCAATAGCTACAAATAAACTCCATTATCAGCTGTGTGTAGGATTAAAAATTGCCCAGGAGACAAATTCAAAAGCTTGTTACAAATGGAGTCTGTTTCTTGATCTACACATATTACAGTTTCATCATTTACATAAACTACTCTTTAGAATATCACTGCTTAATTCCACAGTTCACTAAGCTTAGGACATAGCACCTGAAACTTAGAGTAAATATATCTTTGTTATATTAATCCTTAATACCCCCCAAGTCTTAGAGATCTTTGAACTAAGGGCAAGAGTTCCAATGATGTGCCCAGCAACTTTCCCCTAGCTTGTATTCAAGACTCAAGTGATATTTATCATCCTATCAGGACACATCTGAATACATTGAAGCAAATGGGAGGCTCATTCAACTTAACAGGATACACATTTACTTAACAGAATATGTACCAATTTAACAGAATACGCATCAACTTAACAGAATACATCTGTAACATTACTTGACTTCCATACAACTTTTGATGCCTTCCCTTCGTTAATTCTGACTGCAGAGGCGAATGCCCTTGCAGTGGTGTAGAACAGTAATGAGTCAAATGAAAGCAATGGGAATTGAAAGGCAGGAACTGATTAAGTTGATGTTGGTGGCATAATAGAGGGGAAAACTGAATGTGAAAAATGTGAGTAACGAAATTATTTGAGGCTCTCAGCTTGAATGGATGAGAGGATATTACGATCATTGCCAAAGAATATTAGTCATCAATGCATCGGTGTCTTTTGTTGTACACAAACTCTCCTTTGTGCTAATATATTTTTTAAAAAACCCGTGAGATACTAAAAGCTAAATAAATACTGTAAGGTTTCTAATTTTCTTGTCAATTAGATGAGGTGTAATGAGGCAACAAATATACTGAAAACAACAATGCGCGAAAGGAGAGGAAAGTTGGATTTAATTTTGCCTTTCAATTACTATCTGTGTAATCTGGGGAAAGTACCTTTGCTGAGACTTTTTTTTTAGGTGTATCTTTAAATACAAATTTGTTGTTCTACGTAAGGACTATTGTGTATATAAACATCAAAATTATGTATGTATATATGCAACGTATACTTTATATATTAAAATAAACTCTAAATTCCAACTATCTGTGTAATATTGGACATTACTATTATTGAAGTTGCTTAAAAATTATTGCATATCTTCTTGCACTCAGAAGACTCTTGAAATTGTTCACATATTGGTTTTCTTTGCTCTTTGACTCAAGCAATTAAGAATTTTAATGCACAAAATATAAAATAGAAACTTTATTGACTGTTCAGCTCATGACTATGCCAATTGTCAGTTTCAGGGTCAGGTTTCCAGCCTCAGCTGAGGTTCAAGGGGAGTGGGTAAATGGGCATATAGCTGAAAGAACACTTGGGGCCATAGGTAGGTGAAATAACGGCTTTATTCAGCATTTGTCTTGGCTATCTGCTCCGGCTATGTGGCTCCCCTCAGCAGCCAGCTCTGTGACTCCTGCCACCCTGCACTCTTGCAGTTAGCCTCCCTGACCTGCAAGGCCACCTACACGGTCAGCAGCTTAACCCTTTCCCTTTGGGCACAGGCTGGTTCCTGGCTCCCCACCTGCCCACCTTCAAGGTGACTGGTTCTACGGGGATCAGCAGCATTACTCTCTCTCTCTCTGGGCACCACCGAGAGCTGAGCCCATATAGCGTCAGCAGGGCAATTATACCTTTTCAAACAATAGTGGCTCAGAGCCAAGTATGAGCTTACACAGGTCATATAACAAGTGGAGTTTGTGCCTGCACCCTAAACTCACTGAGTCATTCTGGCTGGGATGTCTATCTCAACCTATTCCTTGACCAAAGCACAACCATGTACCTTATATTCCACCCCATAGGCTGAGGGAGACATAGGTTTTGGGCACACAGACCCAATACACAGGTTTGGCACATAGGTCCTGGTCCCAAGTCCTCTTACAGCTCTGCTGCTAAAGGACTTATACTCAGGGTTCTCTGCTGTTCTAAGTGGGCACTTCACTTTGCAAAGTGGATGTCTGTGCCTTTTCCGTCTGGGGGTCATTAATCATGAATGTATCCACCCCACTATTGGGCAAGTCGGCCGCAAGGTGACTGTAACTCACCCGGCCACACTCTTGTGAGAATGAAGGGCAGAGCATAGGCAATTAGCAACTGTTTCTTTATTAATAAACACCAGAGCTCAGCCCTCTTTTGTAGTTGGGACTAAAAGCCTACTGGAACTCCCAAGCACTCCATGCACCACTGTAGGCCCTAACCAAAACTATCTGTGTTCACATGCACATCAAGTTTAAATGGGCACCCCTGGTCAACTGCCCACAGGGTTTATGCCTGCTGAATAGTCTGTATACCTGCCAGGAAAGGCTGTCTCAGCCTCATCATTCAATCCTAGGCAAAAGGGGGCATTGCCACTTCTAAATCTGCAAGAGAATCAGAGGTTAACATAACATCCTCAATAAGACCATGATATATGGTGGGGCTATGCGTATATCCCTGCAGCAACACTGCAGAAATCCATCATCACCCTCCCACGAAGGCCAGCTGTTCCTGGCTCTTTAGAGCAATGTTGATTGAGAGGAATGCATTGGCCAAGCCCACCACAAAGTGGCACCATCTCAGTTCCATTGTCAAACCGTCTATCGAGTCCGTGATAGACGGCACAACTGCCAAGCCATGTGAAACATCCACCCCCAGAAAGTCTTCAGGTATGGGAGAGACACACACAGCCCATAAGCAGAGAGCCAGGCAGTGATGCCAAGATACAGAGACACAGGTTTCACTCTCACTGACTAGTTTTCACAGCAAGCCTATGTAGCCTTGCCTGGAAACTTATCCTGCTGCAGAGCACAACGGATTGCCAAGTCTACATGTGGCTCTGGTCGTCCAGTGCCCCCTAAGCCGGGAATCTTGGCCAGTCTCTTATCAAACAGAAAAGGCTTTACACTTCCACCTGACTTCAGCAGGAAATCTGTGAACTGGAATGCTCAGGCGGGACCAGGTTGTGCAGCAACATCCTTCTACCAAATGACTTGGCGCTAAGTCTGTACATGACTGAAGACATTACTTGCTTAACTCCCACAACAGCGAGGGCGCAGTTACCTTAGGAAATGTGTTCCAGCACTATGGGTGGGTGGGGATCCCCTAGGGTCACCCTTGGGGCCCAATAGCTGTTCATGCTTTATTTTCTGGTGGATCACTGGGCAAGCCTGCAACAGAGGTTCTTCTTCCCGTGGGGACTGGGCATGCACTTCCCACAGCACCGTTATAAACGTCCAGTTGATTCTGTGAGCAAAGGCATGTTCATTCTTCATGCTGTGCACTCTTAGCTGCTTCAGCGCCTTCTCCACACTTGCAGGAGACCCATTCCCGGCCTCCCACGTTTCCACTGGGGCACAGCATTGCTGCCATATAGCAGACCCAGGAACCTTGGGGGCTGAAGACTCACTCACCTCATCCCATTCTCATCACTAATTGTTAGGTTCATGACTAAGCCAAATGTCAGGTTCAGGTTCAGGTTCAGGTTTCAGCCCGAGCTGAGGTCCAAGGGGAGTGAATGGCTGGGCAGATAGGTTAAAGAACACTGGGGAGCCACAGGCAGGTGAAATATGGCTTAATTCAGCAGCTCTCCCATGAGCAGCTCTCTCACACTGTCCGCCTTTATCTCAGCTGTCTGCTCCAGTTCTGTGGCTCCTCTCAGCAGCCCACCCTGTGGCTCCTGCCGCCCCCATGCTTGCAGCTGTACTCCCTGGCCTGCGAGGCCGAAGACAGGGTTAGCAGCTTAACTTTATCCCTCTTGGCACAAGCCGGTTCCTGGATCCTTCTGCCCACCTTCAAGGCTACTGGCTCTTTTACAGGGGTCAGTAGCATTACTCCCTCTCTGGGCACCAGCGCCGGCCAAGCCCATACAGTGTCAGCAGAGCAGTTATACTTTTTCAAACAATTGTGACCCAGAGCTAAGTACAGGCCATACAACAAGTGGAGTATGTGCCTGTGCCCTAAACTTGCTGAGTCATCCTGGCCAGGATGTCTGCCTCAGCCTATTCCTTGACCACAGCAAATCTGTGTACCTTACTTTCACCAATAATTATTTACTGTATTTATGATACCACATTAGAAATACTGGCCTCTTTAAATCATATAGAAACTGAGGTATGTTTAAAAAGCAGAGAACAAATAAATTATGAACTACTTAATAGTATACAAATAAATTCCCTTTTATAACAGATAATCATTATTTGATAGATTCTTAAGTTCACAGAATATCTTAAAATGTTACACATTAGAGACCCTAGTTTATAAAATGAAGATTAAAAATGTATTAGTCCTTAGGAAAAATGCCAAGTATACCTATTTACTAGTTCTATAAATAACATATAAAACTATTAGCTTCAAATCTTTTTATCTTGAGATTGTGTTCATGACTCAGTCTAAAAAAAATAATGGAAAGAAAACATAATTCTGGGCATGTGACATTTCATGTTCAAATTATTTTAAACTGGATCCTTTAACGAAAAGTGTCTTTGAAGGCCAGAGAAGAAACAAAAAGAGGGAAAATAGTTTTTCAACCACACAAAAAAAATTGAGATTGGAAATGGGAATGAAAGAAATATATGAATAGTGCATACTGAATACAAGGAGAGTTTTGGTTACATTTGTGCAAGTCAAACTATCTGGTTTTGTTTTACTAACTGTAAAATTGAGACATTTAGATTAGAAGACCATTCAATCACATTCCAATTTTACTGCTCTTGATTCTATGCTCTTTTCTTTTTTTTTAACTTTTAAGTTCAGGGGTACATGTGAAGCTTTATTACATAGGTAAACTTATGTCATGGGGGTTTATTGTACAGATTATTTTAACACCCAGGTAGTAAGCCTAATACACACTATTTTTTCTGATCCTCTTCCTCCTCCCAAATTCCACCATCTGATAGGCCCCAATAACTGTGGTTCCCCTCTGTGTGTCCATGTGACCCATCATTTAGCTCTCACTTATAAATGAGAACATATGGTGTTTTGTTTTTTGTTCTTGTGTTAGTTTGCTATGGATGATGGCCTCCAGCTCCATTCATGTTTCTGCAAAGGACATGATCTTGTTTCTGCAAAGGACATGATCTTGTTTTTTTTTTGTAGCTGCATTGTATTCCACGGTGTATAGGTACCACATTTTGTTTGTCCAGCCTATCATTGATGTACATTTAGATTGATTCCATGTCTTTCCTATTGTAACTAATGTTTCAATGAACATTCAAATGCACGTGTCTTTATAATGGAATAGTTTATATTCCTTTCCATATATACCCAATAATGCGATTCCTAGGTCAAATGGTAGTTTTATCTTTAGATCTTTGAGGAATCACCACACTATCTTCCACAAGGGATGAACTAATTTACACTCCCACCAACAGTGTATAAATGTTCCTTTTCTGGCCATCTCTACTAACCCTATCTCTACTAAAAATACAAAAATTGGCCATGCATGGTGGCAGGTGCCTATAATCCCAGCTACTCAGGAGGCTGAGGAAGAATTTTTTGAACCTGGGAGGCAGAGGTTTCAGTGAGCCAAGATCATGCCATTGTACTCCAGCCTGGGCAACAGAGGAAGACTCGATTTTAGGGAAAAAAAAGTACTCCTTTTTCTCCCCCATTTCCCCAGGATCTGTTATTTTTTAACTTTTTAATAATAGCCATTCTGACTTTTCTAGCATCCAGCATCTTTTAGGAACTTACACAAATTTACAAGAAAAATAAAAAACAACCCAATAAAAAGTAGGCAAAGACATAAACAGACACCTTTCCAAAGAAGATATATATATATATATATATATATATATATATATGGCCAACAATCACATGAAAAAACTTAACGTCACTGATCATTAGAGAAATGCAACTCAAAACCGCAAGGAGATACCATCTGACAACAGCCTGAATGGCTCTTACCTGATTTTTCCTAAAAAAATATGACTTTGTTATACCTATTCTACTTTTTTAATGGTATACATGTGAATGTGTGGGGGAGGGGTAGATACAAGGTCTGAATTACACAATTTCCAGATAAAAGTAGCACTTATCAACTGCCTATCTTCTCTGTTCAGAGTTTTGTGCAATAAAAACAGTGGTTATTTCTCAGATTAAGAATTCTATCCTCTGTCTTATTTTAGATTTAACCCTTCAAAGTGAATCTGTGACTGGCTCTTAACTTTTTTATTTCTATTGTTGTCTTCCCTCTACTTCTAATATAACTGAAAGTGGTGCATAGCTGACCATGTTTGGAAGTAAAGGATGTTCATAGTGATCACAACTAACAATATCACTCATCAAGCCAATTGCATTAAAGATACATCCATTTAGAGGTGTTATTTTTTAAGTTTAGATCATTTCACCAGATGTTTTGAGGCAGAGTTCATAAGTTTCTTTAAAATAAATTGGTTAAAATTATTTTACAATAAAGCTAAGAAGATTTCCAAATCTGGACAATAGCCAATTCGAAAATACTAGATAATTCACTCACTTTTTACATTCATATTTGTTTTATTAACTAGTATATAGTTTTAACTTTTTTATGTATATATATAGATATATCTTTATCTATCTATATATAGACATATCATTGAATCTATCTATCTATATAGATATATCATTGTATCTATCTATCTATATAGATACAATGTGTGTGGTGTGAGTATGTGTTTCCTCCCTGAAGCTGTGCGGGGCAGACTGGCACCTCCAAGGGACACAGCTCCTGGGGCAGGGCAGCCGTTGCTCTTGCCCCCTTGGCAGGGACATCTGGGGTCCTGTGGACCCTCGTAATGGTACAAAACAGCTGCCTCTGCCACTGGCTGCAGGAACACAGGCAGCCCAGCTCCCAGGACATGACTAGTAACGAAAGTGTGGGGACATGTGATTGATTATAAATAAATGTGGCCACAACATGAAAACTCCAAAAAAAAAAAAAAAAAAGAAAGGTCTGGCTCTGAAATCCTCCAAGACGTAGTTCACCAAGATGAAGCTGTGCTTGCTTACCTAGCTTTGCTAAAACAGGAAGGGGGACATGCTGGGACAAGTCCTAACATGTGTGATGGATTATGCTGTTTGTTGAGAATGACAGTAAGGAAAATTGAGCCAGCCCCCTAAGCAGAAAATTGGGACATTTTAAAGTAGTAAACAGTATATGTATATCATACACCAGTTAAACTAATTATTTAAGCACAGGATGTGTGACCCTGCCTCCGTGACTCTGTCATGGAGAATGCTTTCTAGTTTGTCTTTGACAAGTGGTAAGGAGGCATCAGCTGCCTGCTAGTTTGTCTTGGTTCTATGAGAAAACACAGAGCAGCCACTTGTTGAAAATAATCACCAGTTCAGAGAGAATAAATACGTGGATCAGAGTCTGCTTGAGGCTCTCAGGTAGGAAGGCTGTTAGCCCCTGATATCCCACTTTGCTGTTCTATCTCTGTGTCTGTTTCTTAATTCCTTTAGCACCACCTGGGTGGGGTCTTTACCACCAAGCTGGTTTTGGTAAATAAATGTTCATTTGGATGTGGTGAAAAGGGAACACTTTTACACTGCTAGTGGGAATGCAAACTACTACAACCACTACAGAAAACAGTATGGAGAGTCTTTACAAAACTAAAAGTAGGTCTACCATTTGATCTAGCAATCACACTCCTGAGTATCTACCCAGAGGAAAAGAAGTCATTATATGAAAAAGACACTTGTGCACACGTTTATACCTGCATAATTCACAATTGTAACCACAAGTAGATGGCTCTCAGTCTCCGAGAAGCATATACTCTGGGTCCCTCTTCCAAGGAATTGCTTCCTGGGTGAGTTGCTCCACTCTGTCCTTGGAGTGTAGGACACTGTATTGTCTAGAGTGCTTGGGGTCCAGTCATAGCAAGGGGTCCTGTAGTGTAAGAATGCTATATCCCCCTTGGTTGACCTGGAAGTGGAAATAATAGTGGGGCCTTAGGGATGTGAAGATGCAGGGGCTTTTGGGCTCTAGAGAAAGGTGTCTGGTGGAGGCTTGGCTGGCTCTCAGAATAGCAAAGTGCTATAGTTGCTTTGGTCTCAGGCAGTGTGTGGGATCCAGCATGAATATTGTCTCTGGAACAATGTCATTGCTTGGATTTCAAGAAGCTCTCTATTCTAGTTTAAGGATCCATGAGGGTCAAAGGGCTCTCCTGTAGCTATAATTGCAGGAGTCCATGGTGGGAATGTGGACCTATTGAGATCTCCTCCTTGCCTTTTCCCCATAATTGGGGCATTCCTTCTGGATCCAGGTTGATATTGGCCAGGTAGACTGCCTCAGTTCACTCTTCTTTCATGCCTCAGAGATTCCCTGTCACTTCCTGACTGAATTCCATTGTCCTGTCTTAGATACTTTATTTGACATGTTGTTGTCTATTCAGTGTTTTTGTCCTTCTTCGTGGAGAAGGCAAGTGCCAGGCACATTTAGTCAGGCATCTTGAAGCCTCCCTGCACTTGAGACTTAAATGTTATCATCTTCTTCATAGACACTAACATAGTTAGCAAAAGCAAGTTAAACAATTTCTAAAAATTGTTTAAATGATTAACCAAAACAAAGATTGTTCACAGGGACTCATAATTGAACACATACATCTTTTAGGTCTTGCTCTTAATTCTGTGTTAAGACTTCTAAGTAGAAAAATAAAACAAGGATCTTCCTTTGAGTTAGCGCTACGAAAACTGAGCAAAGTCAATGAGACACAAAAAATCTATGAGGAAAGATATTTTTACTTGATTGCCATTTAAAATTTTTAATGTATTTTAATCTGCATAAAATAAATGCTGACTATTATAAAACTATCATTTAGTGTAACACATAAAGTATATCCCTTCAGAGGCTTGCTTTATGGCAAAGAAAATGAGTTAAAAGCATGATCCATAATTTTATAATTAAGCCCAAGTATGCAAATAAAAAAAAGGAGAAATAAAAATACAAAGGATAGAACATCCAGTGCAAGTTGAAAAAAGGACATTAAAATATTATCTTAATTGCAAACATGCTAAAAAGTCATGGTTTATGTTAAAGTAATTATATCAAAATGAATACTGAAAAGTACTTTATTATTTTTTGTTGTCATAGTTTGGCTTTTTCACAGAAATGATATATACGTCCCCCTCATGGTCTCTCATGTTCTCCGGCCATACCCTCTTCTGCCTGTGGGGATCCTTAAATATGATGATATCTCTAATGGACTTCTTTTACCCAAGACAATTCCTAAACAGTAGACAAGTCTCATTTGAAACGTCCCCTACAAACGTTCCTCAGTGTCCCTGTACTAGGGCAGGTGCTAAACTAGGGATACCATGTGTCCCTAATCATTCTGAGCATCTCCTATGGTAACACTTAAAGAACTTTACTTTTAAAAGTTCACGAGTACTAGTCTTTTTTCCCCAGCAAGGTGACGCATAATTAAGCTTACTATTGCTCATGAGGAGAGTCAAGAAGTCACTCAGACACTTGAGACATCTCTACAGAGGCCATGCAGAAAACACAGGACTGGAAGAGTCTATTGAAAAGGAGAGGCAAAACAGATTTTTGTCTAGTAGTCCCCCGACTTCCCATATGCAATTGATTCAAGTATGCTTATAGGGAGTTAACTCCCACTGGTCTGGGTTGCATGACCTTACCCTTTCAGCAACTTTATATGAACTCTGAAGTAGTGGCAGGAGACAGGAGCAGGTTGCAGGGCTCTTTGGTGAGAGTTTGAGAGACAGGTGTGGGCCACTGCATCTGAGGGAAACATGCCATGGGCAAGGTACAGAAAAGGGGCCAAAAAACTAGCACTGTTTTCTAATCTGCAATTCTACATCGCACAGAAATTCTCAAAAATATTTAATATATTGAATATGATTCCCACTTCCTATGCGAGTTAATAAGCACACAGTGATTTAAACTTCTTACACAAGTTTGTTAAAACATTAATAAACATGGTGCTAGAACTCAGTGTTTCTTATACCACAACCATCTCATTGTTTTCCTAAACACAGTGATGGTATAAGTTTTGGACAATTCATATTAAAACAGGAAGTGGCTGAACATTTGATTTCAGCCATCCTTATTAGTTAATGATTCGTATAATTTGTTTTATTAGTAAGAAAAGAAGCATTTTATTCTGAGAAACTGTCAAAATAGACATTTCTTCCTTGCAAAGCATACTTTTTGTTTAAAGGCAATTATCTAGTTTGGTGTTACAAAAAAAAAAAACACAAAAAATCTTTCAAGCTACTGTGGCTTCCATAGTTATGAACATTTAATGTTTCTGGGACAACCTTAGAATAACTCTTGGACACATGGGAAGGCTATTAAAAAATAAAATGCTCTTTAAGCTCCTCTGACTAAATGCTTATGAAACATTAAAATAGTTTGTTTTTTTCAGAATGTAAAGGTGCCAGTTTTCCAATGAGCCACTAAAACCTCAGGATATTAGAGAAGACAAAAAACAGATTATTCAGTTACATAAGCAAAATTACTTTGATTTTAGATACACACTCCTGTGATTAAGTACTAACACATTATACTAAAGCACACATAAAAAGCAAACATGTCACACAAGCAAAATTTAATCCCAGTTGGAGTGAAATATAGAATTATTAAATTATAATAATATAATTTTACATAGTCAAAATGAACTTCATAGAGGGCATAGAAACACAATTGACTAATTGAGTATTTGTTGAAAAAGAGAGTAGAGGAGTTTGCATTCTTCAAATGTTTTATTATTTAAGAAGCAACAGGCTGGGCATGTGGGATGTTGGGAGGCTGAGAGGGGAGGATTGCTTGGGACAAGGCATTGGAGACCAACCTGAGCAAGATAGTGAGACTCCATCTCTACCAAAAAAAAAAAAAAAAAAAAAAAAAAAAAAAACAAAAAAAAAAAAAAAAAAAAAAAAAAAAAAAAAAAGAGAGAGAGAGAGATGACAAGCCTTCAGAGTCTATGAAACAGTTCATAATAGATAAACATCTCTTATTTTTGCTCTGCAAGCATCTGTTTGCTGAAAGAAGTTGAAGGAAGTTAAGATTACCAGAGGATTTTGTCCCCTGATGTTAATGCAATTGAAATAAAGATATAGAAGGCCAGCCAGGTTGCAAAGGTGACCTAAAATCTTCTCATTAAAATGTTCACTTCTGCTGATTTGGAAGGCCTGCAGAGATAAATGGTAGGAGAATTTACTATTGTAGTGTGGTTACAACGCTTTAAAGCATTAGTGACCTCAGGGTCTTCCAGGCCTATCCACCCCAAATCATGCTGGTTTTGTTTATATTTCTGAAACTGTATAAAGATCCATGATAATCTCATAAAAGAAAGAGAAGAATTAACCTTATATCCAATACCCTGCTCTCTTTGACATCAAGATATTTTTTAATTAGAAGGGTGCATTATTTACCATGTATGCATGTGAGAATTACCTAATGTAGATGGCGGGGTGATCGATGCAGCAAACCACCATGGCACATGTGTACCTATGTAACAAACCTGCATGTTCTGCACATATACTGTACCCCAGAACTTAAAGTGTAATAAAAAAAAGAAATGAAATGTCTTTTATTTCATGATTGTTTGATGTGCATTGTTTTGTGGATATTTTAGAAGATTTGATCTGCTGTATATAAGTAGAAAACATTTTTCACCTTCTTTGTTAGTATATACTGATTGTGAGGCTAATATTAGAATAGAAAAAACTAGATTCATGAAGAAAATTCTATTCATTATTCCCAGGCATTTAATACTTTTTTGTAAACCATAAATTCTATATAGATAGAAGAATGATTCATATATATATGTGTGTATATATATATATATATACACATATGTTTATTTATTTATTTATTTTAGACAGAGTCTTGCTGTGTCGCCAGGTGCCAGGCTGGAGTGCAGTGGCACGATCTCAGCTCACTGCAACCTCCACCTCCCAGGTTCAAGCAATTCTCCTGCCTCAGCCACCTGAGTAGCTGGGACTACAGGTGCGTGTCACCACGCCCAGCTAATTTTTGTATTTTTTAGTAGATATGGGGTTTCACCATGGTCTCGATCTCTTGACCTCATGATCCGCCTGCCGTGGCCTCCCAAAGTGCTGGGATTACAGGCGTGAGCCACCACGCCCGGCCGAATGGTTCTAATATTTAACTTCTAACTGTAATATGCAATTATTTGTCTTGTCCTTTTTTGCCACATATATCACATTGTGGGAAGACGCAAATTATAAAAAAAGTAAATAGTTACCTTAATTTCTTCTGAGAAGTCTGTAGTGGCAACGATCGTCTATCAATCAATGCAAAGGGAATATTCTTTATTCACAAGCTTTATTACAAATAAAATCTCTTTATTAGAGCCAAAGACATTCAATCCTTAGTGTTCATTTGCAGTCAAAGTCTTGTTTAGGTTGCAGAATTCATGTAAAGGCATTAAAAAATCATATATATATATATGTGTGTATATATATATGCATGTACATATATATATATATATATATGTCTATATTTAAAAAACAGAAATGTCAAAAGACAATAGGCTTGGTTGAACTGAGATAATTTTTTAATTGCTTTTCATTGTGATCTAATGTTCATAACATAAAATTTGTCCTATTGTGTATGGCTTATTTTACATAACATAAGTTCTTCAAGGTTAATCTATATTATAGCATGTATCAGAATTTCATTCCTTTTTAAGGTTGAATAATATTTCATTGTATACTTACACTATATTTTTAAATCCATTTGTTATTTGATGAACATGTAAGTTTCTCCTCTTTTTGGCTATTGTTAATAATATTGATATGAAAATGGGCTTGAAAATATCTGAGTTCCTGCTTTCAATTATTTCAAGTAAAGGTAGTTTATACAATAATACCATTTTTTAAGGAGCTGCATAACTGATTAAAAATTACCTCACTTTACATTCTTGAGTGATTTTATTATCAGTTATTTTTCCTAATTTTTTGACTATATGGTAGCGTACTTAAAATTGAATCATATATTTATTTGTTAAAAGGAGAGAAAAGTTAAATGTTTATTGCTAATATGTATGAATACCTGACCAAATAGGGCAAACTGTTACCTGTATCTGCTAATTTCATAATTATATAATGAAAATGATTAATAATTAGCTCTTGATATGTGTATATTTGCAGATATTTATGGTACTCCAGTAGGGGGGTGATTAAACTCTTTACCTAAATCTGGTGTGAATGTTGAGATGGTGTAAATGTGCATTGAGAAGTTATGAAAAGGTTTATTATTCAAGTAAAGAGACTTCCTGGGTAATGCAAGACTGGTACACAGGCCAGTGTGGAATGACTGGAGCATGTTGGCGAGGGTTTGCTTGGAGTTCTTTTTCTTGGTAGAGGGTAGATTTGTGAACATGTTCTAGCTTTTGGGTTATGGATTATGTGGCTTATATTTCCACTGGTGCCAAGGGACTTGTGAGCTTGTTTACCAACTTGCCCTGTTAAGGTGCTAGAAGGAAAGAGATGGAAATGGGGCCAAATAGCTTCCAGCAGTCAAATATCAAACATGGAGTCAAACTCTTTATTGCTATAGATAGTGTGATTAGAATTTAAAACACTGAATTTTACTAGTCCTAAAAGTCACTGGCTATGTGATGTTAAAATAGCCAATTAACCTTCCTAATTGCTGTAATATCTAAGAGGGTTTTAAGAAGATGTTTTGAATTACAGATATTAACATCTTTTGAAGTACTACAATAGTTGATTCTAAGTAGTCTGTGCCCTGGAATCCGCGTGCTTAAGCATCACAGATGCGGTCTCATGCTATTGTCACGTTTAGACTTGTGAGACTGCCTAAATTCAGCACACATTTTGTACCTCAATCTGTAATCTTGACCAACATATATAGATTCTTCGTTTCCCAGTTTCATATGTATAAAATCAGGGTATTAAGACCATATTTCACAAGTCCTTATTTTGAGGATTAAATCAGTTCATATATTTAAAACATTAAGAAAAAGTATCTAGCATGTACTGAACAACTTAAGTGTTAGTTATTTGTGGAGAAATTAATCAGAAAAAAGCAAACAAAGTTGCTGTGGTTCACATATGTGACCCCTCCAAATGGTAAAATTAGATCCCCAGTTTTGGAGGTGGGCCTCAGTGGGAAGTGTTTGGGTCACAGAGGTGGATTCCTTATAAATGGCTTGGTGTTTTCCTCATTGCCATGAGCGAATTTCACTCTATTCCTTCCCCCATAGAGTTGGTTGTTTAAAAGAGTCTGGCACCTCTTTCCCCTTTCTCTTCCTTCCGCTCTCTCACCTTGTGATCTCTGGACATCCCAGCTCTGCTCCGTGTTCTGCCATGAGCAAAAGTAGCCTGAAGCCCTCACCAGAAGCAGATGCTGGAGTCATGCTTCTTGTACAGCCTGAAGAATTGTGAGTCATATAAACTTCTTTTCTTTGTAAATTACCCAGCCTCAGCTATTCTTTTATAGCAACACAAGTGGACTCAGGCAGAAAATGTCCATATTTATGAAGATATTTTTTGGGGAAAAAAGTATGTGTATTTACATTTGTAGTTCCTCAGAGGAACATTTTCTTCAGTTCAATTTCTTATTAGTATTATCTCAAAATTATATAATGCGTTTAGAGTAATTTAACTCAGTATACAAATTTGGAACTTTGGCCAGGGGCATTGGCTCATTCCTTTAATCCCAGCACTTTGGGAGGCCAAGGTGGGTGGATTACCTGAGACCAGGAGTTCACGACTAGCATAGCCAACACGGTGAAACACTGTCTCTGCTAAAAATACAAAAATTAGGCATATGTGGTGGCACACACCTGTAGTCCCAGGTACTCAAGAGGCTGAGCTGGAGAACCACTTGAACATGGGAGATGGAGGCTGCAGTGAGCCGAGATTGCACCACTACAAAACAGCTTGGGCAACAGAGTGACCCTCTATCTCAAAAATAAATAATAAATAAAAACTTTATATGGCACCTTAGAGTATCTTTTATATTCTTTTTAGAAATCAATAAATCATCAAAGGGATACTATTTGTTGTTCTCATAAATATCACTTACTATTCCAGCCTGTTATTCTAAAGTTGACAGCAGATTCTTTAAACCTAGCAAATTTCTGTCAGAGTAATAATTACAAGCAAGCTGAATGCTTCAATAGCATTTTAACACATAGGAGTCCTGGGCCCACTTTCTAAATTGTGAATAACAGAGATTTGCCTTGGAATTTAAAATCATCTCTATCATAACTAGTTAAATCACTCCAGTGTCACTGAGACAAAGTTCTGGCTCTCATTTCAAAACACACATACGCATTTTCACATTGTAGCAGTCAACAGAGAGATAACTCTCCAAGCTTAGAATTTTGCCCTTGGGGGATGATTTTGACTGTGTGTTAGTGACTCTCTTTCCTTGTATTGGTATTTACATATCTCTAAGGAGAATTTTTGCTTGTGTTCCAGAGTACAAAAGAGGAAAAGCAGAGCTCTGAGCACTCAAAGTGCACATGTAAGTTCAGCTGTTAGAATTACAATTGCAGACCAATTACCTCATCAGCTCATAAAATCCTCCCTGACAGACATTATGTGATGCATGATGTCTCTGTTTACTATCGTTCAAAGTTTCTTGTTCTATTTTTTATAAAAATCCTACTACAATAAAGTTGTAATCTTGGAGATCCCTTTACTCCTCATCTTTAGAATGGTGTAACCTAGCAAAGTCAGTTAGAAACCTGTTGAGGCTTCAGTTGTCACATATGAATGCAAAGTTAGAATTTTCATTCAAAGTAGACATTTTCATAGGCAGAATGAAAGAGTTCTAGTTATGGTACAGAAAATTCAGGTGTTTCCTTAGGAATCAGAATAGGACTACAGAATAAGAAATACTGACTGTGAACAGTCATGTATTCACTCAACCATGGCCCATTCTACATTTATTCAGTGCTATCCCAGAGTAGCTAGCCAGTACTATACCTCTATTCATATAATACTTGATTCTAAGTAGAGATTTGAAAAATTAGGAAGTGTCCAAAACTGCCAGCATTATAACTGTTAAATGTTGTGTATAAATACATTTCAGAAACATGCATTTGTATATTCCACATCAACTCTGAAGTGTTTTCTAATGTTGAGCAGGATACTTAAGAGATGGGAACTTATGATATTCTCAAAGCTCTTAGAAAGTGACTAGAGATTGATGAGACAAACACCAAATATAGTAATGCTTACATATTCAGTCATGAGAATGGTCTACCCTTAGTGGCAAAATATCTATTTATAACTATTTTATATTTGCCTATGATGTTTCTGACTCTTCAGAAATAATGGCTACCAAAGGATCACTTTGAGTATATTCCAAAAATGTTGATTTTTAGCTGAGTTATAGAATGTGTTAGTAAACTCTGATATATGGATTGGGGATTTTAAAATTAACCTTCATTCAGATTAGGAATTACAAACAGAAAAATACATACTATATTCAGTCAAATCCATAAAACATAGTGATGTGTGGTTTCCAAAGTATTTTAACATGAAGTCCTTTATTATCGTTGCTACCTAAGGCATTTCAAAAGATCAAATGTGAGATAAGACAGTTGTATATCTAAATTGAAACCAACATGCCCATCACACTTCAGATTTACTTTCTTCATCCAACACATGGGAAATGCAGAGTAATTAGATATGTGGTTGGGCATATTTACCTGGTCATGACCTTCCCATTTCTACCCATTATGAAGAACAAATAAAAATCACTGGGTAGTAAGCTACCATGAATAGTATCTGAAGTTCTGTTGGACCACGTTTGTGTGTGCATGTGTGTATATAAACCGAGATAATCTTTTCTCGTTATTTAGGAAGTCAAGGGATAAGAGTATTTATAAGAAATATAAATGGTGGGACCACTGAAAGTCAACCTAAAATCTTTATTTATAAGTGGTAAGTTAACATATATTGGAATAAGAGAAGAAAACTTATCTTTCCAAGAGTATAAAAGAAATTAAATTATATTTTAATTTATATAATAAAAATTACCAAGGTTTTTATTTGGTGAAATTGGACAGAAAAAAAATGAGAGATTCAATATAAAAATAAGAAATTAATTTGTTTGAGAAAAATCCATATTGTCTTCCACAATGACTACACCAATTTACATTCCCACCAACGGTGTGTAAGGATTCCCTTCTCTTCACATCCCTATAAACACTTGTTATCTTTTATCTTTTTTATATTAGTTATTCTAACAGTGTGATGTGATCTCATTGTAGTTTTGACTTGCATTTCTCTGAAAAGTGATACTAAGCCCCTTTCTATATGCCCGTTGATCATTTGCATGTCATCTTTGGAGAAACGTCTATTCAGGTTTATTCTCTTCTTTTTTAGTGGGTTGTGTGATTTTTACTATTGAGTGGCTTGATTTCCTTATATATTTTGGACATCAATACCTTATCACATGTACGGTTTGCAAGTATTTTGGTAAAAGCACACAAAGTTTCAGTTAGATTAATAAGTTCTGAAAATCTCATGTATAACATACATACTTGAAATTTGCTGAAAGCATAGATCTTAACTGTTCTCACCATACACATGAAAATGATAATGCTAACAGGTAAAGTATATGTTCATTAGCTTGATTGTGGTAATTACTCCATATGTGAATGTAGGTAACATTATCACATTGTACACCTTAAACTAAGGCACACATTTTCACTAGTGTACCTCAATGAAACTTGAAGTTATAGAAAATTAAAGTTACTTTTGAGGAGATTCTGATAAGGAGTTGGCTGGTGAAAAATTGTAAAGGTAATCTGAGCCCAGACTCATAATAAAAATGGCTTCAAATATTATTTATAAAGGAGTTGAGTATAATAATTTTTAACAATTTTAAAGGGGGTTAAGGAAAAAATACAAAAAGAATGTAAACGTTAAGATGGTGGTGCAGGGGAAATCAAGACTGTAAGAAGGCTTGGAATCTGGATGATTACTTGTGTTCAAGTGATTCTCCTGCCTCAGCCTCATGAGTACCTGGGATTACAGATGCCTGTCACCAGGCCCAGCTAATTTTTGTATTTTTAGTAGAGACGGGGTTTCATGATAGCCAGGCTGATCTGGAACTCTTGACCTCAAGTGATCCTCCCGCCTGGGGCTCCCAAAGTGCTGGGATTACAGGCGTGAGTCACCTTGCCCAGCCTGTTTCTGTTTTTAAAGGTACTGAGATGGCTTAAGCAGATTTTATGCAGTAGAACTTTACCTAATTTGACTGATAAAACAGTCTTTCAAATATTTAAAAATAATTATAACATTATCTTCTTAACTTTCTACTCTCTAGCTTAAATAATTCCATTATGTTTAACATTTTTCTGTTTGACATGTTGTCCAAACTGATAATATTTTTTATTTTAGTGGCAATAAAACCTTTTAACTACCAAATATTACTGGTTAGTTTACACCAAACATGTTTGAAATATTCATCCTTGGATTTCTAATAACTACTTACAGGCTGTATTTAAATTTGGTGCATTTCATTTGTGAACACATTTTAATGGAGGCAAAGGCAATTCATAAAATGGGATTGACAAGAAAGGTGACATTTTCCTGGAATAAATGTACATAATCTCAACCACAGATTATTGTTTTATAGATTTTAGGCATTACTCATTTCATCAGTAAATGGACTAATCTGGAACAAACAAAAATATAAACTATTTGAAACTTTGTATACTTTCCATAATAACATCTTATCTTATTCTACTCAGCTTTAGCCATCACTATTAACAGAAAATATTAAGAGGATCACAAAGGAGCCAAGTAATGGAATCAAAGATGAAACATCACTGGACAAGTGAAACAGACTGGACTTCTTCTCAATACTTTTCATGACAGTCAAAACATTAATGTAGCTCCTTGACTTTTTAGAAAATGTATAGTCTTCAGAAATTGAAAAAAGGAATCCCTAGTTGTGCTTTCAGGGTTTGCCAATTTTAATGAACTAGGAAACTCTAAAGGGAGGGCCTGAATTCCACTGAGATAACTGAACAGAATTAGTCTCCATTTTAGACTTAGATGTGGCATAAATGAAATGAAAGATATTGCAGAAAAATAGAAAGACTTCTTCATCATGATTTAAAGTATGTAATCAAGAATATAGTCTAAATTTTATTAGAAATACGCAAATATGACAAAATAATTTTGACAAGCCGCTCAAACATAAAATTCTATAAGTGCAGAATCATGTGTCTGTATGTATTCTGCAATCAATTTCCATGGCATTTGGAATGAAAATATGGTACCCTGACCAACAAATTCAAACAGAATTTTACTGTTTCTGATTCTGAAGGTAGATAGGGCTTAGAGAGTCAATTTGTTTTCCGTAAGTATAGTATAGAGGCAAAAGATGGTGATTGCTTGTGTTTTGGTCATAAAATAAAGGAATTTCAATTTTTTTTTTTTTTTTTTTGAAATGGAGTCTCACTCTGTCACCTAGTCTGGAGTGCAGTGACACTAACTTGGCTCACTGCAACTTCTGCCTCCTAAGTTCAAGTGATTCTCCTCTCTCAGCCTCCCAAGTAGCTGAGACTACAGGTGCACACCACCACGCCTGGCAAATTTTTTGTATTTTTAGTAAAGTTTCACCATATTGGTCAGGCTGGTCTTGAACTCCTGGCTTCGGGTGATCCACCAGACTTGGCCTCTCAAAGTGCTGGAATTACAGGCATGAGTCACTGCCCCTGGCCTCAAACTTTTTTTTTTTTTTTTTCAAAAACAGTGTACCCTTCAAGTATATCATAAAGGAGAATAAGCTGGACACATCAAAACCCTCTACCCAAAAATGGTAGCACTAGTTTTAATCTTTCTTCTGCAAACACAAGTAATCCTCAATTTGTATGAGAGGGAGTAAAATCAAATAATTCCCAATAGAATAGAATTGTAGTCTAGCATACTGTTCAATAAATATAGCTAAGTATCCTAGTTTACTATTTTTCTCTTTTTCCTTTTGTCTTCTGTAGGGAAATATCTCTGTATCTTATAAAGTGAAAAAAATTATAGAAATTATTATATTGTATCATCTAACTGTAGATGTAAGTGCATAGGCAATACCAACATATTTCTACATTCTATCATGGGGACAGGAGAGCAGAGCATAAAGAGAAAGAAAGATGTTTAATAAAAGTATATCAATTTTTACTTATTGGAGATTATATATAGTAAAAAGTAAATTTCCCTCTACATCCACATGTAAATTCACATGATATATAAATTATGCTGGCATAATTCCATTGCTGAACATCTGCCCAAGTGACAGAGAAAAAAATCTCCTTTACCAGATGGTTAAACTTTTTTCATATTAGTGTTCAGTTTATTTTTCTAAAATTACGAAGAAATGGGGTAGGTCAGTATATTGATTAAAATATACAAAAAGAATAGATAACTAATTTAGGGAATACTTGTGAGTTCATTTTTTTTAGATAGTATTGAGGATAAATGACCAGTGAAAATGGTAGTGATTTTATATGTGTATCTAAATAAGCATATTTTTGAACTTTTTTTTTTAATTTAGGAAGTTAAAGAAATCTAACTGTAATATTCATTTCCTTATCGGCATAAGTAATTTTCTGTTTTCATCTATTCCTTACATTTGGGAATTTTTAGAATTATGGCAGTAATACTATCAGCTGACCAAAGTGTATGGTCAGAAAGGGAATTTTATCTTGTGTGTCTCAGATCAGTCCACACAAGTAAAACAGCAAATCATAAGGGAATACAATTATTTTTCAGCACATCTGTCTTGGGACAATAAATTACAGAAATGTAGCTAAACATGTACCATCTGTGAAGGAGTCTGCTGAGCAGAATTAGCAATACTGCATTTAATAAACACCTAGTAGGTTTGATAGTTTCTCCTTGCAGTTATGATATCTAAAAAGTTTGCCAAATTGCTATAGTTTTAAGATTCTAATTTGGCCTCATTTTCTGTAGTGTGGATAATTATTTCTGCTTATAATATGAAGTTTTTGGTCATTTATCTTGTTGGAAAAATAGCTAGCTATTCACAAACAGATGTTAGCACAAGGTTAGTGTATACAGAATGACATACTTATTAGTTTAATAAATAACAATAAGACATGCCAAGTAGAGTCTTATGCTGCAAGTACAATGTCACACAAAAGAAAAGCAAAAACAGAAATGTGCAAAAGATGGGAAATATTTACTTATGAGGAGTAACTCCTCCCAAAATGCTCTGAATAGTTTAGAATTCCTGATTTATACTAATTTTAAGCAATGTAATTTCTATTTTTAAATATTTGATAAGAAATGACCAAATCTAAAATAACTATTTATTAATTTTGTAAAGCATTGTTTTATCTCAATGCTTTACTTCTGAATAGATTACAAATGGAAGAAATAAATTTATATGCCACTATTTTGCAGGCATACTAGGAATATGTGCATTAGAATTTCTAAAACTCAAAAGACTATTACCAATATGAACAAATTGTATTCATGAAGTAGTTTTTAAATATTTTATTTTGAAGTAATTTTAAACATACAGAATATTTGCAAAAAATAATACTGAGAGTTCATACATACTCTTTACCCAACTTCTCCTAATGTTAAAAATATTCACAATCATAGCACAATGATCAAGACCAGGAAATTAACTTAGGTACAATAATATTAACTCAGTAACAGAGTTTATTTAAATTTTACCAGTTTTTCCTCCAATGACCTTTTCAATGTTCCAGGATCCCATTCAGAAGCCCATGTTAAATTTAGTTCTCATTTCTCCATAGTTTCCTGCAATTTGTGAAGTTTATTATTCTTTCCTTATCCTCCAAGATTCTTGTTGATACTTTTGTTGATTACTGGGCAGTTATTTTGTAGAATGTTTCTCAATATGGGGTTGCCTGTTGTCTTCCCATGACTGAATTAACATTATGCATTTTTGGCAAGATGGCATGTTGCCATTCTCATATATCATATTGGACATTGAAGATATCCATATGCCTTATTACTTATGGTATTCCTTGATGACTTGGTTCAGCTGATATCGTTCCGTTTTCTCTATGTTGCTTTTTAAATTTTGTAACCAACAAACATCTTCAGATAAGTATTTGAGATTACTCTAATATCCTCTTGCTCCCCAAATTTTACTCATTGCATTTTTTGATTGATTTTGCGTGGAATAAATATTACTGTGGTGTTTCCTTAAATAACTTAACATTTCTTGAATTTCTTCTACATGTGTTAATTTAAGTTTTTAAAGAAGAGGGGTCTATTCTTTTTTATGTATTTCTTGATTAAATCACCCAATAAATATTTATTGATTGAATTCATCAATAAATATATAAAATATTTATCATATGTTATAATCCAGTACTATTTTTTTTTTGTTTAAATTGTCCAGGTTTTGTCCATTGGACACTTATTCAGGTTGGCTGACCTTTCTGTAACCTGAATCTATCATTCACTCACTAACTTCTTTACGTATTAAATTCATGAAAACATTTCAGGTTCATTGTATATTTTTAAGTAGTTTTTATTCTTCTAAAATCAATAGAAAAACAAATCAGCTATTGAACATTACTTTTGGTCAATACAAAAATGACATAATAAAACAGAAATTTCACTTTCTTGAAATGCCATGGTAACCAGAAATGGTTAACATCCATGAGATTAAGTAATGCATAATTCAAGGACAGTCAAGTACAGTAGTCAAAAAATATTTGAAGAGTGAAAACAGAGAACAGTTATTAAGCCAGTAATCACTTTGTGTTTTCTTCTTTTATAAGGTCAAATGTTAATTAATTCATTTCCATAAACACATATGAATTACATGTGTTTTTTATATTATATTTAACACACTGAACTTCATACACTGTCAGTTTTCCTCAAAAAGTTTACAATCATTTTCAGAATAACTGTATGTGTATATGTTCATCAGTTATTTATTATCTATAAAAGAGTTGTCATGTTAATCGTGGGGACCCCAAAGGGAATAAGAAATGTGTAAATTCATATATATATGTATATGTATATATATATATATATATATAT
>NW_016107499.1:1153407-1188521 GCF_001604975.1 Cebus imitator | reverse complement strand
TTGAGACAGGTTCTTACTCTTTCACCCAGGCTGGAGAGTAGTGGTGCAATATCTGGGCTTACTGTAACCTCCGCCTCCCAGGTTAAAGCGATTTTCCTGTCTCAGCCTCCCGAATAGCTAGGATTACAGTGTGTGCCAACATGCCTGGCTAATTTTTGTATTTTTTGATAGAAACATAGTTTCACCATGTTGGCCAGGCTGATCCCAAACTCCTAAGCTCAAGTGATCCATCCGTCTCAGCCTCCCAAAGTGCTGGGATAATAGGCATGAGCCACCACACCCAGCCCCAAACTCATAATTTTGATAACATGGTATTACTATGACAGAAAAATAATCATATTATGGGACAGGGAAATGATCTTTAAGTACACCTAATGAAAACAGGAATGATTATTTTTAAAAGGCAGCTTACAGTTAGTACTATAAGAAAATTACAAAATCATCCGGGAGTTCAGAAAAAGTAGAGTGCCTCTTCAATTGGGAGGAGTCAGGGAAGCCAATTTAGAGAAATAACCATTATAAATATCGGTAAGAGTCTTTCTCAATACAGTGGCTACTGGTAGGTATTGAGGAAAGAGGGGTAGGCAATGATAAGTTAACAGATTTTGTAGACAGGTCATATCCACAACAGGCTAAAAAATCACATTGGGCCTATACTATAGGTGATTCTTAATATCAAGCTGCGACACTTGATTTAGTTGGTAAGCAACAGAAAAATACTAAATGTTTTTCAGCACTAGGTGATATGATTAGTTTATTTTACAGATAGTTGAATTGATGTGAGAAATGGATTGTCTAAATTTGGGGATTCTAGGAAGATGTCAACATTAATATATAGTAAAGATCTCTTTTGTTTATTCAATTAAGAATGATTTCATGATCATCCACTGAATGCTAAAAATTAAGATGATGATTTCATTTGTATTCTCAAGGAATTTAGTGTAAGAAGTAAAAAGTAAACACACAGTTTTAATCATAGAGATATGCTAAGAATTCTGTGTTCTACCATAGTAAACAGAAATCAAGAATGCCTGACCCAGGTGGAAAGGAGATTGAGAGTAGAACTTTGGCTCTGAATCTGATGAATTGCTAGTAGTTTTGAAGTGCAGTGGACCATACTGGAAAAGTATATTCTCTTAGAAGAAGCAGGCTGGGAGAAGGTCAGAATGCAATAGGTTATGACATCTGGGAAACTTCCAATTTGATTCCTACGGCTAGAGTTTAGGAGACAAAGGGTGAGAAATGAATATTAAAGTTAGCAAAGCCAAAGAAAGTGTTATCTTCAGAAGTATATAATGTTTTCTCATATGGATTATTTAAAACACA
Organism: Cebus imitator; assembly: GCF_001604975.1. Taxonomy (NCBI): domain Eukaryota; kingdom Metazoa; phylum Chordata; class Mammalia; order Primates; family Cebidae; genus Cebus; species Cebus imitator. Next base: position 1,187,195 of record NW_016107499.1, on the reverse strand, counting down.
TTTTGGGGGAATCCATTGGAATCCACTAGGGAATAGGTGGGCATGAAAAGGTTAGGATCCCTTATTCCTGTGCCCCCTTAATCAAACATGGTTTCTAAATTTATTTTACAACTAAAGCATAAAATTTTGTTTGCAAAACTTATTTTAACATGGAAAAAAATGGTTTCTAAATTACTGTGCAATAATAAAAAGCTACAAGGAATAAGAGTAAGCACAGAGTAAAATAACTTTTAGAGCTGTTGGCAACTGAACACTTAAACAAAAACCTAGAACATCTCTTTCTTCTATGAAACTAGTCAAAATGAAAAAAGTAATAAGCAATGTTGGCTTAGAAGTAATAAACAGAGCAATAGCATATACATCAGGGAAAAACTATATACAAGTATTCCTCAATATTCACAAGAGATTGCTTCCAGGGTCCCCTCAAATGACAAAATCTACACCTACTCAAGTCCTAGATTCGACTCTGCAGAACTTGCATGTATGAAAAGTTGGCCCTCCATATACACAGGTCTCCAATCCTGTGAATACTGTATTTTTGATCTGGTTTGTTTGAAAACAGAAATCCATATCTAAGTGTATATGCGCAGTTCAAAGCCTGGATTTTCAAGAGTCAACTGCATATTATTAAAAGCATTCTGAAAAGCAGAGCAAGCTTGGTGCAAGGTCATTAAAGCTATTAAAATTTGACACGGTCATTCTACATTTAAATGTCTATTCTTAAGCAAATATTAGAAATGTTAGCAAGTCTTGTACTGCATATGTTTGCTACAGTCTATTCAAACTATAAAAAGGACAACCTGAAATTCAAACCATAGGAGTCCAATTAAATATATGGTGGTGCGTAAATACAGAGGAATACTATGCAACCATTAAACTAGCCATTACGTTTTTAATATCATGAAAAACTGCTGTCAATGTTGACACTGCTGCACTTTAATACTACACTATTAAGAAATGTTCCTGAGCAACATAGAACACCTTTGCTTCTACACGAGCCACTGCCTTTTCCCTTGCGATGGTTTTATTTTCTTTACTTTCTTTGCTGGCGCATATTAGCTTACATATTGTTCACCGCCTGTCTCACACACGCTGACATGAGAGCTCCATGAGAGCTTCAGATTTCTTTTGTCAATGCAACATTCTTGATTTCAGGAACTATGCTTGGGACATTGTAAAAGCTAAGGAAATATTTTTGGAATGAATAAATAGTGCATAATTTTATATGCTTAGGTATCAATTATGCAAAAACATCTATACAACCCTATAACACCCAATGCCATAAATCGATAATGCCACAATTTTGGAATTTTGAGCATTTCTGTTTATAAAATATTTACCTAGATATAAAAAAATTTTCTGTAAGAATAATGAGTACTTTTTGTTAGAGAAAAACAGCAAAGTTATGACTAAAAAATAGTCTTTATTTCAGTGTGGTGAGGGGCACGCTGGCATTTATTATGACTTTAAGTGAATATGTTTAAAAATATTGAATCTATGAGCTGAGAAATGGTGGAAATGAAAAAGAGGCTAAGAGTATTATGTGTGTGTTGTTTTCTTTTTTTCCTGTGAAAACATCCATAGATATTATCCAAATTCAGTGATTAGGGCACTGATCTTTCTTCAGGCTTCCTTGAATTTCCTCCCGCATATACACACACTCTTTGGACGCTCTCTTATCCTAGATACCAGAGTTGAAGAACAGGAAACCAATTGCCACACCTGAGCTGCCACAAAACACTTCATTGTGTGTGTGTGTGTGTGTGTGTGTGTGTGTGTGTGTGTGTGTTTGGGTTTGGGTTTGTTTCTCTTTAGCTCCTGTGCTCTAAGCCTGACAAACATAGTCCTTCCTCGTCATATTTGGATCATTAAAAAAAAAAAGAAAGAAACTGCAGTCATAAACTTTGTTCGTTCATTGGGCTGGGCTTTAATTCAAGATGGCATCTTGGAACCCTCTTGCACAGGAAAATAAAAGGGCCTACTTGATTCCACCCTGTATCCAGGAATTCCATACTGGATTCACTTCCAACAAAGGACTACAGGGCTTTGTCTGTTGTTCTTACTTTGCTGTCTATTCATGTTTCTCCTTCATGAAAATATATGGAGAACAGAGTTTCAATATGTGTGTCCTCATCAATTTCCATTGTAATAACAATTTTTATCCTTCTATTACCTTCTTACATCACCTATTTTAACAAGGAGAAAGCTCAATTATGTAGAAATGGATCTGTTGGATGTTATTTCAACCATATTTTATATCATAGTTTTAGTATATTAAATGTACTTCTTTATATCAGGTCATTTTCTGTGAGTTATTTCTAATTTATTGGTGTGAAAGATAATAGAGAAGAAAAGTAATTGATAAAGCTTGTCCATAGATAAAGATAGGAGTCTATTTATTGTTTCAACAAAACTTTATTCAGTACATACTATGAAGCAAGCAAGAATAACCTGGGTACAACTACGAATTAGGAGTCTGGACAGAAAGCTAAAAGCCACCAAAAATTAAAAATGCAGCACTACCAAAAACACACATAGCAATGTCATAATTCTGCCTAAAGCCAGCCCTAATTGTGAAGATTCAATTTCTTTTCACTTTAATATGTTAAAATTAACAAAAGTATTTTCAGGTGACTTTGTTAATAAAATGTACTAATTTAACTTATAACAAAATATGTGATTATATGTAACTCACTATCAAAAGCTCTCCATGAAAAGTCTGGTTTTAGAATGAAACTGGCTCAAGATTACTGCAGTTAAAAAGTCTTGAGTTTTGTAGCATACAATCATAATAGATTTCTGCCACAGAAATCCATAGAGATGTAAGAAATTCCTTTCCCCACATAATATAATCTTCAATTTTATGAAAATGTTAAAGTTGTGTTTAGATGATTAAGATGGAAATTGCTTGTATGAAAGTTCTACCACCTGAAGGTATTGGTTACTACTTGAAACACATCTCTATTTAAATGACTTATTAAACTCATGTCTGACAGATTTTTGTCCAAAAAGGAAATGTTAGTGTGAAATGTTAGTTAGGAACCTCATATCATCCATTATTTCAGGTTTTCTAAAAGCAATGATGGAATAAAGAACTTTCAGACCAGCCATCATTTTTAGAGAACACATCAAATTCTAGGAGGAATGCAAAAATTCCTGAGGTGCACAGGGGTAGGGAGGACCCCTTTTTCCAAAGATTTCATTGCTTCCATTGAAAATTAACATATTTTATTTCTGGGAATCATTTACTTTCTAATGTAATTGATGTGGTTCATGGTTTACTGCCAGCTACACTTTCATTGTGTCATAGCTGAGGCTGACAATGACATTCTGCAAGGATACCACTGACACCAGTGCTTTGTCTTTCATAACAGCACTCAGTGGCATATTTTTAACACAGAATGAATCAGAGAATCACACCCATAACTCTGGGAATGTGATGCTGAAAACTGATTCTACTGAGTTCTACCCAGATGTCTCTTCACTCATAATCTAGAATAATTTATGGAAGGAAGCCATTAATATTATGAATTTATTATTTTTGTTGAATCACAAATTAACATAGCTATATATGATGTGTAAACTTAGGGATATTTGATTGTTTTGAAAAGGAATTTAAAAGAAAGATAAAGCTGAAAAACGTTAACACAAAGATAAGCCATGTAATTACTTGGAGAAGTTAGGGAGAAATAGGACATGAGGTTATATACCAAAATACTTGAAGATAGGGGAGAAGGCACATCAAGAAAGATCCTGGCATGAAGCAACTTAAACTATGACTACAACGATTATGAATTAACAGAGTGCTCACTTTGGCAGCAGAGGAATTAAAAAAAAAAAAACACAGAATTCAATGTGAATGAGGTAGCGGATGTACGCAAGACATGAATTTCCAGTGTATGTAAAGTGTTCTTAATCTTTGTACAAATTGAGAATGTTAAACTTGGAATTTATTATCAAGAACACATTTTGAGTGTAATATGTAGATACAGTCATGATTGGAGGTAAATTTAAAGTCGTCTCATTTATTGTTTCAAGAAATACTATGCACTTGTTAGCTATCAAGCACTTGACTGGGCACCTGGATACAATGGGTAACAGAACAAGAATTATATCTATGTTATGTGTTCTTTTTGATCTTCAATAGCTTCAATTTTGTACAAATGGGAAATAAATAATTAAAAAATAAATACACATAATGTATAAAATTTTGGAGAGTGATAAGTGCTATAAAAAGAGGCAGGTAAGGGTCACAGCTTCGTAATAAGTTAAGAGGAGAGGAATATGAGGAGAGAAACATTATAATGCTGCCTTCATTAAACAAGATGATTGGGTAAATTCTTATTAAGAAAATGATGTTTGAGCAAATACTGAGATGGTCATATGCATATCTGTGTAAAGAGTAGTTCATACAGAGGAAATAGTTACGACAAAGTCTCTAAGGCAGGTGCAAGCCTGGTATGTTCCAAGAGTATCAAGGCTCCCTAAGTTTGTATAACTGAGATAGTGTGGTGCGGGTGATAAGAGATGAGGTCAGAAAGGTAATAGATTCCTTATTATCTATGGCCTTGTAGCAATGTAACTCTAAGTTAAGTATGTAGCCACTTTAGGATTTTGAGCAACAGTGACATATTATGAATTACATTTAAAAAGGTAATTTGACTTACTTATAAAAAGTAGAATGCAGGGGAAATAGTAGAAAAATGAAAATAATCCTGAAGGTTACGTTGCATGATCCATGTGGGAAATTTGGTGGTGACCAAGTGCTAAAATGGCCAGTTCCTAATTAGAGAGTATTGTGCAAGTTTATCAAACAGGTTTAACTGAAACTGGCGTTCAGTGTGAGAGAAAGCGGAGTCATGACTTCAATGTCAACATAAGCAGTTGAAAGATTGCCATTGCCCAAAATGAGTCAGATTGTAGGTGGAGAAGTTTGGCAGAGAAAAGCAGGCCTGCTGACTAAGGCACATTGATATTGAGACATCCAGTAGGCATGTGCATAGAATACTGAGTATGTGGTGACATACTAAGCCTGGATTTGGTGACCAGGAACTGAACTGATGACATAAATTTAAATGTTACTAGCATATAGTTAGGAGTTAATGCTAGGAACTAGAATCACTGAAAAATAGAGTACACATGTAGAAGATAAAAGGTCAAACTCCACTGAAATGTTTGTATATCAAAAGTGTTACCTCACACATTTCTTGTTTACTGGTTATAAAGAAATCCTTGTATATATGGATGGAGATATAGTATCTGATTTTGCTGGTAAACACATAGTATTAAATAAAGAATGCCACCGTTCAAGATATGAAGCATTTTATAATGCTTTAAGTAGTTTCAAAGGGTTTCAATTTTGTAATTTCATAATTCAGTAAATATGTTAAACGAGGTAAGTAAAAACATATGAAGAGCAAAGTGAGATCATTTCAGCAGGAGCTTCAGAGAGATTACATTGGAATAGAACTCTAAAATTTAAGTTAAAAACAACATTTTAGAAAGTGAGGTTTCCTAAAAACTGTGCTTGAGATAATTTAAAGTGAAATTTAATCTTTGTATTACAGTAAAATAATAGCTATAATAATAGTAAATGTTAAAATGTAATATGTAGAAGAAGTCTCATTTTCATACTCGATTCACAATAAAAGCAATAGAAATGGCAACAGAAACATGCTAATGAAATAGAATGAGAATATTCAGTCAACATAAGTCTTCATATTGCATCATATAGGTTTTAAATTTAAACAAAACTTATTTAAGTTAAATGTTAAATATTTTTTTTGAGTGTGAACAGGAAAAGTTGGGAAACAATTGTATGGAACTTAGCATTCTGTATTTGGCTGGAGTTGAGTATCTGTACCAAGTGAATATGAAGCATTGCAGCTGGCATTGTTACTGACTGAAGAACTGTACTTTTTTCCCCAAGTATCTGCATTCTTAGGAATTTGTCTCCATGTTTTTTTGTTTTTGCTATTTAGGTAATATTTAGGAAAAATTCTACCACTGTACATTAGAACAAAAAAGTTGGTCATCATAAAAGTCGGCCCAGAATATAAAAAGAATTAAAATATTCTGTTTTTTTCAACTCCCTTGTAATGTAAAAGAAGAGTTTTATTTTTTAAATACTACATTTGATCAGCTGAAGAATTTAAATGTACCTGTAACCTCAAATTGTTAGATAGAGCATCTTATCCTACTTCCCAAACTATTAATGTAGAAATAACTGGGATTTATATCTCTGAAAAACATGGGTTTCTCTCCTCATAAGAATGCAGTTGTATCCTCCTAGCAGTTATAAAGAAATATTTGCTGTAAGTCATAAGAACTATTATTGTGTTACATATGGTAGGAAACCAGGTACAGAATAAACATCAGCCACTGCCGTCAAGTAATATAAAATAGAAGGACAATTAGCTATTATAAGAAAGCTTTTAGGGAAACTTTCCAAATGGAAACCCAGTGCTTTGAATAACTTAATTAACTTCCTATGGGATCAAATCCATCACTGTTAAGTACCTGTCATATATAAGTATTGCCTACAATAAGGTTCAATAAATGTTTTGTATTACTGCTAACATTATTTATGCCTCTATATTACAATATCTAGAGAAATGAAACATATTTGCCATATTAAAAAAGAACTTTTGTAGTTGAACTAGCAGCTGCTGTGATATTTAAAAAACTAATATTTAAAGTGAACAATAGGGGAGAGGTATTGAATTGTTTATTAGGGGTTAGAGATATAAAGACATTTCTCTGGGATATTGTTGTCATCTTTACAAATCAGTATGAAGTGAGAAGTTTTGTTACATTCCATATATGCCTACGTAATCATCTTATGACAGCTTGAAACTCAGCCTCAGCGACCAGAGAGAACATTGTTTTTGAATCATTCAGGAATACACTAATGTATTTATTCACTCATTCAACAAGATTTGGATTTCTATGATGTCCACAAATTACATATCCAGATAGATGTTGTCACTGTTTTTCAAGATAAGGTGTGCCAATTTAGTTCTCCAAACTAAAAAGACTGAACATATCAAAATGATAATTCAAGCTTTGGCTGTTTGGCTCCAAGATCCATACTCTTATTAAACATTGCATTGTACCAGGGATAAATAATAGTAAACAGTGGTTCTGTAATCTCAGTATAGCATATTCAGGCCAGCTATAACAGCTGATTTCTTTTATCACTGAAATGGTACATAGCTAGTCTACTTTGAGAATGATGGAATGCAAATTTAAGAATTTAGAGACAGTCATTGTAGCATTGATTCACCACAGATTAGGACTGTTTTCTGTTCTGTACTTAAAACAGTATAATGATGTAACAAGGAAAATGTTGGTAAAGTTATGGTAATAAGAAATATAATTGCTATTTCTAAGGTCATGTGGAAGAAGGTGGGCATTTTATGTTCATACACAGAAGTCTCAGGCTCTGAACAGGTGTATATGTTTATTGGCTGTATATGTCATGCACCCCATTTTTTGCAGTTTATGTGTTTTCACTTTTTCATCTCAATTATACTTTACATAGAGCAAAACTTTAAGCAATATTTACAACTCATGCTTTACAGCACCTAAAATATACTTCTGTTTTATGTCTATTTCAATTAATATTTAGAACACATCTAGGCTCTCCATCCTCATTTGAATAAAAATAACAAAGAAAATTTATTTAAATTACTCCGGGTGGCTGGGCACACTGTAGTTTCAGCACTTGTAGTCTCACACCTATAGTCTCAGCACTTTCGGAGACCGAGGCAGGAGAATCACCGGAAGTCAGGAGTTCAAGACCAGACTGGCCAACATGGCAAACAGGATGAAACCCGTCTCTACTAAAACTACAAAATATTAACTGAGTGGTGGCAGGCACCAGTAATCCAAGCTACTCAGGAGGCTGAGGCAGAAAAATCACCTGAACCCGGGAGATGGAGGTTGCAGTGAACTGATACAGTGCCACAGCACTACAGCAAGGGCGACAGAGCGAGACTCCATCTCAGAATAATAATAATAATAAGAAGAAATAAAATAAAAACTTACTCAGAGCCACATTGGTGCCAAATAGTAGAGTCATAATCAAACCTTTATTTGTGAGGCTCAAAAGCCAATGCCTTCTTTTGTTCAAGTTATTGAATTTTGCTTTCCGTAATCTTATATGAATCTCGGAGAAAATGCATAAGCTGCATCAGAATGGAGTTTCGTTGGGCTTTAGAACATTATTACTCACTGGAATTTAATATCAATAAATTTACTGGTAATTTATTTCTGGTAATACTTTAAAGAAATATTTTCTTGCATATAAACCATTTTCATGAGCAATTTAGATTAGATGACAACAGAATCCCTTGACATTTACAATTTTAAATGTCTTAGAACATTTGCTTGTGAAAATGAGGCACTAATCTCAAGCAATATACAAAATTAATGCACTCCATGATGAAATTTTCTTATAAATCACCTTTATTAGATTCTATATAATAGATACCTTGGAATGTTTGTTAAACCTATATTTCCCCCTGTGTTTTTATGCTTTTATGGTAAAGACAATTCTATTACAATAATACATGTTATTCACAGGAAAAGTAGAACTGACAAATGTACTTCGATAACTGAAACCAACTGGAAAACAGAAAAAGGGAATTATTCTATTACCTTGATGTAAATTTTCTACATTACCTTTATTTAAGTAAGGCAATATTTTCCAAGAATGTTTAGTCTTTGGATATTTCCTCACATAATATTACAACCTGGAAGACAGGGATGGAATGAAGACAAGAATCAGCAAGGCAGCTTTATACATTTCTAATAAGAATAATAATTTGTTTGCATGCTAAACACTCCACAGAGCTTCTGATAGGCTGTCAGCTATTTATTAGTTGGAATCAAACAGAACACAGAGCATGAGACTCTAAAAAGAACATGACCCTTTTATTTACTAAGCACTTCAAATAACTGACAAGATATTTAAATTGTCTGAAACAAAGTTTTTCTCAGGAGTAAAATGGAGATACTAACACCTGTGTCATAGTGTTGCTATATTCAATTTGAATTAAAAAAAGTTGTTGAGAGACCCATAGTAAGCCTTCAACAAATGTTAGCATAGTGTTATAATGGTGGAAATTAAAGAAGCAACAGTCCAAACTTAGTTTTGAACCAATTGAATAATAGGCACAGGTGCAAAATGGTGAGAAACATTTTTTTTGTTGTTCCTAGTGAGGCTGAGTTTAGAGAACATAACTTGAACTTGAGATTACTTCCACCTTCAGGTCTGGATAATATGACCCATCAGTGAGGAGAGTTGAGTTTTTACACAGATAATCTGAGTCTGCCAAAGTAGACCAGTGACAAAGATAGAAACCAACCACTCGTATAACTTCTAACACTACCTCTATTCCTATGACAAGGTGGGAATAGCGCATGTTCAACCTTTTTTTCACATTAACAAATATCCCTGCTTTCCATAGGGAGAATCCAGTGGTATGCAAAATAAAAGAAACTGGCTGACAGCACTTTAAGGAAGGAAGTTCTTAATTTCCAGAATGGCTAAAAGGAAGAAAAATGTAGTAGAGTGTCGTGGCTGAAGTCTCTGAAGCCACACTGCCTGAGTTCAACCACAGCTCTACCAAATATTTCTGAGTAATATTCAGTGGGTCCCAAATTCAATTCACATAAGGATCAAAGTAGTATGTGTTTGTCTAACACTCAGAGGAGAGCATAGCAGGGAACGTGTTTTCCCCTACAGCTTATTTCCTTTATTCCCTATTTCAGTGAGGTAGAGTTTGCATATAGCTTTAGAATGCAAATATGAATAACAGAACCATTTCCTTCACACGGTTTGGGGGAAGGTAAATACTGGTTACCTTCACAATTTCAGCGAATAGAAAATTAAAAGAAGAAAGCTTGTTAATGAAGCTGAAAGTTTTACTACTCACATTTAAACCTAGGAATTCTGAATGCTACACTATACAACGGGTAATTTTAGTTAGAAGTTGTTTCATGTGTAAAACAAAATAAACAACACTTCAGTGTGGACTTGCCAAGCTTGAGTTTAAATTGGCTTTACAGAGAAAACAGAGTTATATCTGTAGCCATCTGATGATCTCATGATGCACATCAGTTTGCTTGAAAATTGGATGGGTTACTTGGAGAGAATGGATTCTAAGAGCAAATCAGGGAAGTAAATAAAAATAAATATTAATAAACAGCTTGATGCATAGGAAAATAGACATTGTGATTTTTGAGGACAGTGGTTGTCTTTAACTTGTATTTATCTATACAAGCTTATGATTCAAGCTTTAATCAACTTTTGTTTGTGACCCAGGGAAAAAGGGGGGCTATCAGTTATTAATATTATTATTTTTTAATTTTCAGTAAAACCTTTTTTAGGGCATGCGAGCACAGGTAATACAGCTATAGTGACACTCTGAGTATAACTCACGAAGGGGTATGCATCTTGCTCTGGTATCCTTAGAATATAAAACAGCTTTGGGCCTCCAATGGCTCCTATCAAACTTTGATACTACCGATTACAATGGAAACCAATGCTCACGTGGGGGCAGCAGTATTCAGAAAAGGAATCAATCATACTGAGGAGATTCAGCGAGGAGACTATCTTCTAACACAAATTACTAATGCCACTGTCAGAAGCCAATCATTAAAGTGTATCAATCACGGATCTGACACAACATGCTGATTTTTGTTTTGCACTCAGTTGCCAGACAGAACACACAATGTTTACATTTTTTGATTGTTTGGGGCAAGATTGGGGAAGCTGTCAAATAAATAAGTTATGGAGATCTCAAATGGAAATCAGTACTTATATCAAAAAATCAGTGACAAAGGTGAATTAAGCATCAGTCTGTCTGGCAAACTTAGACCATTTATAGAACAGTATTTCATGGCATTGTACATCACAACAAACTTTCAGATATGGCTAATTTAGGGTTTCATGCTCCTGTCCCTCCAAGAAGCCTCTGAATGTCTTTGGTTCTTAGGTTACTGTTAAAGCACGTTCTCTGAATAAAGATACCCCCCAAGCAGGCTTAGTGTGAACAACATGGCCGTTTATTCACCCGGGTGCAGGGGGTGCTGAGTCTGAAGAGTCAGTGAAGTGCGGTGGGATAGGTTTGGTACAGGCAGTGGAAAGTTACGGAAGTTACAGTTTAGGGTGGTTTTTTGCAAGCTGGGAGCGGGTCATAGGTTTGCAGACTGGGAGGTGGGTGGTGGGGTCTGGACTCAGGAGTTTGACCAAGGTTGGTTACAAAGTCCAATGGCCTTGTTAACTCAGGACGGAATAAGAAACAAGAGAAGAATGTCTCAGGTTAGTTACGCGCCGCAGGGGTTGATCATTCTGTTTTTCATGATCTTCCAGCTTCTTCAGGTTTTTTAATTCTGGAAGGCCCTCCAGAGGTGTAAGTGTGGGTCACAGGGGTTGCCTTGGCGTCAATGGTGCTGTCAGTCAGCCTAAAAGACCTTACAGCTATGGAGTAAAGAAAGCCAGAGTCGAAGCATGGATAGTATCAAATATGTTCAGAGGAATGCCTGTATTTAACTGGCTCTCTCCTTTTGTTATTATTGATGTCATTATTGCACATTTTTCCTTTCCTATGTATGACATATGTTTTAGTGGTCATTTTTCATACTAATGTGTTTGGGAATTCTTTTCAAGTATTAATACATGCTCATAAAAAGAACATTTTGGAAATATTTACATATTTACAAATAATAAAATTGGGAGTATTTGACATATTGTGCAGCATAACAAACACCAAAGTTCTAAATTTTAAACTCTGCTTTTCTAGTTTCTAAAGCATTTTATAGTTTGTTGTGTTCCAGCAGCTTATAGACATTTCTCTAAGATTTTCAAAAATAAATCAAAGGCAAGATGAGCTGTACTCATTATTTATACATAATAAATAACATTTTCTTGATATGAAAATTTTTCATGACTTAGATATAATTTATAAACCTTAGAGTCAAATAAACTTCACATCTTGTCAGGTTCCTTTGGCTCATCATATTTTCTCCTTTAAAAATATTTTGCTCTTAAAAATGCTAATCAGCTAGATGTATGATGTATAAGTTTGCATGTGTGTATATATGGAGTTCTTTCACAGCAGACTATAATTAGTTATTATTGACATATTATTTTTATTTATCCTGAGTCAAAAATGATATAAATTGTGATATTCTATGGGAAATAAAACCTGAGATATTTTAATATATAAAAACACTAAGACCTTGTTTAATGCAAGATGCTTAATGACTTAAATGTAATTTTAAGTTTGGTCGTTTTATACAGTGTTACAAAATTAAAACCGTGGCATGGTGAAATGCCACATGAATTTTTTTCATAAGAAATGTTTTATAAAATCTTTAAATAAGTTGAATTGAAATAATTTAAAATTTTTGGTAAACATACCTTACCTACGTCCAAGAGAAGCCTAAAGTCTACCCAGGGACCAATTCTTCCATGTTTTTAAGGGGGTGGGAAAAAATTCCAACTCATTCCAAGGTTTATGTCCCTTAGGCATTATCTCTCCTGCTAATTTTTGTTTCTATTTTCCATGCACTGTGAGCCTGAATAATGGTGCTTCCTTATTATATTTCCCTCTCATCTTTGTAGGAAACCTTGTGTATCTTTTGGCCACACTGATTTTCCTCTAGTAGCTGAGTCTTATTTCTGGGTTCTTGATGACTTGAGATGGTTCTTTTATTTAATAAGTTATTTTTGAGTAACCATAATGTGCTGTTAAAAAAAAACACACACACACAGAAAAGATAATGTATAAAATGGTATGCTCTTTTATTTTTTCACTTTTTTCTCTTAAAAATTGTATTTGCTTCAATTCGTGCTGATTATGGCACATAATTCTGAGTCTGAGCATGGTCCACATGAACTCCCCAAGACATTCCCCTCAGCTTAGCTACATTGTAAAGAGGTAACTTCCTGACTCTAGGCCCCGATCTCCCTTTTCTTAGAAAACTTATAAGTGCATATCTTTCTCTGACCCTTAAATTACATGCAAATCTCTCTGCCTCTTGCTAGCTTTATAACCAAGGAATGTCTATTTCATGGGCCTGGGAGACATTTCTTTGGAATATAATAATCTAAAAATGTAGTGCTGCTCTCTCCCAGTCTCTGGTGAAGGAGGGGGTTTAATTTCAACAAGTGCCTATTAGCAAACACAGATGGATGGCCTAATCACAGGACAAATCTCTCTACCAGAGTCATAGCACTTCCACATAGCTCATGCCAGTGCTTAAAACAAAACAAAACGAACACTTGCTTTTGGTTTCATGGGAGTTCAGTTCAATCTCTCTCTCCTATCACCTTGCCTAATTTACTATGATGCTAGTTTTCTTTAGTAGTTCTGGTGTGCAACTCAGATAGGATTTGACTCATCATTGGATTCCAGAGAACCTGGCACCCAGAGGTCCAGGAGTATACCTTTAACTTTTGCTTTACCAGATGATTGATTGATCAGGGAACGTATTCCTGAGCTGTTGCTCGAAACCTCTGACCACTATAGGAATTGATGCTGATATGGTTTGGCTCTGTGTCCCCAGCCAAATCTCATCTTGAATTCTACTCCCATAATTTCCACGTGTTGTGGGAGGGACCGAGGGGGAGATAATTGAATCATGGGGGCAGTTTCTCCCATACTCTTCTCCTGTTAGTGAATAAGTCTCATGAGATCTGATGTTTTGATAAGTTGTTCAGTGAAAAAGGTTGAACACCCAAAACTCCCAGTCTCGATGGGAGGGCAGACGCCTAATGTTAATAAGCACAGATTAGGAAATACAGATGACAGGATCACCTTGACCACCTTCCTGTGGCATCTCCTCCAGAATGCTTTTACCAGCTCACTCTAGTGCTCAAAAAAAATTTCAGCTTTTATTTCAATAGAATTCAATCTCTGTCCCATAATTCAATACTCTTGAATAAAGTGTTCTTTGCCTATTCAATTTGTCAGTAGAATTTTTATGAGCATGTCCTTTACCTGAGTATAGTATAGTTAACATACATCATTTTTCCCTGATATTCTGTCCCTGTGCTCTATGCATCCCAAACACCTAATTTAATTCATAATCAACTTCAAGAATTGTTTTCTTCTGTTCATTTAGCTGAGGAAACTGAGGTTTAGATCAACTAAGTAAATCATCATACCAAGTCATTCAGATAAGCTTCAGGAGCCCTCTCTTAGCCCACTTCTTTTAAGGTGCTGCGCCTATTTTTGTGTTTATGATCCTGTGGTTTTTTTTTGTTTTTCTTAAAAGAAGATCCTTCCAGGTTGTTTGAAATGTTACTGAACCTGCAGATGCCTTCACACAGCTAATGAGTGTGAAATTTAGTGTAGTATTCCAACAGTATCCACTACTGTTTGGTTATAGGACCTCCTATGGATATGAAAATCTGTGGATGCTTACATCCCTGATGTAAAATTGCACAGAATTTACATATAACCTGTGCAAATCCTCCCATATACTGCATTTTAAATCCTTTCTAATTACTTATGCTGCCTAATACAATGGAATTGCTTTGTAAAAAGTTGTTATAGTGTATTATTTAGAGAATAATTACAAGAAAAAAAATCTGTACATGTTCAATACAGCACAGTTTTTTAAAAATATTTTTGATCAATAATTGATTGAATCCGTTAATGTCGAATAAATGTTCAACTGTATTTTAATCTGGGAATGTCCAAATTCAATGCCTGTGTGCTCCTTTCATTACAGTTATTTTCCAGATTTGCTGTTTGGAACTCTAGTGTTCATAGAATTATCTTGAAGGCAGATGTGCAGAACTGTTGGCAGCAGGAGAAGCGGAACTCTGGTACCTCCACACCAACTACAACCAGATCAGTTTTGCTTCCATATCTCCGTTTATCTATTTACATGTTATTTGAACCAAATTTGTTTGGAAGAAACAGTTCTGTGGGCAAAATGGTTTAAAAGGACTGGCATAATGCAGTACTGCTTAGTCTCCTTTTCATTGAATACATTCTGATGTAGGGTAGCAAGTGTGAAAAGTTAATTACACAAAATGTATTAAATATATTTTGAACTGAAAAGGCCTAACAAATTATCTAGCTCAGCCTTTCTTTTAAAAGATTGGAGAAATGAATCACAGAAGAGAAAGTAATTTACCTAAGGTCAAAGACTAGTTCAGCATAGAATTGCAATTATTAAACTCTCATAATGCATTGTGTCTCTAGTTTATTTGAGAGATACTTCTAAAAACCACCTAATGAAACTTGTTATTATATTGACTATAGTGATGCTTTCGGGGTCATTGTTCACTAAATATCACTTTACTCTTTTTATGAGTGAGCACAAAAGTTATTTAACTTAGTTTTAAAATCAAAACAATTGGTATTGAGTAGATTTTGGGGTTGTTTTGCTTTTCCTTATTATTTTAAATTGTGTGATTGAATTTCTCTTTGGTTGGCCAAAGAGACTGAGGAGCTTAAAACTATCACTGACAAGGTTGAGTTACAACCATATAAAGGCTACAGAGTTTCACAGTTTGTATTATCTCTACCAAGATTAATCCTGCTTTTTGCTGTTTAGTATAATTTTTCCAAGGCTTTAAGTTTTTTTTCATTATACATTGGTAGATTGATCTACCTTTTGGTAAGCTGTCACAATTCATTTGGACTGATTCTAGCCAGTAACATTGGGGCCATGTTCCATGAAGATTTTTGTGTAACTGTATCCCCATCTCACTTATATACAAGTATTTTCCTAGATCTGAGCACACAGTTTTATACATTATAGACAGCCAATAAATACTGATTGAATGGATAAATGTACAAAGGGAAATTATAGCAAATACTTATGAATGCCAACATTCTAAAGGCAATGACAAAGTGAAGATGAGAGTTGAGTCTCCAGATCCACAGACAAAGAAAAAGTTCATGTATTCGGTTCTTAACAGTGTTTTGGATTCTGTGCTGTTTACTTTGTAGAAACTATCATATTTCATAATCTTATGCACCTCAGGATAAAATTCTTATTTTAAAGATGAGGAAACCAATGTTCAGAGGGGCTAAGACCAAGTTTACATGATTAGCAAATTGCAGAGTCAGTGTCTGAAACTTTGTATCTCTTTTTAGGAGCAACAATTTTGTGCTCTTTTCACTTTTTAAATTAACATTTTTTCTTTACTTTAAAAAATTACTTTGCTGTTTACTTTTTGTAATCATTTTTAATATCTTGAAAGTTATTATGTGTCCCAGTAAAGTATAAAGAAAGTAATACAATGGTTTAAAGCAAGGAGATACTATTTACATTTAATTAATGATGAGGTGGTGTTTAAGTTACATATTGAAATCTGAATGAGATTTGAACTGTAAGAGAGAAGAAAAAAATAAACATAAATCAGACATATTAGATTCTCTGAGAAGAGGCCCATAGTCATAAAGTGTGTCCATAATCAAATAAACCTGATTATCATTTCCATTTCACTCTCAAGATAAATGTTGAATTGGGTTAAATAGATTTTCTTGACAACTATGGAGATTGACAGTCTATAATACATAAAATAGTAATTCAGAAGAAAAGATTTAGAGTATGAATGTTGGATTTGAAACCCATAACCACTGTTTACTCACTTGAACAAGTTACTTTCTATGTAATGTTTCAGTTTCCTTTCTAAAAACAAAGCTACTGTTAGTTGTTGTATCACAATTGCTGCATAAACTAAGTAATCCTTAATATATCGAAAAGGACAATGCCTTGCATATGTTAGTTTTCATTTATTCTGTTTTTTATCAATTACTTTGAAAAACATATTTTCTGTTGTTTTATAAACAACTATTTTGTATTTATAAATACATTTTCTTCTAATGATCCGTTAGGTGGAAATCATAAGCTATCTCCTTAAATCTAATGATTAGAGGTGTCTGATCAGTTTGAAATTTATTTTTCTCTTCCTTTCAGTTGAGTCTTCTAGTCAGATAGTGAGTAGTAGGTACTGTTCAATTCTGTCTAACATATTACTTATTATCAATGAAGTGAAGCGTTCTTTGCAGTAGATTTTATCTTTATTCAATCCTCTTTTTGGTCTTTGCTTGAGGATACAATAAAAGATCAAGAAGCCATCATAAGAATGTATTTCCAATTCCCTAGGGAATTTTTACAACTCAAAGACCTAAGCATTATCAAAGCCTTTGAGATAGAAGCCCAGAAGTGGTGTATATTAATGACTGCGCTTTTGAACTGCTTATGCAATAAAATATGCAAAAGCCAAGAAAAGCTTTCAGAGTCAGCACAGTCCTGATTATCTTTAAAAGAATACCAGCATTATACACTATAAGGAGAATATACATTAAAATATTTTTATTGTCAATTATTGAAAATTAACATTTTACTTGACAAAAATATTAGTTGAAATTATATGTATATATTCTTCAAACTCCTATTAGCCTCTAAATATGTAACTAAGTCATTCAATTCAAAAATATCTCCCAAATGCCTATGTAGTATGTAGAGTAAGTCAGCTATTCTGCCAGGTTCGATGTTATAAGTTATCAAAGTAAATAACCCAGACTCAAACTAATGCTAATCTGCAGAAGAAAATAAAGGAAATTAACAAAGTAAGATATTTCATAGTAAGCATGAGGTCATTGGCGCACAAGGAAGAAAATGTCTATGAAGTTGAAAACAAAGCAAACATTTTAGATCAAGGTAACACTTGGATTGATACAGTTTGCTAGTTGCTGTATGTAAATGTAAAATTTTACAAAATGAGTATTAATTACCTCCACCCAACTGCCCAAGTGATTGTCATAGATGTCTTACTTAAAAACTAGAAGTCTTTACTGAGATATACATTTTCCTGTTGTTCATCTAATGATTATCATGTAACATTCTCTTTCTTCCTACAAAACGTCCAAAGTAAGAGTGAATTTTTCTACTGTTCTTTCAGAGGTTATTTCCCTTGTAGCAGGATTGTAATAATCCTGATACATGCTCTTAAATAGTATTTAAAAAAAAAAAGTAAAGACATGCCAGATGGAGAGGACAATCTGTGCCACGGTAAACAGCTGAGACAGATACTGATGTTTTATGAAACCTCAAGCAGTTTTGTTTGAATGGATGTGTAAGAGTGAGTTGTGAATTCAGATAAGTAAGAACTTACATTAATATTTCATAAAAAGCCTTATTTGAAAATGAAGAAGTTTAAAATTACCATTAGTATTTCTGAAAATCTAGTGAAGAATTTTAAGATGTATAGGCACACTGACATATTAATTTTTAAAATTAATAAAATTATGAAAATGTTCAAACAGTCAAAAGTTGAGGAAATGGTATAAAATTAACCACTGTATATTTATAACCCAAATGAAACAATCATCAAATCATTTAAATGCTTATAATACTTATTTGCTGACATATAACTAAACCGTAATTAAATGTCTTCAATAGTCTCAATATATTTAATTTCTATGCTTGTTTTTTGTTTGTTTGTTGAGATGGAGTCTCTCACTGTCGCCCAGGCTGGAGTGCAGTGGTGCAGTCTTGACTCACTGCAACCTCCACCTCCTGGGTTCAAGTTATTCTCCTGCCTCAGCCTCCCTAGTAGATGGAATTATAGGCACCCGCCACCACGCCTAGATAATTTTTTTGTGTTTTTAGTAGAGATGGGTTTCACTATGTTGGCCAAGCTGGTCTGAAATTCCTGACCTTCTGATCTGCCTGCCTCAAGCTCCCAAAGTGCTGGGATTACAGTCATGAGCCACCGCGCCCTGCCTGGTCATTGTTTCAATCAGAACCCATATAAGGTATTCCCATTATGTTTGGGTTTGTACAATGTAAGTCTCTTTACTTGGAATAAAGTATCCTTCATTGCTTTTAGTTTCTACTATTGATTGTTGCAAAGTCCAGACCAATTGTCTTTCAGATTTCCCATATTTTATAATTTTATTTATTTTTTGATGGCATTTGTTTTTCTACCTTCTGTTTTGTGTTAGGTGACATTAACTCTAAAAGCTTGAGTTAGTTCATATCCAACTTGTCAAAAATAATCCAGAATTAGTTTAGTAGAAGATACAACTGAATTTCTTTATACACAAGGTAAATTATCAATTATATAATAGTAAGTGAACAAAAGCAAAGCAGAGTTTACAAAACAGTCTGTAGGACAATGAGCTGTGTTCTGTTGTGTTCTTGTGTTTGTTCACATTTCTTTTTCAAAGTCCTTTTTCAAAGTCAACCACCAGGGCTTAGCAGTCTGCTCTAAAGTAGATCAACACAGTTATTAGGGAAAGTAATTTCAATAATCTGTAGTGTTTCTTAAAAAACAAAAACAAAAACAACAAAAAAAAAACATGTGATTTCAACTGTAAAAGGTACATGTTTTGTTTATCTCTGGGTAATGGGTACTGGTATCCATCTGTTACTATCTCTGCTAGGTAAGCCAGGATTGTACCATTTCCCTCATAGTAATCCCTCAGTCTTTCCTTTAGATCAAACTCAGGTCCTGGAGGAGCCAAATTGACTAGAGGCTAAAGCCTTTTTATGACATACCATCTGCTGGATGACAGATTAAAATTATCAAAGGAAACAAATGTTTAAGCATCTGTATTCCAGAAAGCAGAGGAAGGCAAAAAATATGCATACAATCACAAATATATTAGGCAACATTCAGAAACTTATTTTTATTCAGTTTTGTTTTGTTTTATTGGTGTAGACTCACCTAAAAAATTCATCTCATAGATTAACTTGGCCCAATTTTGATTACCAAGATTTACTTTTTCCTAATTGAGTACTTAATTGTTCCACTTATCCTGACATGGTTAACTTGTTTTTGATTGTGCAGATTTATTTGCTGGATATGTAACATTCAGATGGTTATCTTCAATAATGGAGCAATAATCAGAAAAAGTTGTAGATGTTTTAGACTGGACTAGAAAGTCATGCATAAATTAGTGAATCCAAATACTAAATCACCATACTATGCTGTTCATAACATTTAAACAACTAAGAGATTTGTTTGAATTCCGAAAAAGGCAAATATATGAGGTGACAAATATGACATATTTTGATAAAGAAGCATGCTAGGGCTTCTGATCACACAAAAATATATAGTCTAAGGTACAAAATGAGGACACATAAGGTGGAGATTGGTAAAAGTTGCTATCTGGATTTGTGAGTTTTATTGTGGAAGACAATTCAATGTCCTGGATGGAGCTTAACTAATGCTTTTATGTGGCTTTCTAAAAAAAAAAAAAAAAATCCAACTCCACATTAGTTTTAAAATTCAAATTTAAAACCTTTAGCACAGGTTCTCATTTGTTTAAGTCAATCTTATCTCATTCTAAGTTTATTTGGTAAAACATCTGTATGAAAAATATAACAAAATATAAAGTTTCAAATTTTCTCAGAATTTTCAGTACAAAATATTCCAAACTAATTTAGCATACTTAAACACAAAAAGAGAACAGGAAAATTATATCAGATGTATATGGGGTCCAGGTATTGAGTAAATTAGGCTAATATTTTAAAATTATTTTGACTAATGTGATCAAAATTAAAAGACAATTTCAACAGAGAACTATAAACTTTAAAAATAATCAGTTGACATCATAGAAGTAAAAAATGAAAAAAAAAATAATCTGAAAGTACTCAATAAATAAGTTTCATAACTCATCAGATACAATTCATAAGGGAATTAATTAACTAAAATAAAATTAGAAGAAAATATGCAGAGTGAAGTTCACCCTACAACCAAATCTCAAAATATAGCAGCAAAAGTTAAAAAGAAATAACAAAAAATTGTATAATTATATTTAACATACATTTCTAGCAAATTATCTCTAAGCATGATATAGCCATTAAGAAAGAATGAAAAACAAAATTGAGCTAAGTACTAAGTGACTATATAGTTTCCAAAAACTGCTACATTCATTTTTGTTATTGTTATTCTGGGTCGCATAGCAGGTCTCAATATATTTCAAATAATTACAAGATATAAAGTACGTATCTTATCTAGTAAAATCAATATAGAAATCAAACATAAAAGATAACTAAAAAATCCGTATATGTTTGGAAATTAAGATATATGTCTCTAAAATCTCATTGGTAAAATAATTAAAATTAGAAAAATATTTTAAATGTATATTTAATAAAATATAACACAGAACATGTATACTGCTGCAAAAGTTATACTTAAAGTATATTTAAAGTGTGTGTGTGTGTGTGTGTGTGTGTGTGTGTGTGTGTGTGTGTGTGTAGTTAGGAATACATGTATGCATATAAAGGGATATATGTATACAAATATATGTATACATTTATATATGTATAAATGCATATAATAGAAAATAAAGTCTGAAAATTAGTAATAAATTATCCAGCTACAAAAATCAGACAAAAAAGATTAAATAAAATGAAAATAGAAATAAAAATATAATAATTACAATAGAATAAATTAATACAACATAGGTTGCAAATATGTATCAGAAAATATCAGCAACTCATTTGTGGTTCTCTTAAGAGAGTAATAAAATTGACGAAGCCCTGGTAAGACTGACTAAGGAAAAATAAGAGAAGACAGAATTTTCCAAATTCAAATAATTTAAAGCAAGATATCAAGATATCACTATAGACTTCACAGACATTAAAACGATAATATTGGAAGTGACATAATAGCCCCATATACAGCTTTTTTGAATAAACATAAAAATTTACCTTTCTGGTCTTAAAGCTTAAAGCTTACATTTGTTTTATCTGAGTTCCTTCCTCAGGAAATGAGTCTTATTTCTCTCAAAAAGTATCAAAGAACTGAAACTCACCAGATCACCATATCCAGGCAGTGAGATACCAGATCCCTTCATTTGCTTTGATTGCTTCCTTACCCCTCTTTAATTCCTGTTTTTCTAACCAACCATCTGCATCTTATTGACTAAATCCTCCTCATGCTTACTTCTCTGTGGTTCCTGTTTTCCCACATATGGTGCTATTTCTTCCCTGCTGTATAAACTCCTAATTGTTGTCCATCAGGGAGATGGGTTTGAGACTGACCTGCCATCTCCTCAGTTGTGGCATCTGATTAAAATCTTCTTCCCTGGGAACACTCTTGTGTCAGTGATTGACTTTTTGTGTAGTGAGCAGCAGTACCTAGACTGAACCCCCTGGCATTTTGGTAACAATATAAAAATATTATAAATTATTTTCTCCCACAAATTTTTAAAAATTTAGATAACATTGAACATTTGTAGAAAAAAATACTATGAAACACAGTTGCAAACAATCTACAGAAAATAATTCCCATCTGCAATATATATTACATTCAACCAAACTGACAAAATTGGTTTAATATTTTAAAATATTTGAGATTTTAAAAATATTATATGATCTTAATAAATTCCAAAGCCAATTATAACATTTAATACATGGTGAATATTTTAGTAAATTATAAGTAGAATAGGAATGGATCAATCTCATAGAGTATCTAGAAAAACTGTATACAGAAAACATCATATTTAGTATAAACAAACAGGCTTTTCACTGAGACTGGAAAAAAGATAAACCTTGCTGCCATCCACATTTCTATTAGGCTGAAGGTCTCTACCAATGCAAAAATAATAATAAAGAAAAAAATAAATAAAATGTATAATAATTGTAGAGAAAAAATTGAGTTGATTTCATTGTGCGTATTGAAAATACAAATTAATGTATAGGTAAACTTTAGAATTAAGTTTAGTAAAACTGCCTTTTTTCAACAAGGATATTTGTGTTGTCATATGTCAAAAAAATCAAATAGAAAATAAAGTGTAATAAAACAATATAATTTATAGGAACAATAAAAAACAAGTATGTAGGTATTCATTTGCCTAACAAAATATTTAGAAATTTTAGCACGAAAAAACTATCAGGTATTATTGATAGTTTTTTTTTAATTTATATAAACAGGAGAATATACTATGGTCTTGGAATAAAGGCTTTATATTGTAGGAAACTAAATCTTAACTCAGGATATATAAAACACTAACAATCAAAAGTTTGACAAATTGAGCTACCTGAAACTTAGGGACATCTATGTATCAGAATTAAAGGTAGTCTGCAGACTGCTATAAGTATTTGCATTTAATTTATATAATAAAGGACTTCATCTAAAATATTCAAGTAACAGGTAAAATCTGTTAAACATTTTCAAAACAGAAGAAAAATGGCAAAAAATTGAAAGTGCATTTCCTAAGTGATATCCAAATTGCTCTGAAACTTAAGAAATTCCATTTCAATTCATTAGGCATAACAAATGCAAATTGAAACCACAATTACTGCACAGCTATTAGAATGACTCTACTGGCAGCAATACAGAAAGGGTCTCCCTAATAGCCTCATCTCCAGCATGCCTCATACATTCCCCCCCTCCCCGACCCATTCTCTTTGACCTCAGTGTCGCTCACCCACCCAATGGGAAGAGCTACAAATCTACACCAATGATCAGAGCTTTCTATTATTCCTCAAGCTATTCTTCATGTTGTGACTCCTCCTCACCCTCCTTCAGAAGATCCATTTCTCAAGATTTAAATGACCATTAGGTATTCTTTCAAGTTCAGGTGTGCAGTCTCTTGATGACTGATTCTTTCAGGGTTAGTGAGTGGAGCACAATATACCATAAGAGACCTAAGATTAATGATAGCCATGAGCCCCATGCAAACAACTTGCAGGGCCAATACTGTGTTTCATTCAGCTACATAATGCAACTTAGCTTGGTGATTTCCAATACTGGCCCACAGATTCCCAGCAGAGAAGTCGGCTTTAGTACAGATGCTACTCTCATAAACCTTAGAGCAAAGCTTACCCTTATAGCTTACATTTTCTTTATAAAAGAAATCCTGGTAACTGACCCAGACTGAAAACAGGAATAAGAAAGGGAGAAGAACTCCTAAACTCTGAGAATGGCTTCTGCACAGAGACGCTCCTGGTCAGGGGGTAAACTGATACCCTGGTTGTATCTGGCCAAAGACATTGCCTATTCCTGTTATCTGTCTTGTAAGAAGGCTGCCAATATAAACTGCTTGAACACCGGGTGATGTCTAAGGCTTATCTTTGATTGGAAGCAGATTGAAAGAAAAAACATTGCTTCTGGGGAGTCTGATTAACTAGGACCACCAGAAACCCTCAAAGTACAAGGAGTAGAGAATGTTTCCAGAGCCACAATAAGGAAAGGGAAAATATATTTGACATGTGTTTCAGCAGCAAGAAGAAGGAATAGACATAGACAGTAGAACTCTTCATAGAAAGACCACTTTAATACCTAAGGACTTAAACATTAGAAAGACTCATAGTCATATGTTAAATATTTCTACAGTCTTGTTTATATGAATTGTTTAATATGTAGGAAAATTCTTCTAATATTAAACAATGTATTGCAATCAGCATTAGCACTTAGGCATTTAAAATACAGAATTTCTTATAAGTGAGACAAGGAGAACGGGAGAAAGATCAAAAGAGATTTGTTACGTTTATATCTAATTAATGTCCCAAGATATTTTTAAGTATGTAAATATTATTGTTTACAAATGTAATAGAAACTTAACTGTATTTATAAACCCTATAATAAAACCTAGGTAATAACTATTCAGGACATAGGCATGGGCAAACTTCATGTCTAAAACCACAAAAGCAATGGCAACAAAAGCCAAAACTGACAAATAGGATCTAATTAAACTAAAGAGTTTCTGCACAGCAAAAGAAACTATCATCATAGTGAACAGGAAACCTACAGAATGGGAGAAAAATTTTGCAATCTATCCATCTGAAAAAGGACTAATACCCATAACCTACAAGGAACTTAAACAAATTTACAAGAAAAATCAAACAACCCCATCAAAAATTGGGCAAAGGATATGAACAGATGCTTTTCAAAAAAGACACTTCTATGTGACCAACAAACATATGAAATATAGCTCATCATCGCTAGTCATTAGAGAATGAAAATCAAAACCACAATGAGATACCATTTCATGCCAGTTGGAATGGCAATCATTAAAAAGTCAGGAAACAACAGATACTGGAGAGGATGGGGAGCGTTAGAGGGAGCGTAAATTAGTTCAACCATTGTGGAAGACAGTGTGGTGATATCTCAAGGATCTAGAACCAGAAATGCCATTTGACCCAGCATTCTCATTACTGGGTATTTACCCAAAGTATTACAAATCATTCTACAATAAAGACACTTGTACATGTATGTTTATTGCAGCACTATTCACAATAGAAAAGACTTGGAACCAACCCAAATGCCCATCAATGATAGACTGGATAAAGAAAATGTGGCACATATATACCATGAAATACTATGCAGCCATAAATACGAGGAATTCAGTCCATTGCAGGAACATGGATGAAGCTGGAAACCATTATTCTCAGAAAACTAACACAGGAACAAAAAACCAAACACTGCATGTTCTCACTCATAAGTGGGATTTGAACAGTGAGAACACATGGTCACAGGGAGGGGAACACCACACGCTTGGGCCTGTCAGGAAGAGGAGGGCTAGGTAAGGGAGAGCATTAGGAGAAATACCTAATGTAGATGATGGGTTGATGTGATACCTATGTAACAAACCTGCACATTCTGCACATGTATCCCAGAAGTTAAAGCATAATAAAAAAAAGTATAGATTTTATTTCCCATAGATTATTGCGGTACAGATGGTGTTTGGTTTCATGAGTGTTATTTAGTTGTTATTTGTGAGATTTTGGTGTACCCATCACCAGAGCAGTATACATTGCACCTATTTGTAGTCTTTTATCCCTCACCCCCTCCTACCCTTTCTCCCAAAGCCTCAAAGTCCATTGTATCATTCTTATGCCTTTGCATCCTCATAGCTTAGCTCTCACATATCAGTGAGAACATAAGATGTTCGCTTTTCCATTCCTGAGTTACTTCACTTAGAATAATATTCACCAGTCTCATCCAGGTCAATTATTATTACTAGAAAACCTAGAAGAGATGCATAAATTCCTGAAAAAAATATAACTCTCTTAGCTTAAATCAGGAATAATTAGATACCTTGGACAGACCAATAACAAACAATGAAATTAAAATGATAAACAATTATCAACAACAAAACAAAATCCAGGACTAGAGGGATTCCCAGCAGAATTCTACCAGACATTCAAAGAATTGGTACCAATCCTTTTGACATTATTCCACAAGATAGAGGAATAGAGAACCCTCCCTAATTCATTATATGAAGCCAGCATCTCCTTAATACCAAAACCAGGAAGGACATAACCAAAAAGAAAATTACAGATTGATATTCCTGATGAACATAGATGCTAAAATCCCTAACAAAATACTAGCTAACTGAATCCAATAACACATCAAAAAGATAATCCATCATAAGCAAGTGAGTGTCATACCAGGCATGCAGGGATGGTTTAATATTTATATTAGTCAGCATTATTTATAAATAATTTTATATACTGAATATTATTTTAGAAGTCATTTATTTGATTATATCATTTAAAAAACAATTTTCAACATCCATCCATAATAATTCTCCTTGCCCTACCTCACTTCTCTGTTCTTATTTTCTCATCAACAAAGAATATTCTAATACTATCCACTTAGACAACTAGCTGCTGTTTTTATGCAGTGAAATATTTAAAGAATAGCTGTATGCCAGATGGAAATTACCTGGAGTAGTACCAAACAATGAATTTAAAAGGCATGATTTTACTTTATAGTCTCTTGGAGTCTATTAATATTTTTATGAACATAGAGTTAAGAAAAAACGATATCAGTGTATGATTTGGGGAACTGTGTTACTAAGGAAAAAAAAGGAAAAATACAAAAAAAGGGAAAAAAAAACAAATATAAAAGGGCAGATAGCAAAGGGGTGCAGGCTAGGATAAAGTTCCAATAGAGATAAAAAAATATGAATCCTGATCTCCTAATGTAGGTTACTAAGGGGATCAAAAAAATCCATGGGTAATAAGGAAAACATCAGTTCCGTAACTAAGTGCTATGAAGAATCTCACTACCACTACTTTGGCTTAACTTGTCCTGTTGTTAAATCAGAGAATCTTGTAATGCTTGCCTTTTACTTTTGACTTTCTCAGGAGCTAATGGAAGCAACAGGATACAGGAACCCATAATATGGATATCATTCTGGCAGCTGATAATATGAAAGAAACAAAATCCACTGGAGACAGCAGCCATACTGAAATTTGAGTGCTCTCTGTGATGTTAGCAAAATGTGGATGGAATGGTGTGAGAGCGTAAATAGGCTTAGCAGCACAAAAGGATTGTAAAGGGAAGACCAGGGGGTTCACAAGGAAAACGACAAACTAGTGACAAAAATTTTTAACAATGACTATTAGGAGTACTGAAGAAAGACTTTTGGGTGGGTAGCAGATGATGACTTCTGCAAATGTGGTACTCAATAATGAATCGCCCTCTGATAATAAGAGCCAGTTTTCTATTTTCTGGAGGCCTTCATGGAAGGGTTTAAAGTACTTGAATTCTTGCTGGGAGAGGCCGATGCCTTGTTTGGCTTGCAGTATTAACATTCCTCATCATTTATCAAAGGATTTTCTCCTGTTTGGGCAAAAGTTATAAAGAAAATCCAGTTGCCTATTAATTTAATGGGAATGATATGATCTTTTAGTAATATCAGTAGCTAATACTAGTCTGCAACATTATATTTTGTACAACTATATTTTCATAAGTAGCCCCAAATATACACACTTTTCAGGACTCCTCTAAATCTTCTAAAGCAGATGATGGAAGATATATGTAAACGGTATAATTATTCTTACAGTCTTGAATATAATGATCATGATATAATTCCTCAACTATTCACTAAAACCTTATGGATTCCACTATATTAAGCTCTAGGTATGTCTATGTAAGAAGTACACAGAATAAGTTTAGGTATATTATATACTTACTGTGTACAAAATGAGGCAATTGAGAAAGTATGGAGTCTAGCACCTCAACATTCAAATTGTGATCTGTGCAGCAGCAGCATCTGGCACGTATTCTAGCATGGTGCAACCTTGCCCCATGTATTGTCCAAAGATATAGAAATTAAGCCAGTTGTATTTTTCCTGAGTTGTAAGGTACATACAATCTTGCTTGTGGTTGATTAACATCTGCTTTTAGAAATGCCATAGTTAAAAAATGTCTGTTATAAGATTCTACATAAAGCTAATTATAATGTGGATAACTAAAACCTATTCTCATATGTGAACATTTCCTAGTATTTTTAGAATTACTAAAATCAATAATTTAATAAACAAATAGCACATGTATCAGGATCTCAATGTCTTGTAAAAGTTCATGTAAGTAATCAAAACAGCATGGTATTGGTATCAAAACAGACATATAGACCAATGGAACAGAACAGAGGCTTCGGAGGCAACGCCACACATCCACAACCATCTGATCTTTGACAAACCTGAAAAAAACAGGCAATGGGGAAAGGACTCCCTGTTTAATAAATGGTGTTGGGAAAACTGGCTAGCCATGTGTAGAAAGCAGAAATTGGACCCCTTCCTGACACCTTACACTAAAATTAACTCCAGATGGATTAAAGACTTAAACATAAGACCTAACACCATAAAAACCCTAGAAGAAAACCTAAGCAAAACCATTCAGGACATAGGTGTAAGCAAGGACTTCATGACTAAAACACCAAAGGCATTGGCAACAAAAGCCAAAATAGACAAATGGGACTTAATAAAACTCCAGAGCTTCTGCACAGCAAAAGAAACAATGATTAGAGTGAATCAGCAACCAAAGGAATGGAAAAAATTTTTCCAATCTACCCATCTGACAAAGGGCTAATATCCAGAATCCACAAAGAACTAAAACAGATTTACAAGAAAAAACAAACAAACCCATTCAAAAGTGGGTGAAAGATGTGAACAGACACTTTTCAAAAGAAGACATATATGAGGCCAACAAACATGAAAAAATGCTCATCATCACTGGTCATTAGAGAAATGCAAATCAAAACTACATTGAGATACCATATCATGCCAGTTAGAATGGCGATCATTAAAAAATCTGGAGACAACAGATGCTGGAGAGAATGTGGAATAATAGGAACACTTTTATACTGTTGGTGGGAGTGTAAATTAGATCAACCATTGTGGAAGACAGTGTGGCGATTCCTCAAGGACCTAGAAATAGAAATTCCATTTGACCCAGCAATCCCATTACCGAGTATATATCCAAAGGATTATAAATTGATCTATTATAATGACACATGTACATGAATGTTCATTGCAGCACTGTTTACAATAGCAAAGACTTGGAACCAACCCAAATGCCCATCGATGATAGACTGGACAGGGAAAATATGGCACATATACACCATGGAATACTATGCAGCCATAAAAAATGATGAGTTTGTGTCCTTCGTAGGGACATGGATGAACTTGGAAACCATCATTCTTAGCAAACTGACACAAGAACAGCAAATCAAACACCGCATGTTCTGGCTCATAGGCGGATATTGAACAATGAGAACACATGGACACAGGGAGGGGAGCATCACACACTGAGGTCTGTGTCGTGGGGAACTAGGGGAGGGTCAGCAGCGGGAGGGTGGGGTGTTGGGGAGAGATAACATGGGGAGAAATGTCAGATATAGGTGATCGGGAGGAAGGCAGCAAACCACATTGCCATGTAAGTACCTATGCAACAATCCTGCATGTTCTTCACATGTACCCCAAAACCTAAAATGCAATAAAATATATATTTTTAAAAAAGTAACACAACTTTTATATGTCCTAAAAAAAAAAGGTTCATATAATTCCATTCCTCTAAAATTATAGTAGAATACTGGCAATGACTAGTTTTCCTTGTTAGAGCAATGGTAAAGGCAGATTATTATGTTAAGTTTCATTAGTATTATCTGCATATTTTATATTCTTAGAATCAACAACTTTTTAAAGTCATTTTAGCCTATTATGTAATCCTCATAAGTTATAATATATTTTCAAATAGATAAATGTATGCAAATTAGTGAATAAATAAAATTTAAAAATATATATAAAAATAGAATAGATTATAGTTTTCAAGTGAAGGGTATTTTGTTTACCTGTAGTATTATTTTCAAGACATAGATATATATTAAAACATCATTTTTTATGCTTTAAATACATAGAATAAAAAAGTAAATTAAATTTCATATATTTCTATTTGCTTTATATAAACCCAGTATCGATCTGCTGTTTGCTACTATTAATATTAGTTTTCTGATTTGACTATAGTGTTTCTATAGTGTTTCTGATATCCAGAAGCTACTCCCTCATCATGTACATTGGCTAAAACATCACATAGAAAACTTAGATATTAAGGTAATTTGTTCATGTTAAAACTAAGATAAATATTTAACATAATAACCCCTATGTATATAGAAAAACAAAATTATGCAAGACCAATAAATACATTTATGTCCATAATATATTTTTATCGAGGAATAGTTTCCTACAAGTTAGCTTTGTCCTGGCAGAACACACAAATATCACCACGTATCTCAGCCTTCTATGGCCTGAATAGATCAACAGGCTTTTGTACTCGGCAGGTCTAAGGCAGCTCTATAAATATGAAAACAAAATTTTGCAATGTATAAGTCAAAATCATGATACTAGAATTATGAAGAAGTGCTCTGGAAAATGAATTATTGAAAAACAACTGGCTGGGCATGGTGGCTCATGCCTGTAATCCCAGCACTTTGGGAGGCCGAAGCTGGCGGACTGCTTGAGGTCATGCATTCAAAACCAGCCTGAGCAACATTTTTATTCTCTGCAAAAAAACGTTTAATAATTAGCCATGTGCAGTGGTGCATGGCTGTAGTTCCAGCTACTCCAGAGGCTGAGGTGGGAGGATCAATTGAGCCCAGGAGTTCAAGGTTGTACTGAACTATGATTGGGCCATTGCACTCTAACTTGAGTCACAGAACAAGAAGGAAGCCAATGTTGAAATTCTTGAAGAGAAAGAATCTGGTTTTAATCATAGAGGTGATGGTTAAAGCAAATTAGTATCAGCTATTTTTTTGTATATTTAGTAGAGATGGAGTTTCACCATGTTGACCAGGCTGGTCTCAAACTCCTGACCTCATGATTCCCCCGTCTGGGCCTCCCAAAGTGCTGGGATTACAGGTGTAAGCCACCTCACCTGGCCTAACTGTAGTTTTCTATTGTGATACCTAAAATTACAATAAAAGCATTATACAAGCATTTGATCAATTATCTTTTTCTATAACTCTATGAAACAAACTGCAGGAAGACTGAGATATTTCAATTAATAATTATATAATTTACATAATTTAAGTTTCAACTTCCAGTCATTGTAACATTATAACTTTAAGCACCCCATTCTTATTCTAAATCATGGAAATCCTGGATAAACTGTAAAATAAAAATGCAAAAGTCAGCTGTATAAAATGAGACCTTTGAGACTAAAAATCAAAACTAGAGAGCAGGGAACAGGGCTAACACCACAGCCTATTCTCTTGGTCTAGAATCAGGTAGGCGTTGACAGAAGTTCTGTCCATGCAAGGTAACCATGAGGGAAAAAAGGGAAAAAAACTTTCATTCAAAATTCAATTCAAAAATGACTGGAGTCAAGCTCATGGACGGAAACTAGAGGTCAGATGTGTAGTTCATATTCTCCTCCCATGCTTCAAAAAGAAAGCTTCAGAATGCTAACACTGACCTCTGAAAACTCAAGCTTTTATGAACCTATAGTTTACGCTGGTGGGAACAGAAAAATCACAAACCCTTGACCAGGTATTGAGTCAAACCACCTACTGTTTTGAAGAATAGATTCCCTACATCCCCAAAATAAGCACACAGCATCAGCCCAAACCAATATTAAAGACCTGTATTTTGGACAGAAGGCCACATGGCCTTCTACAAGCTAACTGAAAAAAGAAAAAAATAAAGCTGGACAAGATGAAGGTATAGAAAGAGACAGTAAGTAATGGAAAAATGATCAAAATATAATTTCACACAAAGAAATCCAACAGTGCATAATATATAAACATACCTAATGTTAACAAGGACATATATTAACAAAGCAGAATATATGTGAATTTCAAATAAAATATGTATATAATACACTTTAATATGAGTATGCTGTTTTCTTCAAAGAGATAAACAGAGGGATAAAAGAGGTAGAAATTAATTCTTGCAAAAGAAGCAGAAAAAAAATAAACACAATTAGTTTATTACCAACAAGAACAATAAAAATATTCCAAATGGGAATGTGATGATGCTGTGAAATTAAAATGTAACACAGAGGTAGGTAAATGTTAAATTAATAAAAGTTTGATTTAAAATTAGGAATGCTAGATTAAGGTTTCTTTAAATGTTGAGTAGAAGTTGCTAAAAAAGAAAGACCACAGAAACTTGATAATTTAGATTCTTAAACTGAAATACATTTCAGTGCTAAGCAAATAAAGTAATTCTAATACAGATACATGAGAGTAAAAGAAGAAACTATTCAAGGCTAAGGAGAATACGTTAGAAGCCAGCATGGGCAAAATACACAATATATGTAAAAGATGGCAATTGTCCTAGCAGTACTTCTTTAATCAAAAAATCAAAACTAAATGCCAAAAGACAATTAAAACTAACATGAAAATAATAAGGAAAATCATGGTTAGTCCAGAATTTAAAGTTGGGGTGAATTAGCATTCATTATAAGGGCAAAATAAAAAGACTTTAGGATATAGATATTCAAAAGAAATAGTAAAGGATAAATAACAACTTTTTGTTTTTTGCTGACATGATTCTTAAGCTTAAATTTTTTTCTCAACTTGTTTTTTTAATTTTATTTTTAATTGACACATAATTGTACCCATTTCTGGCAGACAGTGATGTTTTCATACGTGTATACAGTGTAATGATCAAATTAGGAATTAACATATCCATCTTGAGAAATATGTACCATTTCTTTGTGGTGACAATATTCAAAATCCTCTTTTTTAGCTATTTTGAACTATACAATACATAATTATTAACTAAATCACCCTACTAATAGTATTCTTCTATTATCATAACATAGTAGCCATTGTTCAATCACTCCTGGTTCTCCCCACCCTTTTACTTTCCTCCGTCCCTTGTAACCACTATTGTACTCTCTACTTCCATGGGATCCAACTTTTTCGGATTCCATGTATGAGTGAGATCAAGTAGTATTTGCCCTTCTGTGCTTGGCTTATTTCACTAAACATCATGTCGTCCAGGTTCATCTATAACACTGCAGATGGCAGAATTTCATTTTTGGGGATGAATAATATTCCAATGGGTATATGTGTCACATTTTCTTTTTCCATTCATCCACTGATGAAAACATAGGTTGATTCCATATCCTGACTATTGTAAATGATGCTGTAATGCAGATATCTGTTTGACATACTAATTTTATTTCCTTTGGATATGTAACCTGTAATGAGATTGCTGAATCATATGGCTGTTCTATTTTTATTTTTGAGGAAACTCCATACTGTTTTCCTAATGAATATACGAACTAATGTTACCATCAACAGGGTATAAGAATTCCCTTTCTCAAATCTTCTCCAGAATGTTATTATTTATGTTTTTTATAGTAGTCATTATAACTGGAGTGAGGAGATATCTCACTGTTGATTTTGATTTACATTTTCCTGGTAACCACGGATTTGAACACTTTTTAAATATACCTATTGGCAATTTATATGTTTTCTTTTGAGAAATGTCTATTCAGTTCTTTTGACCATTTTAAAATCTGATTATTTTTGTCACTTCTAACGCAATAGATT